>NW_024070205.1:34347962-34389339 GCF_014754425.2 Oryx dammah | reverse complement strand
CCCTGCACTGAGTCTCCAGGTGTACCGCAGGTATCATCTAAGGGCCTGCACCGACTCTCCAGGTGTACTGCAGGTATCATCTGAGGACCCTGCACCAACTCTCCAGGTATACCACGGGTATTGCCTGAGGGCCCTGCACTGAGTCTCCAGGTATACCATGGGTTTTACCTCTGAGGGAAGAAAAAGAGGGTCGGGGAGCCCCGGCCCAAGAACCTGCCATATCCTCAGGCAGGGGGCCAGTGGGGAAGGCAGGGGGCTCCAGGCCTGCCCACCGCACATCTCACATGAATGGTCCACTGAGAGGAAGAGAAGGCAGAGGTCTAATCACTCTCCCACCCCTCCCCTCCGCTCCTAGTCCAAGCCCTTTCTTCTCACACACCTGGCTCCTCTGCTCTGGTTGATATCAGTTCTTCAGAGGGTCTGCTTCATTGGAGGGAGGGACACAGCCTCACTCATGGTGGGCTGGGAGTCTGTCACCTGCTCCTTCTCTCCCTCCTGCCAAAATGACCTTGTAAATGGGACACTGGAGTGGGACAGCGGCATGTGCCTTTCCAACAGGGGCCCAAGCGGCTTCCAATCCAGTCTTTCCTTTTTTCCTTCTACCAGTGACAAAGGTCACCACTCCCGATACAGATACTGGGCTCCACACTGCAGCCAAGCTTCCTAAGTAGTGGAGATTTGGGTTTTTTTCATGAATACAAAATTATTTCCATGAAAGTTCTCCTTTTTTTTCATTCCAAACACTGCAAGAGACAGGAGCGAGTTCAAGACATTTATTATGCATCCCTCATGGTGCCTTGCCCGGCAGAAGTCTGATGAACCACTGCGATTCAATCCCGCAGCATTCACCCAACTTGCTTCCAGTGTCTATGTAATGACCCCGAGGTGCTCACCGTGTCTGCTGCTGATGCACTATGCAGATTTCACAAACAAGATTTAGGTTCACAGCTGGTTTTCAGAACAGCTTAGAGTCAAAGATTCAAAATACAGAACTCGGCGAATGAGTTCTTATCAAAATGTCAGAATCGATTTTACCAGAAAAACCTTGGCCTGAAACATCTGTAAGAGGCTAGAGGGGAGCACCCCTCCCTCTGGCTCATTCAGATGCCAAATTAATCAGGGCAAATGGAACATGACGAAGTGGCGTGAGGCTCCCGGGTTCTCTGGAGCCCACTCAGCCTCTCCCCTGAGAGGGAGCCTGACTCGAGCTCTGCAGCTGGGAGGAGCCTGAGAGGCCTCCGGGGAGTCCAAGATGCTGCTGGGAGCTGAGCAGAGGGAACAGTCACCCAGGCGTGGAGCACCCCTGTCCCCCTGGGGGCCTGGAAACCTCAGAGCAGGGACAAGACATCACTGCCCTTTTCAACTTTCCCCTTTGCCCTGTACAACTCAGAGGCAGCCTCAACACAGAAAGAGGGGGAAAGTTAGCATGTCAAAACCAATAATATCCAACGAAAACCTCCAGACACATCTTCGCAATGGGCAGCATCTTCTGTCAAAAAATAGACCTGGGGACTTCTCTGGCAGTTCAATGATCCGGACTCCTTCCACTGCAGGTGGTATGAGTTCGATCCCTAATCAGGGAGTTAAGATCCCACGTGCATCATGACCAAAAAAACAGAACATAAAAGAAAAAAGAAAAACAGAACCCAGGGCTCTGTAACAACCTGGAGGGGTGGGGTGGGGTGGGGAATAGGAAGGAGGTTCAAGAGGGAGGGGACATATGCATACTTCTGGTTGATTCACATTGCTGTGTGGCAGAAACCAACATAGCATTGTAAAACAATTATCCTCCAACTTAAAAAAAATTTAATGAAAAAACCCAGAAGCAATATTGTAACAAATTCAATAAAGACTTTTAAAATGGTCCATGTCAAAATAAACAAATATATAAAAGAAATCTTTAAAATGAAAATAATATTGGGAAATTCCCTGGTGGTCCAGTGATTAGGACTCCGCATTTTCACTGCAGGGAGCCTGGGTTCAACCCCTGACAGGGGAACTAAGATCCTGCAAGCCAATCAGAGCAGCCAAAAAAAAAAAAAAAATAGAGCTGGAGTGGAAACCTGAATTTGGGGGCTTCAAAGTGTCCATTTGCAGATGGGTAGAAATCACACCTGCCCTATGTGTTTCCCCTGAGGGCCTTGTCTAGATAGGAGATGCTTTCCACAAAAGGAAGAGCTTTAAGCCATGATAAGGAGAAAGAGGGAAAGGAGAAAGGTGTCATGGTCTCATTGCTGCTGAGACAAAGCATGGCCTCATTGGAAGATTCTTTAAACGCCAGGCGCTTTGACTCTGAAATCGGCATGTCTCCTGCCCAGTGCAGGCTTGTGTTGAGGTCAGAGCTAATTACTGATTCTAATTTTTTTTTCACTTCAGGCAGAATCATAACACTATTAAGATCTAATACATTTACGGCTGTGATTTTCAACCGGGCAGTATTAAAAACTTGTGAAAGTGACTTTGCAAATTACCAAACAGTCACCAAGCTAATGAAGCAAGACTTTTAAAGTGACTGAGAAATAATTCCTATATTATAAAGACAGCAATCTGTGAAAGGAGATTTGGTTTAAAAAAAACACATTAGAACGTATAATGGAAAATGTTAATCTGCGGTGAATCCAATCAGAGCTGGTTGAAGAGAAAAACATAAGGGAAGCGAAATTTACAAATGAAGGGTGTGCACTTGGACCCATGGAAGGAAAAGTTCCCAGGAAGGAAGTTCCCTCCAGGGCCTCTGGGTGGTCACCTCCAGGTAGTCACCTGGACCAGTGGTCCCAGGACCTTCCCACTGGAAGACCCTCCTTAAAGTCCGAGGAGGAAGTAGTGGAGACTCCCCTTAAAAGCACAGGGACCACCCCTCTGCCCTGACCCCTGAGATCATCTGGACACGTCAGGAATTGGTGATGCCTCCGTGGCTTTCTAATTTGTAAGGCTTAGAGGCTCTGGGAGGCAAGCAACAGACCACAGCAGGGACACGGCCTGAGTCCAGAGGGGAGTCATCAGGATGGACCCTTCCCACCATCCAAGATCCAGACAGGCTTGCTAGGAACTCAGGCTCCCCACTGCCTGCTGTGAACAGGAGATGAGTGGAAAGGGAGCAGGTGGAACCAGGCCTGCCTTGGTGCTAATGATGAATAATTAGGGTGGGTGCTCCCTTTCAGAAGAGGCTCTCCCAGTAATGAAAACTCTTGAGAAGGTGCCACATCACAGCACAGAGCAGAAGAAAGCCAAGGAGACGGATGCACAAGCCAACGCTGGCCAAAAGGCAGAGAAGACCCATGTTTCTTGTTAGCATTTGACAGTAAGCACCATGTGTTACTTAGTGAACCAAATCCTCCTTTATGCAAAAGTGTTTTTCTGATTCTTGGCCCAGTGGTTTCAACGGTTACTCCCCTCCCAACCCCCTGTCCCCGAAACAGATTTCAAATCCTATTATACAGTAAACATCTGTGGCATTAATTTTCACCCTATAAACAAATGCAGGCAGCTGAGGCAGATCATTTGATGAGTCAATCAATATATGAACAGCACACAATGCCTGCTTTCTTTGCTCAGGCAAAATGAGATGATGATTTCTGAGCTCATCTGCAGCAACCACAGCAGGAGAGAGACAAACTTCCCACTTTATGTCCAGCCAGGGCCCAGGTCCTTTCCCCCGGAACATCCAGAAGGAATGAGCGCTACCACAGCCCCTGGGATCCGTGCCCTGCCCTCTGCACAGGCAAACGAAAGTGTCAGTCACTCAGTCGTGTCTGACCGCGACCCAATGGACTGTAGGCTTCTCTGTCCACAGAATTCTCCAGGCAAGAACACTGGAGTGGGTAGCCATTTCCCTTGCGAAGGGGATCTTCGCAACCCAGGGATGGAACCCAGGTCTCCTGGATTCTTTATCATCTGAGCTACCAGGGAAGCCCATATTTCATCCCCAAAGAACCTAAGTCTTTGCACCATGCAGAGTGGGGCCCAACCATCCACAGAGAACCCTGCATCCAGCATTGTCTCCTATTCTCCATGTGCATCTGAGGCCAGGTGGGAAATCTAGCCCAGTGTTCAGTCCCAAACAAGAAATAACTCACATTACTGACACCCTGCCTTCACCGACATTAACTCATCTGATCCTTGAACAGACTTAGGAGATGGGTGTTATTATCCCTGGCTCAGAGAGGTTAAATAACTGACTTAAGACCACATAGCAACTCAGTAACCCTGTCACCCGAGCTGAAGTTGGTATTTCTACCACTGAAGGCTACAGAAGTGAAAATATATCTCCTGCTACATTTGATCACAATAGAGAGGCAGAAAATGAGCAAATTCCCTTAGGTAGGAGGCCCCCAGGCCCCCCACCCCTGACCAGGCTGCCCTAGGAGCTGTTTGCAGGGTTAGGCCCTTCTAGGTTCCAGTCCCCCTCCTCCTGCCTGGGGACACTTACGCTCCTCAGAAATGAAGGCCACGTGCTCAGACACAGACACCCCCCTTCTCCAGGGAGAAGTGCCCCCTTCCAAACTCAGAAGAGAGGCATTCGGGGCCCCCAGTTTCCTGCAGGGGTAGCTGTCCATCCCCCCTTCCTTGCTGAGGCTCAGCTGGGGAGCAGCAAGACAGGACCCCATCCCATCCCGCCCTGCACAAGCCCCCTGGGGAGTCCCTGCCCCCACCTCTGCCACATCCCAGTCTCTGGGCAGCTAGCAGTGACGGCAGCCAGTGGAGGTACCAAGCCAATGGGCCAAGTGCCCAGGAGCCCAGGCTTCTTTCCTCCACCCTGTTCCTCGGAGGCGGGCCCACAGGGTGGATGGGCCCCCGCACCCACCAGGCATGCTTGTCCTCTGCACCTGTGCCCTTCTCTTTGCTGACACTGTGGCCTGTGGACAAGCAAGCCAGGCTCTGACCACAGGGACCCTCAGTCAAGCCGGGCAGAGAAGTGACTGAACATCCTGATAGCGGGACAGGTGACAGAGTGGTACCTGCCCACACTGTGGGTCAGTGCTATGTAGGGGTTGTGGAACGTGGTGACCACACTGAGACCTGACCCTCTGTGTGTGGAACATGGTGTGCTGGAACATCATGGCTTAATTGCTCATTTCGTTTTAGCACTGGATAGTATTCTGTTTTTTCAGTTGTATCACAGTATATTTATCCAGTCACCTACTGAAAGATATCTTGGCTGCTTCCAAATTTTGGCAATTATGAATAAGGCTGCTATAAATTCCCATGCCCATAAGTTTTCAACTCCTCTGGGTAAATACCAAGGACTGCAATTGATTACTGGATTGTATGGTTATGAGTATGTATGCTGGAACATGGTGGCCACACTGAAAGACCTCAGCGACTCCCCCAATCAAGGTGGGGAGGAGCTAGAACCTAGGGACAGCAGACACCCAGACTGGATGGGCAGGCTGGCTGTACCCCAGCAGAAGAGGAGAACCCTGGGTGCACACCCAGAAGTTGGTGGAGCTGGGACTGGACCCACTCCACCCTCTGCAGGGTAAAGGCACCTGGTGGTGAGTGCAGGTGCTGGCCTATGTGGAGTGAGCTGAAAAATCAGGGAAAACGCCTCATCACAGAAGACACACATAGTGAGTAAGCACATGAAGGCGCTCCACATCTCACGTCATCAGGGAAATGCAGACTCAGAACAATGAGACACCTCCACATGCCTAGGAGATCGGCCAAGATCCAGGACACCCACACCACCAAACACTGGTGAGGCTGTGGGGCAGCAGCGAGGCTTATTTGCTGCTGGTGGGAATGCAACATGGTACGGCCACTGTGGAAGAGAGCCAGTGGTGCTACTGGTAAAGAACCCGCCTGCTAATGCAGGAGACGTGAGAGACAAGGGTTCAATCCCTGGGTCAGGAAGATCCCGTGGAGCAAGAAATGGCAAGCCATTCCAGTATTCTTTCCTGAAAAATCCCATGGACAGTGGGGCCTGGGGAGCTACAGTCCACAGGGTCTTAAAGAGTTGAACACGACTAAAGTGACTGAGCACAGACATACTCATAACCATACGATCCAGCAATCAATCGCAGTCCTTGGTATTTACTCAAAGGAGCTGAAAACTTATGTCCACACAAAAACCTTGGGCATGGGAGTTTATAGCAGCCTTATTCATAATTGCCAAAATTTGGAAGCAACCAAGATATCCTTCAGTAGGTGACTGGATAACTATACTGTGATACAACCAAAAAAAAACAGAATACTATCCAGTGCTAAAAATAAATGAGCAATTAAGCCATGAAAAAGACACGTAGGAAATTTAATGCATAATACTAAGTGAAAGAATTCAATCTGAAAAGGCTCCATACTATACAGTTCCAACTATGTGACATTCTGGAAAAGGCAAAACTATGAAGATAGCAAAAAGATGAGCAGTTTCCGGGGGATTAGGAGATGGGGACAGAGATGAATAGGCAGAGCACAGAGGGTATTTAAGGCAGTGAATATACTCTTCATGCTTCTACAATGATAGACACGAGTCATTAGACACGAGTCATTATACGTTTGTCTAAACCCACAGAAGGTCCAACACCAAGGGTGAACTCCAAGGTAAACTATGGGCTTTGGGTGATTATATGTCAGTGTAGGTTCATCAGTTATAAAAGAGGCCCCCCTCGAGGGCTTCCCTGTGGTTCAGATGGTAAAGAATTTGCCTGCAATGTATGAGACTGAGGTTTGACCCCTGGGTGGGAAGATCCCCTGGAGAAGGAAATGGCAACCACTCCAGTATTCTTGCCTGGAGAATCCCATGGATAGAGAAGCCTGGTGGGCAACAGTCCATGGGGTTGCAAAGAGTCAGACGTGACTGAGAGACTAACACTTTCACCGCTCTAGTGGGGGTGTTGATAAAAGTGGGGCTGTGAGTGTGGGGGGGGCAGGGGTACATGGGGAATCTGTATCTTCCCTTCACTTCTGCTGTGAACCTAAAACTGCTCTAAACAGTGAATTTTTCAAAAAACTAGGGAAAGGAGCAGGACTGAGATTTGGAGCAAAAGAAAGTCCTTGTTAGACACCCAGGAAAGGTAGAAGAAGGAGCACACACACGTGTGTGAGTGTGCATGTGTGTGGTGTGACAGGGGGGCCCCAATGTGCCAGCCCTTCATCCCTCCTGACAACCCCAGCCACCCTCCCCACCATAGCCCAGGAGGACCCAGCCCCAGCACAGGGCAAGTCTGCCCTCCCCAGTGGTACGGCTCCAGTCCCTGCTCTGAGCGTCCCCCACATCCCTCCCTGGGAGGAGACTTTGAGATGCAGTGGGTTTCCTCTATTGGGAGGAGAAGAAAGTTCTGGGAGGCGGAGGGAGGAAGGCTGGGGGGGGGGCGGGTAGGGTGCTCTGCAGCACTCACACTAACAGATTTTATTCTCATTCAACCACTGCAATGATATTCCTGGCAAGACTCCTGATGGGAAGAATCGCCGCCTTTCTTAATTGAAAGATAACCTTCTTGCATGTTATCTCTTCACTTCATTTGTACGTGCGTGCTTTCTCCTCTCTGTGAAGATGAACATCTATCCTGGCTTATCAGGGAGGCCAGGGGTGGGATGCGCTGCTGAGAGGATCAGGGCTGAGGGCTGTCAAGCCTTGGTGCGTGGGTACCACGCAGGACCCAAGGCCCATGAGTGGCTTCTAGAATCACCCCCTGCCCGGCCCTAAGGATGGGGAAGAAGGACCTGCCCTGACCAAGTATCCCCCGGGATAACATTCTCGGTAAGGCCTTTAGAAATAGCATCTCGCTAAAGATCAGCACTGAACAGGCGCTGGGTGTATAGTAAGTGCTCGGTAAACAAAAGCAGTGATTCACGTCCCTGCCAATGCTCTCTGCTGAGAAGGCTGAGGTTCAGGGAGGTTTACAGAGCAGCCCAAGGTCACACAGCTCAGAAGCAGCAGAAGCAGACTGAACCCAGGATGCTCCTAGTCCAATGCCCTGTCCTCTTCACTGTAAAAAGCCCCCAAACACCCTATATTCCTCCCTCCTCAGTCGGAGGCTTCATCCTCCCAGCCAGGAAACCACTATTAAAAATCTGACAGCAAGAAAACAAATATCATATGTTAACGCATATATATGGAATCTGAAAAATTGCTATAGATGATCTTATTTACAAAAAAGAAATAGAGACACTGATGTAGAGAACAAACGTATAGACACCAAGAGGTAAAGTGCGGGTGGAATGAAATGGGAGGTTGAGATTGATCTATTGGTGCATATGTGTATGCTCGGTCACTAAGTCATGTTTGACTCTTTGGGACTCTATGGACTGTAGTCTTCCAGGCTCCCCTACCCTTCACTATCTCCTGGAGTTTCCTCAAACTCATGTCCATTGAGTAAACTATATCCCAAATACAAAAATAATAATAATAGGATGACTGCATGCAGACAACTAGGTCTGGATGCCCCAGTGGCTGTGACAGTCCCGGAACTTAGGGGCTCATAGGCTGTGGGGCAAACACTGCTCCATCCTGTCAATCAAGCTCTGGGTCCTGCCACCAACCCAGGGCCACTGGACACCGAGGTGCCATTCCTGTGCACTGCCTTCCCCAGGACAGCCGTGGTCTTGGGGTTCTGCACCTGGCCTTGGCTCCCCCACACCCCCAAATCACCCTCCCTCTCAGCCCAGTAGCTTCCCTGCTACTTCTCATCTCTAGTTCCAATTTCTCTTTAAGTTACAGGGCAGCTCTGCTCCTCCTGTATTAAAAGCCCAATTTTCCCTGCACTATTAAACAAATTTCTTCAGATAGAACCTCACATTGAATTAAACCCTTTTGTGAAGACTTTAGTGGTTTCCATAAATACAATAGATGAATAAGCTGGCAGCCTACTAAAACCCTTATTTAAGGTAAGATGAAGAGGAAAGTGGAGTCCTGCACAAGCCAGGAGTTGTGGGGGCGGGGGGTCCTCCCTGCCCTGGCCCAGGAAGGAGACAGGCCGGACCCCGATAGGTGGCCTCAGCATAGAGCAGGCACCTCAGGCTCTTGGGAATAATATGGAGTTTAAGGAGACACAGCGAGAAGGGCCCTGGATCCAGGACTCTCTGCCGGAAGACCTTGGCCGTGACACTGGATCTCTCTCTCCTGCCTGGAGCCAAGTGAGACAGCAGAAAGGAACAGAGCTCTGGGAGGAAGACAGCCCACCCAGATTCAAGTGTGAGCTAGTGACTGGACTTGCCCTCGTCTCTTTCTGAATCTGTGAGATGGGATGAATAAGCTGAGTTTGTTGGAAAAGACAAAGGACCAACTGAGAGTTGAATTCTTACAGTTGTTCAGGTAGTAGGGAACATTCTCAATGGCTCTCCTTTGAATAATAAAGCACTATCTGGTGAAGATACAGGAGTTGACACCTCAATCAGTCCTAGTTTGGGATGCTTACAGTCACCTGCATGGAACTGGTGAAAGGAGGCAGGGAAACCTCACACAGGCTTTACTGAGTGATGTGACCTCACAATGCAAGTTCTTTTTTTTTAAATGAATTTAATTTTTTTTTATTTTATTTTTTCGCTGTGCTGGGTCTTCGTTGCAGCATTTATCTAGTTGCAGTGCATGGGCTTAGTTGCTCCATGGCATGTGGGAGCTTAGTTCCCTGATGAGGGATCATACCCAGGTCCCCTGCACTGGAAGGAAGACTCTTAACCACTGGACCACCAGGGAAGTCACACAGTGGAAGTTTTGATGCCTCAATAAACAAGCCTCATAAAGATCTTGAAAGAGGAGTAAGTCTTTACAACATGAAGATCACAAAAAAATATACCTCTCAGTTCAGTTCAGTCACTCAGTCATGTCTGACTCTTTGTGACCCCATGGACTGCAGCACGCCAGGCTGCCCTCTCCATCACCAACTCTTGGAGCTTACTCACACTCATGTCCGTTGACTCAGTGATGCCATCCAATCCTCTCATCCTCTGTCATCCCCTTCTCCTCCTGCCTTCAATCTTCCCCAGCATCAGGATCTTTTCAAATGAGTCAGTTCTTCGCATCAGGTGGCCCAAGTATTGGAGTTTCAGCATGAGTCCTTCCAATGAATATTCAGGGCTGATCTCCTTTAGAATGGACTGGTTGGATCTCCTTGCAGTCCAAGGGACTCTCAAGAGTCTTCTCCAACACCACAGTTCAAAAGCATCAATTCTTTGGCGCTCAGCTTTCTTTATAGTCCAACTCTCACATCCATACATGACTACTGGAAAAACCATAGCTTTGACTAGATGGACCTTTGTTGGTAAAGTCTCTGCTTTTGAATATGCTGTCTAGGTTGGTCTTAGCTTTTCTTCCAAGGAGCAAGTGTCTTTTAATTTCATGGCTGCAGTCACAATCTGCAGTGATGTTGGAGCCCCCCAAAATTAAGTCTGTCACTGTTTCCATTGTTTCCCCATCTATTTGCCATGAAGTGATGGAACCAGATGCCACGATCTTAGTTTTCTGAATGTTGAATTTTAAGCCAACTTTTTCACTTTCATCAAAAGGCTCTTTAGTTCTTCTTCGCTTTCTGCCATAAGAGTGGTATCATCTGTGTATCTGAGGTTATTGGATATTTCTCCCAACAGGCTTGACTCCAGCTTGCGCTTCATCCAGCCCAGCATTTCGCATGATGTACTCTGCATATAAGTTAAATAAACAGGGCGACAATATACAGCCTTGACATATTCCGTTCTCAATTTGGAACCAGTCTACTGTTCCATGTCCAGTTCTAATTGTTGCTTCTTGATCTGCATCTCAGATTTCTCAGGAGGTAGGTCAGGTGGTCTGGTATTCCCATCTCTTTAAGAATTTTCCACAGTTTGTTGTGATCCACACAGTCAAAGGCTTTGGTGTAGTCAATAAAGCAAAAGTAGATGTTTTTCTGGAACTTCCTTGCTTTTTCAATGATCTAGCGGATGTTGGCAATTTGATCTCTGGTTCCTCTGCCTTTTCTAAATCCAGCTTGAACATCTGGACGTTCATGGTTCACATACTGTTGAAGCCTGACTTGGAGAATTAAATTTTTAAATCCTGCATAATGTTTTTATATATTGAACTTTGTGGCACAGCACTAGGAGCTGAGTTATGCACCTCCCCCCAAATCTATATCTTGAAGCCCTCACCCCCAGAGTGACTATATTGGAGAGAGGGATTTTAGAAGGTATTAAAGGTTAAATGCTGAGCACTGAAGAATTGTTGCTTTCAAATTATAGTGCTAGAGAAAACTCTTGAGAGTCCCTTGGACTGCAAGGAGATCAAACCAGTCAATTCTAAAGGAAATCAACCCTGAACAGTCATTAGAAGGACTCATGCTGAAGCTCAAACACTTTGGCCACCTGATGCAAAGAGCCGACTCACTGGAAAAGACTTTGATGCTAGGAAAGTTTGAGAACAGAAAGAAAAAGAGGGCAACCAAGGATGTGATGGTTGGTAGGCATCATCAGTTCAATGGACATGAGTTTGAGCAAACTCCAGGAGATAGTGAAGGACAGGGAAGCCTGACATGTTCAGTTCATGGGGTTGCAAAGAGTCGGACATGACTTAGCTAGCAAGTGAAGAACAGCAACAAGGTTAAATGAGATCATAAGAGTGGGGTCCTAATCCAATATGTCTGTGGCCCTACAAGCAAAGGAAGAGAGAGATTTTTGTTCCAAGGAAAGCTCACTGAGGACATGGTGAGAAGGTATCTGTCTGTAAACCAGGAAGAATGCCCTCATCAGGCCTCGATGCTTCAGGAACAGAGACACAGACGTAGAGAACAGACTTGTGGGCACAGGGTAGGAAGGGGAGGGAGGGACAAATTGAGAGAGTAACACTGACACATATACACTACCATGTGTAAAACAGAGAGCTGGTGGGAAGCTGCCGTATGGCACAGGGAGCTGAGCTCAGTACTCAGTGGCGACCTAGAGGGGTGGGATGGTGGGGGGTGAGAGGGAGGTCTAAGAGGGAGTGGACGCATGTATGCTTATAGCTGGTTCACACTGTTGCACAGCAGAAACTAACATGACATTGTAAAGCAATTACACTCCAATTAAAAAAGAAAAGATCCCAACTCTTCCAGTTTCCAGAACTGTGGGAAAATAAACTCCTGCTGTTGAAGCCACAGAGTCTATTGTATTTTGTAGGGCAGCTGAGCAAAGACTCATGGGACACAACTTCCAGTGCAGCCTAGTATCAAAAGGTGGTGCCTCTCAAACCATGGAGGGTTAAAAATGTCCTCTGTCCAGCCACATTCATATTGGTTCCACCCAGGAAGAATATGAACAGAAACAACTTCAAAAAAATGACAGGATAGAAAAAAAGCTACATTTCTACAAATAACTTATTTTATATATCTATGACTTTCTACATGTCCATAAGACTAAATCAGTCCAATAAGTCACATAAAGTGACATCTGACTACTTTACCTAAATCCCTAAAAGCCAAAATTTCAAATTAATTCAGCATGGAGATTCCCCCCCACCAAAAAAGCCTAGAAACAAAACTAACATATGACCTGGCAATCCCACTACTGGGTGTATACCCTGAGAAAACCATAATCAAAAAGAATACATGTACCCCAATGTTCATAGCAGCACTGTTTACAATATTTAGGACATGAAAGCAGCCTAGATGTCCATTGACAGATGAATAGATATGGTACATATATACAATGGAATATTACTCAGTTATAAAGAAGAACACATTGAGTCAGTCCTAATAAGGTGGATGAACCTAGAGTGAAGTAAGTCAGAAAAACAAATAGAGTATATTAATGCATATATATGGAATCTAGGAAACCAGTACTGATGAATCTATTTGCAGAGCAGCAGTAGAGACACAGACATAGAGAGCAGACTTCTGAACACATGGGGGTGGGGAGAGGTGAAGATGGGACGAATCGAGAGAGTAGCATGGAAACATATGCATTACCATATGTAAAACACATAGGGGGAATTTGCTGTGTGACTCAGGGAGGTCAACCTGGTGCTCTGTGACAGCCTAGAAGCGGGCGACAGGGTGGGAACGGGAGGGAGGTTCACGAGGCAAGGGACATGTGTATACCCATGGCTGATTCATGTTGATGTATGGCAGAAACCAACACAATATTGTATGTAAAGCAACTATCCTCTAATTAAATAAAATTTTTAAATTAAGTTTTTATTCTATCACAAGGAAAAGGGGTATTGGATGGAGCCAGGGTCACCCACATTTAGGTGTGCAGTAACTGCTGTATGAGAACTCCTCCGGAAACACGAGAAGGTTGGATGAAACAACACCCAGGGCATCTTGATTCCTTGATTCAGTGTCAACTGTCGATGTGCATTGTTGCCATGGAGCTGATGGCTCCCTCCTTAGGAGGGTAGCAGGAACAGCCCCCTCCAAGGTGCAGGTAGGAACTCCCATGTCGGCCAGAAGAACAATCAGAACAGAAGGGCCGGTTCCATCCACAGACAGGAGAAAGTCAACTGCTGACACTGAGAAGCTGGATCAGGTGCACAGGGTATAATTAATTTTGCTTTCAGCCACATCTAAAGAGGCTCTGAGTGATGCTAACTCTGGAACGTTCACAGATGTCTCCAGAAAGGTTTTTAGCTTCTGATGGTGAGTCCTTGAGGACAGGATTGATACTCAAAATACATAATAACCGATTAGAATGGAGACCAACACCTGTGCACCAGATCTGACTGTCCACCTAGCAGTCTGAGGGCTCAGACATCACCGGTCTGGAGCGTGTCTGAGTCTGGGCCCAGCTCACCTTGCAGTTGATACCCCTCCTCCCACCCAGGAGTCGTAGACTCACAGAGCCAGCACCCATGGCCCTTTTCTGCATGGAAGCCCCTTGGTTTCCACACGCTCAGGCCTGAGTTTCCTCACCACAGCCTGTGGATGGATCAGCATGGAGTCAGATTAGCAGCCCATCTTCCTGTAGGGGGAGAGGTCTAGACCCAGCCCACCAAGTGGATATCAGACTGGGAAACCAAGATCAGGGCAGGTATGAAAACACCAGATCAGAATGGACATGTGCAGCCTGAAAGCACCTGGAAAGGCAGCTGGTCAGGGAAAAAGCCTGGGGCCCAGGGAGGTGATGTCACCTGCCCATGATCACAGGCCCAGCTGGCCCGGGGCACTCTGCCCATCACCTCACACCATCAGCCATCACCATGCTGTCTCTCCAGAGCCATCCACCTCCCCATGAGGGGTCCCTGCCCTTTCCGGACAAGGGGAGCCACAGCCTCGCAATTGACATGAGAGTGACCGTGAGAAGAGCTGGAGGCAGCCCAGACAGTATGTCCCATCCAGACTGTCTGTGGTCCCAACGCAAAGCAAGACATGAGCCTGTCCTGACACACAGTTTCACTTGTCTGTCAACCATCCTTCTGTTATCGCCCATCCACGTCTTCCTCACTCCTAGTTCACAATGCCCGCGTGAGGCCAGGATGCCACCCAAATGGGCCTGCCCACCCACCATTCTGCCTTCACAGGCTCCCTCCCATTCTAACCTCAGGTTCCACCTCCTCCAGGAAGCCTGCCTGCTTCCCAAAGCAAACACAACACAGTGGGTCCCAGGTTATAGGTAATGTCTCACAGCATCCACCCTAGATCAGAGACTAGCGTGTTGTCTCCCAGGCCAGCCAACTGCAAGCACCCAAGGAAGAGCCCCCAGAGCAGGTTCCTGTAGGCTGAGCTCCAAGCAGAATCCGATCCCCTCACAGCAAACCTCCTACAGACACACTGAGAGTCTAGGGAATGGCAGGTCCTGGACCACAGCTTTCAAAGACATCATCACCAACATGCTCCAGTGCAAGGGACGAAAGTGGCATTCCCTGGTACGGGGTGTGAACGGTACATGGTAACCAGTAGGACTGTGAAGAAGCAGAGAGGCTGCTGCAAACAGGAAAACTCTTTAATGTTCAAGGAGACCCTCTGTGGCCAGTCATTCTGCCCACAGCCTGGAAGGATGGTGTCAGTGGGCAGGGCTCTCTAAGACACCAGGGGACACCATCATCCCAACACAGTAACCAAGCAGCTTAGCCTTGGCTCTGCCCCAGTTCAGAGGAAGCTGCAATAAGGTTCTCAGCTTCAAGCTACTGGAATGAACAAGGGACGACAGGGCCCCAGCTCCACCATAGCTCGCTGTATACACTGAGTGAGTCTCTTCTCTGCTAGGAGCTCTGGTTTCCTGTCCTGAAAACACAGGGCCAGGCAATCTCCCTTTGGCTCCCATGCCCCCCCATCTGGTGGCCAACAGGTCCTCCAGACCATGTACAGAATTGCTTGTTCTCCTTCTTCCTACCCGTTGGCAGCTTCCAGAAAGATCCTAAATAGGGCCTAGCAGGATGTGATTATAATTAGAACAATAAAATATTCATCATCTCAATAATAGCCAGTATTTACTCAGCGCTCGCTGTATGCCAGGCTCTATCATAGGTGAGTTAGAAGACGGATCTCATCTGAAAAGTAACACTGAGAGTGTTTACAGCTGTTAGTTAGCTACAGCCAGAACCAGGCCACAGAAGGACCCTGGCATCCAGCCAGCCCTTCTGTGTCCTCCCCTCTCTGAAAAGGTCAGTTCCTGGGCACTGATATCCACTGTCTTTATGATCTTTCAGAAGGGCCTGGGGACCTCAGCTATCTCCAGGGCTCAGTGATGGATGAGGAGCCAGTGACCTATATTTTAAGAGAGAGGGGGAGGGACAACCATCCCCCTCCCCCAAAACTCAGATATCAGAAAGTCAGTAAAAAAAGACTAAAGGGAGAAAACATGAGCAAAGGGACCCACTGTGTGTGCCACTCTGGGGGGACACCTTCTAAGGCTGTGCACACCTGGGCCAGGTCAATAAGAGCTGGGCAAGTGTCATCCCTCTGCCTTCACAAAGCCCTTATCACTTTCTTCATCTATGGAATGAGCTGCAAGTGGTTGGAAGGTTTGAGCCACCAGACGCCTCATGGCCTGGATAACACCAGATTTGTGAGGGGCTACCCTTTGGCCTAGAGTGGGCCCAAGCCCCGCTGAAGAGCCACAAAAATTAATATTTAATTGAAAAGTGATTTTGTGTATAAACATTCCCAAAGGTTCATAGAAAAGCCAAGCTACTTCATCTCCTATCAGTAAATTTTAGGAAAGAGGTGAAGATGTAGCAGAGAGTGGGGATGGTGCAACTTTAAGGTACATTTTTAATTAAAAGAAAAAGATCAGAGCTGTGATGCGGCGTCATAAAGCAGATAATTTTACAGCTGGATGGTCTCCCTCTGATGTACTTGAAAACCATTTTCAAGCGACATAAAGTTTAACATACCGGTACATCTGCCTACCCACTAGATTCTACATGGAATTTAAAATTTAATTATATTAAAGGTTTGTTACAGTGTGCATTGCAAGCATGCTAACCAAGTGGAACTTTCACAGAATCTCTGCAGATAGCTTTTTTTTCTCCTTTTAAACTCAGTTTGGTAAAAGCGAGGGTTTGACAAACAGTTGATGATTCTGTCCAAAGTGTTTACTGCTTACATAACAAACCACTTGGGACCTCGGTGTTTATTCTCCTGGGTATAATTCATGAGTTCATCTTCTCTTTGCTAAAGCAAGAAGCAGCCAAAGAAATCAAGTAGTCAGGGAGCTGAGATTGACCCTTTGAATCCATTTAAAGTCTGGTTTTGTGTTTTTTTGTTTGTGTGTTGTTGAGAGGGAAGATTGGGAGAGATTTACTTATTCTGGAGAGGGTCTTTTCACTACTAGTTTTACATGCAAATGAAAGAACTACCTTCTCAGGGTGACAAGCTGTTATATTAATCTGTTAACCACAGGTTGGGTGCTTTCTGCAATTAAAAATGCAACCAGTTCCAACAGGAAGAAACAATTCCTTGCAAACTTGGTTCCCAACAAAGAAGTGCAAGGTTGGGCTTGAGAAGTTGGCAGCCTAGGTTTGATCCTTAGCTCTGTTATTAACCAGCTGTGCATTTTTGAGCAAGTTATTCACCTCCCTGAGCCTATTATACAAAATGAAAATAATCATCATATCTAATTCATATAGATGGTTGGAAAATTAAAGAAGACAATGTATATAAAGCTTTGAAGCACAGTGCCCTTACAGCTTAAACACTCAAGAAATGGTAATTGTAATTTCTACTGTTGTTATTGTTGCTACTATAATTTGATTTTTTTAAAATGCCAATTGGATTCCCTGGTGGTCCAGAGGTTAAGACTTCATCTTCCAATACAGGGGAATTCAGAGATATAAAATCCCAGGGATATAAGATCTCAGAGATATAAGATTCAGAGATATAAGGCCTCTGACCTTTCAAAAAACAGAAGCCAACAGTTGCAACAAATTCAATAAAGACTTTAAAAAAGACGCCAATGCTACATCACAGGTGAGCAAGCCAGCAACTTCATTTGAAGGACTAAAGTAAGAAAGCTCAAGCTGCAGCTAGCAAAGCTGCACAATTTGAGGTATGAAGCATTTTGAGGTATCACTCAGGGGAGAAAAAGGAACAGAACCTGGTCTTTTCATTCTTTCATGTATCCATCCATCCATCCATCCATCCATCCATCCATCCATCCAACAAGCATCCCACAACTGTGTAAGACACAAAACTACCAACAGACACACTGCCTGGGTCCCCAAGGAATTATAATCCAACGAATTAGACAAGTAAGTAGCAACACTACAGGCAGAAAGAAAGTGGTGGAAGAATAATGGGAAACAGTCCCATGAGGGTTTTGAAGTGGGAAATGTCACCTCCATTCAGAGAATCCAGGCTGGAGGGAGTGAGGAGAGAGCAAAACAGAACCCATGTGTCAGACTAGTCACAGAAGAGGCAGAGGTACCAGCACAAAAAAGTATCTTTGGTATATTTTTAAGCAAAAAAGGGGGTGAACTATATCGTACAAAACAAGATATCATTTTTTAAAATATCCATGTGTATATGTTTAAAAATATTCACATGTGTGTGCTGGGGGCTCCCCAGGTGGTGCTAGTGGTAAAGAACCCGCCTGCCAACGCAGGAGACATTAAGAGATGCAAGTTTGCTCCCTGGGTCAGGAAGATCCCCTGGAGGAAGGCAGGGCAACCCACTCCACTATTCTTGCCTGGACAATCCCAAGGACAGAGGAGCCTGGCAGGCTACAGTCCATGGGGTCGCAAAGAGTTGGACACAACTGAAACGACTTAACATGCACTCACATATGTATTATCTTTAGAGAGAAATGACGTACACAGGACGGTCAAGAGAGGTGTACAACTGTGGAAAATGTGATGGCAAGAAATAAAGATGGGAGAAAAAGTGGAAGGGGCCATCTTTCACATTTTATTATGCATTTCAGTACAACTTGAATCTTTAAAATTCAGCATAAATGTTTAATAATAGTTATTAATGATAAAAATGCACATTCAAACTTTAAGTGATCTTATTTCTTTTCTATCATCATATTTAATTTCTGAAATTTAAATTAATAGTAAAAGAGGGCATGGGATTTTTACATTTATCAATTTAGGATGTGGGTTGAAATTTATTCACTTCTTTCAAGTTTACTGAGTCCCTACCACACCTGGGCACTTGTCTAGGCTCCAGGGAGCTCAGTGAACAAGGAAGTCAGGGCATCTTCCCCTTGTGTCCCAGCTGAAGACACTGCTAAGTCACTTCAGTTGTGTCCGACTCTGTGCAACCCCGTAGACAGCAGCCCACCAGACTCCACCATCCCTGGGATTCTCCAGGCAAGAACACTGGAGTGGGTTGCCATTTCCTTCTCCAATGCATGAAAGTGAAAAGTGAAAGTGAATTCACTCAGTCGTATCCCACTTTTTGAGACCCCATGGACTGCAGCCTACCAGGCTCCTCCATCCATGGGATTTTCCAGGCAAGAGTACTGGAGTGGGGTGCCATTGCCTTCTCCAGTGGAGGACACAGACAGTGACAAATGTAACGCCAGATGGTAGGAGAGGAAGGGATGGGGTGAGAAGGTGACTCTTGCAGAGACAAGTGAAAGATCCAAGGACATCTGGACAGAGTGAATCCCAAGCACAGGAAATAGAGTGTGCAAAAGCCCTGAGGCAGGAACATGCATGGAATATTTCAGCAATGTGGCTGGAGCAGAGTGGGTGAGCAGGAGATGAGCTCGCAACATTGGCAAGAGCCTGGTCCCAGGACTTGGTAGTCCTTGAGTTGGACACAAGTCCCTGGGGGTTTCTGAGCCACAGGGCAATATGACTGAATTTCCTTTTAAAAATAAACCCTAGAACAGGGCTCTAATGACAGTGCACAAGAAACACAAGGGGTGTAGACGACAGTGGAAGTAGTGCGTATTATGATGATGTCAGCGGATTCTGGGTCAATTTTGAAGGCAGAGCCAGCAGGCTCTGCTGATGGGTTGGATGAGGGAAGAGAGAAAATGGACTCAAGTTGGAGCTGCCATTTCCTGAGATGGGAAAGCACAGGGTATGAGCATCTTGTGCTCAGTCACTCAGTCGTGTCTGACTCCTGTGGCCCCATGGACTGTAGCCCACCAGGTTCCTCTGTCCGTGGAATCTTCCCAGCAAGAGCAGTGGAACAGATTGTCATTTCCCACTCCAGGGCTCTTCCCAGCCCAGGGGTAGAACCTACATCCCCTGCAGCTCCTGCGCTGACAAGCAGACTCTTTACCATGAGCGCCTCCTAGGACGCACCTTAGGAGAGAAATCTAGTCTTGCTTCAGTCCAGTTCAGTTCAGCTCAGTCTCTCAGTCACGTCCCAATTCTTTGTGACCCCATGGACTACAGCATGCCAGGCTTCCCTGTCCATCACCAACTCCCAAGTTTACTCAGACTCATGTCCATTGAGTCAGTGATGCCATCCAACCATTTCATCCTCTGTCTCCTCCTGCCTTCAATCTTTCCCAGCATCAGCGTTTTTTCCAATGAGTCAACTCTTCGCATCAGGTGGCCAAAGTACTGGAGTTTCAGCTTCAGTCCTTTCAATGAACATTCAGGACTGATCTCCTTTAGGATAGACTGGTTGGATCTCCTTGCAGTCCAAGGGACTCTCAAGAGTCTTCTCCAACATCACAGTTCAAAAGCATCAATTCTTTGGTGCTCAGCTTTCTTCATAGTCCAACTATCACATCCATACATGACTACTGGAAAAACCATAGCCTTGACTAGATGGACCGTTATTGGCAAAGTAATGTCTCTGCTTTTGAATATGCTATCTAGGTTGGTCATAACTTTTCTTCCAAGGAGTAAGTGTCTTTATTTAATGGCTGCAGTCACCACCTGCAGTGATTTTGGAGACCCAAAAATTAAAGTCCGCCATTGTTTCCACTGTTTCTCCATTTGCCATGAAATGATGGGACCAGATGCCATGATCTTTGTTTTCTGAATGTTGAGCTTTAAGCCAAATTTTTCACTCTCCACTTTCACTTTCATCAAGAGGCTTTTTAGTTCTTCTTCACTTTCTACCATAAAGGTGGTCCCATCTGCATATCTGAGGCTATTGATATTTCTCCCGGCAATCTTGATTCTAGCTTGTGCTTTATACAGACCAATGTTTCTCATGATGTACTCTGCATATAAGTTAAATTACCTTAATTGCAGGGTATAAGCAGGGTGACAATATACAGCCTTGAGACACTCCTTTTCCTATTTGGAACCAGTCTGTTGTTCCATGTCCAGTTCTAACTGTTGCTTCCTGAACTGCATACAGATTTCTCAAGAGGCAAGTCAGGTGGTCTGGTATTCCCATCTCTTTCAGAATTTTCCACAGTTTATTGTGATCCACACAGTGAAAGGCTTTGGCATAGTCTTGTTTAGAACATGTTAAATGTGAAGTGCCTGTTTCACATCCAAGCAAATAGAGAAGTCAAAGTCTGAAGTTCAGGGAAAGGTCAGGGTCAGAATTATAAAATTGGGGTCATTAGCATAGAGATGGTGTGTAAAGCTAAGGGCCTGGAACATTTGGGTAGAGGAGCAGAGACTGTGCACTCCAGCCTGTAGAGGTTGGGGAGATATGGAGACATTCAAAAGAGACTGCAAAAGAGCAGAAGGAGAGAGCCAGGAAAGAGTGGGTTCATGAGAGAGGGGGATCAGTCATGTCAAATGCTAGTCGGAGGCCAGTGAAGTGAGGACAGAAACTCAACCATCGGATTTGGTGACCTTAGGGAGAATGGAGTGAAGTAGACCAGAGAATGACTAAACTGAGAGAACTGGAGGACAAAAAAAAAAAAAAAAAAAAACAAGACAATCATCCAAGCTGTTTTGCTGCCAAGAGTGAAGCCAAGAGAAGCTTTGGTAGCTTCAGAAGCTTTCAGGAGCTGCAAGGATGGACTTCTTTCTCTCCCTATTTTTTTTTTAAGATAAGAGAGCCTATAGACTATTTTATGGTGATAAGAATGATCCAGGACTTTCCTGGTAGTCCAGTGGCTGAGACTCCACACTCCCAGTGCAGGAGGTCTGGGTTCAATCCCTGATCAGGGAAGAACTAGATCTCACACGCCACAACTAAAGAGTCCTCATGTCAAAACTAGGGCCTGGTACAGCCAAATAAATAAATACATACATTTTTTTTAAATGATCTGATAGAGAGGAGAAAACTAAGGCTGAAGGAGAGAGAGGGAACGTTTGCAGGAACGATGTCCTTGAGTAGGTAAGGAGGAATGGAATCAGCATGCAAGCAGAGGGGGCTGGCTGTGGCCAGGGGTACAGACCAGTTGTCCATAGGAACAGGAGAGAAGGCTGCTCCTAAGAATGTCAGTACAGGAAGGCAAGTGGCTGGGCTGATGGGAGCAAGCAGAAATGCTCTAATTTGTCCTATTCTCTCAGTGAAATAAGAAGCAAGGTCTGAGCTGACACTGAGGAGGAGGAGACGCTGTGAGATGTTTCGCATAGGCATGATCAGAATTGTGCATAGAATCTCTCGGTAGCACTAGGGCCTGAGGAAGGGATTCTAAATTTAAAGTAAAACCAGTTAGCCTTGGTGTGTAAGTTTATCCAGACACATTGGGCTTCTTGGATGCAAGACTTCAGAAGATACAAAGTTGGACTTATCTAGATGTGAGGTTTTGCCAGGTGTGTGTCAGGAAGGTGTATTGGATTTGGCATAAGCAAGAAATAATCTTTTATTGGTTAAGCAACTGAGATTCTGAGGTGTGCTGGTAACAGCAGAAAGCATTACTTATTGTAACTATTACTCCTGGGTTTTGAGAGGATCTCTATGTGGCTATTAAAAATCACCAAGAATTATAAACAGCGTGATGTTGGAAATAGACGGTGAACTAGGGGCTAAAATCGTCAATGAATAAGAGACAGCCATATAAGAAATCTGTGATATTGCAAGAAGGAAGGATATTGGATGATAAGACCTTTAAGGTACAAGCTCTAAGGGAACAGGAAGGTTTTCAGGAAAAGAGGGGATGACAATGGTTTGGGAGTGAAAATGGGGACCAAGGGTGATACCTACACTGTCTCCAGGTTCAGTGATACCTGAGTGTGGGCAAGAAAACTCCCACTGCCAGGAGGGATAGAGGTATGACCTCAGGAAATAATGAATACGCCTGTCAGAGCAGCAGCTCTCCAGATTTTGTGCCTCAGAAATCCTTTACATTCTTAAATATTACTGATCACTTCTATTGTCAGCCATGATGGAGTGACAAGGACTGGATTTATTCTCCCATCTTAAGAAACTTTTTTAAAAGGATGTAATATATAAAACAGTAGCTTTCAGACACTGACAGTACAGGACAGTACAAGTGAAAAATCAATGGATATTTCAGAAGATCAATAAATTTGACAAATCTCTAGACAAACTGATCAGGAAAAAAGAAAGAAGATACAAATTACCAACCCCAGGAATGCAAGCAAGTACATCACTACAGGTCCTACAGACATTAAATGTAATAAGGGAATATTATGAACAATTTATAGCAATAAATCCAATAACTTAGATGAAATAAACAATTCCTTAAAAGACACAAAATATCAAAAAAAAGATAACCTAAACAGATCTTTACCTATTAAAGAAATTAAATGTGTAGTTAAAAGCTTGGCCACAAACAAAACTTCAGATACCTCCACTGGTGAATACAGCCAAACATTTAAAGAACAAATAATACCAACTGAACACAAATTCTTCCAGAATATGAAACAAGGAACGTTTCCTATCCAATTTTATGGATTTAGCACTGCTCCAGTACTAATACCAAACAAAGACATTATAAGGAAAGATAAGTGTGACTAACAATCTTTATAACATATTTGCTAGATCCTTAAAATATGAGCAAATAAAATCCAGTTATATATAAAATAATAATACATCATAATGAAGTAAAATCATGGTTTCACATTGGAAAATCAATTAAGGTAATTCACCATATAACAAACTAGGAGAGGAAAATCATATGATCATCTCAATAGGCACACAAAAACAGCATCTGGCGAAATCCAACACCTTTTGATGATTGAAAACTCAAGAGATATGCAAGTAAGGTCTCCAGTCTAGCTAATAGTATGGCACCAATTGCAATTTCCTGGTTTTGATAACATCCTATAGTTATATAGGCTCAGATATAAAGAACCTGGTCCACAACACAGGAGACTTGGGTTCAATCCCTGGGTTGGGAAGATCTGCTGGAGAAGGGAATGGCTGCCCATTCCAGTATTCTCGCCTGGAGAATTCCATGGACAGAGTAGACTGGAGGGCTACAGTCCGTGGAGTCACAAAGAGTCAGACACAACTGAGTGACTAACACTTTCAGTTTCACACTTTCTATAGCTGTGTAATATGTTGTCTTTGGAGGAAGCTAGATAAAGGGTACAGGGAATCTTTGCACTATTTTTACTCTTTGAGCCTATAACTATGCATGATTAAGAGCAAATCTCCTCCCCAAAATATGTTCAGTAAGCCAGAGTAGAAGAGAATTTTCTTAACCTGATAAAAGGAACCTATTTTTAAAAACCCTGCAGTTAGTATCATACTTAGTAGAAAAAGACTGAATGCTTCCCTGCTAATATCAGCAATGAGGCAAGAATTTCTGCTTCACTATTTCTTTTCTATATTGTTTTGGATGTCCTAGCCAGTGCAATGAAGCAAGAGAAAGAAATAACAAGCATAAAGATTAGAAAGGAGAAAATAAAACTGTCTTTATTCACTGATGCATAATTGTTTAGGTAGAAAAACCTATGGCATCAACTAAAAAGTTACTAGAACTAGTAGGTAAGTTAAGCAAGTTTGGGGGAACACAAGGTCAGTACATAAAAATCAACTGTATTTCTATATACTAGATTCAATAATAAATAGCTTTAAATACCCACTTACAATGGCATCAAAAAATATTAAGTACTTAGGAATAAATCTGGCCAAAATATGTACAAGACCTGTACAAATTTTGTATAGGTTGGGCTTATTCATTTACAGTTTTATTGAGGTTGAGAACTCAATAAGTGAAAACCATCACACAATGTTAAAAGAAATTAAAGAAAACAAAAATAGAGATATATACCATGTTTATGGAAAGGAAAATTAAGTACAGTTAAGATGTCAAGTCACTCTAATTTTATCTATACATTCAATTCAATCTTAATCTAAATCCTACCAGGCTTTTCATAGAATTGATAAGCTTATTCTAAAATATATGTGGAAATCAAAATGACTTGGAAAAGCCAAGTTAATCTTGAAAATGAGCAAAATTAGAATATTTATACTAGCTGATTTAAAGATATCTTATAAAGGTATACTAATAAAATGTGGTTTGGGCACAAACATAGACATATAGAAAAATGCAACAAGACTAAAAGTTTAGAAAAAGACCCACACATTTATGGTCAATTGATTTTCAGCAAAGGGGCCAAGGCAATCCAATGAGGAAAGGTTAATCATTTGAACAAATAGTGCTGGGAAAAAAAGAACTTTGATCTTTATCTCACACTGCATATAAAAACTAAGTAAAAAAGATGACAGACCTAAGTATAAGAAGAAAATTTTCTGCAGGAGAACGTAGGAGGAAACCTTAATGACTTTGAGTTTGACAAAGATTTCTTAAATATGACACACACACAAATTAACCTTTTCTAAAAGAATCAATAAACTTGAGCTCAACAAAATTTAAACCTCTTTACCTTCAAATAATTCTGTTATGAAAATATACAAAGAATTATTTGTTTGTTTTAGTCACTAAGTCATGTCTGACTCTTTGCGACCCCGTGGACTGTAGTTTGCCAGCCTCCTCTGTCAATGGGATTTCCTAGGCAAGAATACTGGAGTGGGTTGCTGTTTCTGTCTCCAGGGGATCTTCCCAACCCGGTGATTGAACCTGCGTCTTCTGCATTGCAGGTAGATTCTTTACCACTGAGTCACTTGGGAAGCCCCTCAAAGAATAATTACAACTCAATAACAGGAACACTATCCAATTTTAAATAGGCAAAATACTTGAATACAAACTTCATCAGAGAAAATATATGGATGGAAAACAGACACAAAAAAGATTATCCACATCATTAGTCATGAGGGATACAACTATACATCCAGTAGATCAGCTTTAAAAATGTTTAAACAGGCAGAGAGCCACCAAGATGGTGAAGTAGAAGGACCCTAAACTTATCTCCTCTCAGGAGCACACCAAAACCACAAGAATCTGCACAATAATCATCCTTGAAAAAGTCAAAACTCTCAGAAAATATCTTCTACAACTAAAAACATAAAGAAGGAATCACAATGAGACAGGTAGGAAGGGTGGACCAATGATACAGTCAAATCTCATTCACTCCAGGTGGTCAACCCACCAACTGGAGAATAATTATATTACAGAAGTTCTCCCACAGGAGTGAGAATTTTGAGCCCCATGTCAGACCCCTCAGTCTAGGGGTCTGGCATCGGAAAGAGGAGCCCCCAAGGTGTTTGGCTTTGAAGGCCAGTGGGGCTTGATTGCAGGAGCTCCACAGGACTGGGGGAAATAGAGACTTCACTCTTGGAGGGTGCATACAAAATCTCACATGTACGAGGACCAAGGGCAAAGACAGAAATTTCACAGGAGCCTAGGCCAGACCTAGCTGCTTATCCTGGAGGGTCTCCTAAGGAGGTGAGGGGCAGCTGTGGCTCACTCTAAGGACATAGACACTGGTGGCAGACATAGACAGGGAGTATTCATCTGCATGAACTCTGCTGGAAGATATCGTGCTTGAGTCACTAGCAACAAGACCTGGCCCCACTAAGAGCATGCAGGCTCCAGAGTTGTGAAGCCTCAGACCAAACAACTAATTGAGTGGGGACACATCCCTCTTGTCAGCCAACAGGCTTCCTAAAGACTTGCTGAGCCCACAACCACCTCTAGATACATAGATAGAGATGGTCCTGCCCACCAGAGAGCCAAGACCCAGCTCCATCTTCCAGTGGGCAGGCACTGGTCCCACCCACCAGGAAGCCTTCACAAGCCTCTAGAGCAAATTCACCCACCAGAGAGCAGCCACCAGAAATAAGAAAACTATGGTCCAGCAGCTTGCAGACTGAATCCACAAACACAGGCTAGATACTATCTTGGGACCAGCTATCCCCTAGGCTTTGGATGATGACAACGGAGTGCACCTCTGGGATGCATAGGATGTCTCCTACAGAAGGTCACTTCTCCAAGGTCAAGGAACATAACTAACTACTACATTATTAAGATACAAATAGCAATTTAAGCAAAATAAAGCAACATAGAAATATATTTCAGACCAAGGAACAAGATAAAACCCCTAAAGAAGAACTAAGTGACATGGAGACAGGCAATCTACTTGACAAAGAATTCAGAGTAATGATCGTAAAGATGATCAAAGAATCTGGGAGGAGAATGAATCCATGGGGTGAGAAATTAAAAGTTTCTAACAAAGAATTAGAAATATATATATATAAAGAAAAACCAAATAGAATTAAAGAGTACAGTAATGGAAATGAAAAATATACTAGAAGAAATCAACAAGAGACTAAATAAGGCAGAAGAATCAGTGAGCTGGAAGACAGCAGTGGAAATCACAGCTGCTGAACAGAAAAAAAGAATGAAAAGAAATGAAGATGGTTTAAAAGATCTCTGGGACAACTAAAAGCTGTCTCTTGGAAAAGGTAAACAAAATTGATAAACTTTTAGCCAGACTCATGAAGAAAACAAGGAAAAGCACCCAAATCAATAAAATCAGAAATGAAGAAAGAGAAGTTTCAACCAGCACCACAAAACTACAAAGGATCATAAGAGACTGCTATGAGCAACTATACACCAATAAAAATGAACAACCCAGAAGTGGACAAACTCTTAGAAAGGTACAGTTCCCCAAGACTGAACCATAAAAAATACGAACAGACCAATTAACCAGTATTGAATTTGAATCAGCAATTTAAAACTCCTTTTACTGGAGTTCAGGGCCAGATGGTTTCACAGGTGAATTCTATCAAAAATTTAGAGAAAAGTTAATACTTCCTCTCTGAAACTACTTCAAAAAAACTGCAAATGAAGAAATAAATCTGAATTCATTCTGTGAGGCCACCATCACTCAAAACCAGAAAAATATATCACAAAAAAGAAAATTACAGGCCAATATCACTGATGAACATCACTGCAAAAACAGAGATGCAAAAATCCTCAACAAAATACTAGCAAACTGAATGCATACTATACAGTAAAAGGATCATATGCACCATGATTAAGGGGAATTTATCCCAGAAATGTGAGAATTTTTCAATATCCACAAATCTATCAACATGATACATCACATTAACAAAGCAGAGAATAAAAACCAAATCAGAGAATAAAAACCATCCTAATAAATGCAGAAAAAACTTCTGATAAAATTCAACATTCATTTAGATTTTAAAAACTTTTCATAAAGTAGGCATAGAGGAAATATGAAAAAGTGGAGTGAAAGTGTTAGTTGCTCAGTCATGTCCAACTCTTTGCAACCCCATGGACTGTAGCCCACCAGGCTCCTCTGTCCATAGAATCCTCCAGGCAAGAATACTGGAGTGGGTTTCCATTCCCTTCCCCAGAGGATCTTCCTGACCCAGGAATTGAACCCAGGTCTCCTGAATTGCAGGCAGATTCTTTACCAACTGAGCCACCAGGGAAGCCCAGAGGAAAGTGAAAGAAAGTGAAGTCGCTCAGTCATGTCCGACTCTTTGTGACCCCGTGGACTGCAGCCCACCAGGCTCCTCCATCCATGGGATTCTCCAGGCAAGAATACCAGAGTGGGTTGCCATTTCCTTCTCCAGGGGATCTTCCCGACCCAGGGATTGAACCCAGGTCTCCCACATTGCAAGCAGACGCTTTAACCTCTGAGCCACTCAAAATCATAAAGGCTATATATGACAAACCCATAGCTAATATCATACTCAATGCTGAAAAGCTGAAAATATTTCCTCTAAGACAAGGAACAGGACAAGGATACACACACTTGCCATTTTTATTCAAAATAGTTTTGGAAGTCCTAACCACAATGAGAGAAGAAAAAGAAATAAAATATTCCAAATTGGAAAAGAAAAAGTAAAACTGTCACTTAGTTTGCAAATGACATGAAGCTATACATAGAAAATCCTAAAGATAGTACCAGAAAACTATTAGCATTCACCAATGAATTTAGTAAAGCTTCAGGATACAAAATTAATACATGGAAATCTGTTGCATTTCTATACACTAACAACGAAATATCAGAAAGAGAAATTAAGGAAACAATCCCATTTACCATTGCATCAAAAAGAATAAAATACCTAGGAATAAACCTGGCTAACAAATCTGTTCTCTGAAAACTATGCCACTGCTGGACAAAACTGAAGATGACACAAACAAATGGAAAGATATACCATGTTCTTGAATTGGAAGAATCAATATTGTTAAAATGACCACACTACCCAGGGCAGTCGACAGATTTGATGCAGTCAATCCCTATCAAATTACCAAAGGCATTCTTCACCAAACTGGAACAAAAATATTTAAAATTTGTGTCAAAACACAGAAGAATAGAAAGCCCAGAAATAAACTCAGTACTTACAGTCCATTTGTTGTTGTTGGAGAAGGAAATCACAACCCACTCTAGTATTCTTGCTTGGAAAGCCCTAAGGACGACAGAGCCTGACATGCTTTGTAACCCCCCTGTCCATGGGGTTACAAAGAGCTGGACATGACTTAGCAACTGAACAATAGCAACAGCTTATGGTCAGTTAGTCTATGACAAAAGAGACAAGAATATACAAGGAAGAAAAGACAGTCTCTTCAATAAGTAGTACAGGGAAAACTGGACAGCTACATGTAAAAGAATGAAATTAGAACATTCTCTTATACCATATACAAAAATAAACTCAAAATGGATTAAAGACCTAAACATAAGACTGGATACCATAAAACTCCTAAAGGAAAACATAGAACGTGCTTTGACATAAATCACAGCAATATTTTTTTGGATCCATCTCCCAGAATAATGGAAACAAAAACAAAAATAAACAAGTGGGACCTAATTAAACTTAAAAGCTTTTGCACAGCAAGGTAAACTGCAAACAAAACAAAAAGCCAACCTATGGGCTAAGAGAAAGTACTTGCAAACAATGCTACTGACAGGCATTAATTTCTAAAATATACAAACAGCACAATAAAGCTTAATATCAAAAAAACAAATAACCCAATCAAAAAATGGGCAGAAGATCTAAATACACATTTCTCTAAAGACATAAATAGCAAAGAGGCACATGAAATGATGTTCAACATCACTATTAGAGAAATGCAAATCAAAACTACATTGAAGCGTTACTACATACCAGTCAGAATGACCATCATCGAAGTCTACAAATAATAAATGCTGGAGGGGTCATGGAGAAAAAAGAAACAATCTATACTGCTGGTGGGAATTTAAATTGCTGGAGCCACTATGGAGAACAGTATGGAGGTTTCTTAAAATACTAAAAGTAGAGTTACCATATGATCCTACAATCCCACTCCTGGGCATATATCCAGAGAAAACTATAATTCAAAAAGATACATGCACCTCAGTGTTCATAACAGCAAGTATTCACATCATAAACTTCATAAAGAATATATGAAGTTTACTTCAGAGAAAACACTATTCACAATCATAAACACACACACACACATTAAAAGAATAAAATAATGTCACTAGCAGCAACCTGGATGGATCTAAAGGTTACCAAACTAAGTGAAGTAAGTCAGACAAGGACAAATATCATATGATATCACTTACATGTGGACTCTTAAAATGATGTAATGAACTTGTTTACAAAACATAAATAGACTCATAGACATAGAAAACAAACATGGTTACCAAAAGGTATAATAGTGTGGGGGTGGGGGAGAGATAAATTAGGAGTTTGGGACTAACATATACATACTACTATATATAAAATAGATAAACAACAAGGACATACTGTGTAGTCCAGGAAACTATAGTCAGTATCTTTTAATAACCTATAATGGTAAAGGTGCTGCAGTCTATGGGGTCACAAAGAGTTGGACACCACTGGGCGAGTGAACAACAATGGAAAAGAATCTGAAAATAACATATGTAACTGAATTACTTTACTGTACACCTGAAACTAATACAATATTATAAATTAACTATACTTCAATTAAAAGCGGTTTTTTAAAAAGCAGTACCACACTCAAAAAAATGTTTAAGTAAACTGACTATACCAAGGGTTGGCAAGGATGTAGAGCAACCAGAACTCACACACGTCTGGTAGGATATAAAATGAATACAACCATTTCAGTGATTTCTTATAAATACACACCTACTATAACAGTCCAATGGCTCCACTTCTGGGTGTTTCCTTGAAAGAAACACAGTTTTTGTCCACACAGACTTGCCCATGAATGTTCATACCAATTGTATTTGTAGAAGCCAAAAGTTAGAAACAAGCCTGTGCATCAGCAGGTGAATAAATAGGCGGGAAAACCTGTGGCATGGTTACAAAGGACACACAACTCCTCCAGCAGCAGAGTGTGACAACACATCAAGGTGCTGTCCACCAGGGAAGCCCATGAGAGTCTCAGCATGTAGGGCTTTTACTGGGAAATCATCACATAGGCATCTCCAGCTTAGCATGGACCAACGTCCCAGACTCCAAGAAGGAAAGCAGGTGTACAGCATATACCATGCTATTTGTATAAACAGTTCAGGAAGAGTGAGTCTCTCTTACTGTTCAGGGAAAGTTTAATGTGAGAATAGACACCTTCTTCCCAGGCGGCACAGTGCTAAGGAACCCACCTACAAATGCAGGAGATGCAGGAAACGTCAGTTCAATCCCTGGATCAGGAAGATGCCCTGGAGAAGGCAATGGAAACCTGCTCCAGTATTCTTGCCTGGAAAATTCCATAGACAGAAGAGCCCGGTGGTCTACAGTCAATGGGGTTGCAAAGAATCAGACTCGACTGAGTGCACACAGGTAGGTATAGAGACCTGTTGACCAACTGGGCTCCCAGACACCAGCCAAGGACCAACACTGCCAGCAGGCCTTTCAAAGAGTATGCGAGGTTAATTCTTTTCTGCACACCACCACAGACTAGACTTAATCCCCTTGAAGGATTCCTGTGTAGCCTCTGTCACACCCAGAATTAACTGGGCTGTGCATTAACTATTTGCACACACTACCTGTATAATGTCTGTCTCCCTTTTAGACTGTAAGTCCCATCAGAGCAGGCATGGAGCCTACCTGGTACTGAGTTAAAATTTAATAAATGAATGTTGATTGAAGAATGAATGAACATAGTCTAGCAGTAGCACATGGCAGCTGTCTTCTCTTCTGTGCTTGATTCCTGAGCCTCCGTGAGACTCCTTGGGGAAGGTGGGTAGCCAAAGCAAAGCAAAGTCAGAATCGTAACCCCATGGACAAAGACACAGCCCAAAACTTGATGATGCCATCGTCCAAAGTCGCCCCAACAAGAAAGGCCAAGGTGAGTTCAAAGGGTGGGAGCAGAGCCCTTGGGCTCAACTGTTGAAGATGAACAATCCCAGATAAAAAATGAAACAATTTTGGGCTCAACATGATGAAAATTAAAACAGCCGCACAAATCCTCTCTGGCCTTTCCTTTACTTCATGTGCCCAGGAAAAGTGGAACAGTCTAAGAACTCCCCTGGACTTCCCACAGCATCCAACTCCTGGGATAACCCCACATACAACAGGTTCCCATATACAAGGAAAGCCACCTGTCTCCCAAGACCTGTGACTTCCAAGCCCCCCAAAAAGCAGTCTTGAGGGACGACAGAAGAAAAGCATGTAGACAGGCAGATGTAGGAATTTCAACAACTTGTTGCAAGTTAGGCTTTGGTTGGATCTTCAGCTATTCTGAGAAACATAATTTTTAAAAGGATACCAAGGTCTAAGGATTACTTGATTATTTTAATAGAGCCAGATACTTCATGATCAATATGAATTCTTGTATTTTTAATGTGAATCATTATTCAAAATATGTCACTGCCCCATCAATACAAAAGTTAAAACTCATCAATATTTAAATTTTTCCAACTGATGTCTTATCATTCTATCCAGGAAAGAGCTTGGTGGATCACAGAATTTATTATTTAATCTTTCAGGTTTGCAGAGTTCAGAATTAAACACCACGCTGTGTCATTAGCTGCCTGAATGGTGGCAGACCAAATTGGGGAGTGGGGCAGGAGAAGTGGGAGGGGAAATCCATGCAGGGCTCTCAGTCTGAAGTGACCTCCAAGGACAGGGAGGCATTCATTCAGTGTCTGCAGAATGGCTGGGCTCTGGGGAGGGAAGGTGGAGAGCAAGGACCTGGAGCCTCTGCCACGTGACTCAGCCTTGGGCCAAAGTCAGGATTCCTTAGCTTGCTCAGATGACCCACGAGGTCCTCTAGAGACTATTTCCTCTACTTCCAGCCCCCTCCCTCTGGTCCCACCGAACCCAACCCTCCAATCACCACAGGCTAGCCCTCTTGCCTCTAGACTTTTCAATACTGTTTCAGCCTGAAATGTGAATCGTCATCCTCCCCTTCCCACAGGCCTGGCTAATGCTCACCCCTCCTTGGGAATCTCAGCTTCAAGGTTACTGACTCCAGGAAGGCATCTGTCTAGGATGAAGTTGCTGTCACGTAGGCCACATGAGACTCAGTGCTGACCTTGAACATGGTATCTGTCTGGCTATTTCTCCATCATCTGAACCCTCCTGTCACAGGGACTGGTCCCATCCATTCCTGCATCCTTGCTTCCCAGGATTGGGCCTGGGACACAGGAGGGGCTCCATCAGCCTCTGATGGATGGATGATTGGATGGTCAGCACCCCTAGAGCCAGCAGATCTCCTCATGGCCCCAAGGCTGACTTGGAGGAGAGTGACCAGGGGAAGGCACAGTCCCTGCAGGTGGTCAGAGGGTGACACCCACACCTGGCTCAACCTTCCCGCCAGGTGCACTCCTCCATCCCACGGCAGTGTGGAAACAGAGAGCTGTTTCCTGGGGACTTTACACAGGGGAGCTGGGGCAGCTTGGGGTAGAGAGTGGAAGACTGATGGGGACTTCCCACTCTGAATTTGAATACTCAATCTGATGAGAAAAACCAGGCTCAGAGCCCCCTGAGGGCTCGCAGGTAAGAGGACTAAGATGCAGACTTTGAGTAGATTTACCGGCAATGAGAAAACCCCACACACAAAATCTCCTCCCCTTTCCATTCTTGATCTCCACTTCTCTAAGCTTCCACTGATAAAAAGTAATTTTCTTTGAGCCTGAGTGTCTTTGTTTGCTCAGAGTTCACTGCTAAATTGCACCAAACCTGGGAGGCAGACATTAAATCTTAGCAACTTTATTCATTCTATCCATACCTCCTGAGTCCCACCTCCCTGTCAGCACCGTGCTTCCCCCCAGGACTCAAGAATGAAGCCCACGGTCTGCTTAACATTTACTGATGGCAAAGCCTGAAAAATAAGTCAACAAATCTACCGGGTATCCCCATCTGCAGCATAAAGTATTAAATAACACATCATCCCTGACTTCAAGGAATTTACAGTCAAGTTTAGGGATGGACAGAGAATAACTGTCTACTGAATGAGTTACAGCTGCTGAGGCGCCATATCCACACTGCATGAAGTGTCCTAAAAAGGAAAGAGCAACTGAATGGCGCTGAGGATGTAGAAGCTGACACCGAAGAGGAGCGCATCTGAGCCAAGCCCAGAGGATGAATAGAATGTTCCAGGTGGGGAACTTGCTCCAACAACAGGAGGGAGCAGGAGCCGGACCCATCAGTTGTCTCCATAGCCAGAGGGAAGAATGCAGCAGAGCAGAGGTGTCTGGAAGGTGGGATTCATTCCAGGAGGAGGAAAAGGAGCACGGAGGGAAGGCAGACAAATCCCAGAACCAAAGCAGCATGGTGCCAAGTGCAGACCCAGACACAGAGCTCTGGATGCTCTGCTCCACAGAGCCACCCGCTGGGACCCAGCTGAGAAATTCAAAAAATGGCAAGGTGCCTGGCAAACCAGCTGAAGACCAGGCAATAGGGGTGAGGTGGGTGGGCTGTGCCCAGTGCCGTCCGGTCTCTGACCAACACATCCCTCCTGATGAGAAGCAGTGGGAGCAGCTGAGGCTGGACCAGCCCTCATGGCTCGTGATCAAGTTCGCCCCCTTGGACTGACTGCATGAGACACCTTCCCAGCGAAGCCCACAGCCACTCCCCTGGCTGCCCCTGCACTTGGACATGACCTCAACCTCACAGGCTTCTCCCACTGCAAGTCCTTGGCTCCCATCACCCACCAAAGGGACACAGCAGCGAATGGGATGGATACAGTCTCTTCCCTTGTGGGGCTGACATTCCCACAGAGGGGACAGGCCAGGGAGGTGAGGGTCACAAAGGAGCATTCCAGGTGCTTCGAGAGTGACGGCAGGGTTCTCCAAATGAGTCAGGGGTCCAGAGAAGGAGCCCTGAGGGCAACCCAAGAGATTACTTAGGGGCCAAGGTCCTTCACCCAGGCTGGGTGCCTGGGGTTTATCCAAATCAGAAGGGGCACACATGTGCCTGGGTGACGGTGGCAGGGGAGAGCTGGACCCACCCAGGGGACAGAGTGGGTGTGCAGAGAGTGGGGAGCAAATGGCACACAGCGTCTGTCCCCCAAAAGGTGCTGAAGCCCTGAGAGTGAATGTGGCCTTATTTGGAAACTGTCTTTACAAATGATCATGTTAAGATGATGGCACCGGGCAGACCCTAAGCCAAGACGACCACTGTCCTAATTAACAGGGGAAATCGGCACACAGAGACAGACACATTCAGAGGGAAGGTGACACCATGAGGGGATCGAAGGACCAAGGAGGAGGAAGCCTCTCACGCCATCAAACCCCGACAAGACTAGGGGACATGAAGAGACCCCCCAAAAACCTCCCAGGGCATCCAGGCCTGGCTCTCCTCCCTCCACCAAGGATCACTCATTGAGCCTGAGACCAACAACCAAGTGCAGGGAATTTCCCCAGAGAAGCATTTCCAGGGCTCAATGTGTGGGTCCTCCCATCTCAGGCTGGGAACCCCCTCCCCAGGAGCAGAGAGGGAGAGCAGGATTGTGTCTCGTTCTTTGCACTGGCCCCTTCAGGTTGGAGTTGACCCAACATTCCAGAAACCCAAGAGTGCACTTTCAAATCTTCAGAAATGCAACCCAGTGATAAGGACATATTCATTAGTGCCCCTGAATCATCAAGGAAAATGGAATCAATGGTCAATGACCACGGCTCTCATGTTTATCAAAAAGGAACCATACCCATAACCCTACAGAAGTCCTAATTCTCTCAACACTGACCGCTACAGTAGGCAATTACATGGCTGTCCGCTAGTAACCAGAATATTCCAGTAATGAGAGCACCTATTTCCTGACCACCTTAGAGATTTACTGAATCCACCTGATTGCACCGACTATGTCAGAAATCATGTCTTCATGTCTCTCTATGCACAGAATTTACCAGGATGTCCCACTGGTTCCCCACTGGGTCTCATCTCACACAGAACTCATTGTGTTCTTTTCCATTTAAACTCAGTCCTGGGACAGCAAACCAGGGTGACTCAACAGCACAGGAATGCATGGAGCTCTTTGCTTCCCACCACACTTAAGTTTCCAGTCACTGTGCTTAACTCAGCTTCCCTTGGAATACCTTTTTTTCCTTCTAATTGTGGGCAAAAGACCCTCGGGAAGCCATGTGGATGCTGACACCACCGGCAGAATCGGGGGCTTTTCTTAGCTGCCCAAAGTGGGAGAGCCTCTGCAAAACAGTCCATGCTCTTGACATTCCTCTTGGAAGCAGGTTCATGTTCTTGGAAAGATAATTTTATGAAATGTGTAATACTGCGTCTCATACATTAATCAAAAATGTAGCTCAGAGATTTTAATTCTGTCCCTGATAACATCAGAGATGTAAAAAACAATGGAAACTGTATCAGCTGAAAGAGACAGTCCAATTAAACCTCTGGGCTCACCTAGGGTGTCTCCAATCTGTCACTGAGTCTGGACATCTCCACTCCACAAAGGTGTAGGGCAGTGGGGCTAGGCTGGGTAGGAGGCTGTGGTGGACAGACTCCAAGAGGTCCCGAGTCACCCTCTCTGCCTGGAGCCCAGACCCTCATGTAACTACCTGCCCTCAGGTGAGAGGAGGGCACATACTTTACTTCTAATCAAGAGACTATGGCAAAGGTGAAGGGCCAGCACTTATCTGTGATAATTTACATAAGACTGTAACTCCTGTCTTGCTGGAAGGCTCTTTATGGCCTTCTTGACTGACACGCTTTGATGAACAAGCATCCAGGTTGGAGGGACTGTGTACTGAGGGGCAGAGAGGCTCCGACCAACAGCCGGTGAGGAATCAAATCCTGACAACAATAACGTGAGCTTGGAAACAAAGCTCACAATCATTGGAAGGATCCTGCACCTTCTAATACAAAGCTGAGCCTTCTTAAGAGACTATAGCCCTGGCTGACACCTCAACTGCAGCTGTGAGACACCTTGATACAGAGGACACAACAAAGCTGGGCCTGGACTGCTGACCCACAGACATGAATAACTGTGCTCTTTTAAGCCTCAAAGTGGCTGGTAACTTTTTAGGCAGCAACAAATAACTAGGAGTCAGAGGGATCTGGATCCAGTCCTCAGGCCATCGCTGACTATCTGTGATCTCAAGCAAGTTACTTACTATCTTTAAGCCTCAGTTTCTTCATCTTTAAGATGAGGATAGTAATCATACCTAGAGCTTCCCAGGTGGTGCTAATGGTAAAGAACCTGCCTGCCAATGCAGGAGACGTAAGAGACGTGGGTTCAATCCTTGGGTCAGGCAGATCCTCTAGAGGAGGGCGTGGTAACCCCCTCCAGTATTCTCACCTGAAGAATTCCATGGACATAGGAGCCTGGCAGGCTATGGTCCATGGGGTCACAAAGAGTTGAAGCAAATTAGTACAGCACAGCAATCATACCCATCTCAAGGAATGGTTGTAAGGATTACATGAGAGAAAGTATCAAAATGGTTTAGTATCTTTACGTCAGGATTCCCCAAGGGAGCCAGCCTAAATGCATCCACAAAGATAAGAAATTCACTTCTCTCCTGAGAATCAGAATGGTATCAGCGAGGTACCCTCCTTGAAAGAATGGAGAAAAATCCACACACAGGATTTCTGTATAGCTTAACTCTCTCCTGGAAGCCCAGGTAAGAAAGGCTACATGTAAGCCCTCAATGACCAGTATCTGCATCTTTTATCACTGTTGTGTGTTCCATCAGGTGCCCTGTTCTCCAAAGGCAGAACTTCAGTAACGTCAGCTTTAGTGTCAAGGGGCCTCTGCTGAGCCCCCTTTTCTGTGCTACAGAAACAGTGGCCCACCCTCTCCACCAATTAGCCTGGAAGACCCCCAGAAGACAGATCTCAGAGTGGCTTAATGAGAACAGTACTTCTTGCCAGGAACATGCATTTTCCTCTATATTTTTGGCTCAGGGGCTCATCCCAGCTAACACCCTAGGACTCACATCGGATGGGACAGAAACAAAAACACTGTTGCTGCCTCTGTTCTTGACAATACTTTCCCAAGGATTACACTGGTTTGCAAAGGAGAGCAGATGCAGGGAGGCTCAGAGCCCTGGTGGTGTGTGTTGCTCACTTCAGCACTTTGGGTTTGTGTGTGTGTGTGTTTCAGAGACATCTCACCAGCACCTTCTGCACCAGTTTTCATCTGGGTCTCAACCGAGATGACAGCTAGACCTAAAGATGGAGTAGAGGGTCTTGGCAGCGCCACAGCTGCTCTTCACTGGTTTATGGGGGGCAGTCACCACATCCAAGGAGTTATTTTGATGAAAGCGATCAAGAGCGAGTCAGTCTTCAGAGAAAACAGAAAGCATTTAATCCTTTAATTTCTGGAATTTGAAGTGTCATCAGGGGTTCTTTAAGAGCTCTGTGAAGTCAGGCGATTTCCGGCGCTCTAGACCCCGGGCTGTAAGGGAGCCACGCGGGATCTGGGAAATGCAGAAGTTACTGGCTTAGCAAATTATTTCTCATCCCACACCAAGATAAACTCTCTTCATTACACATGCCACACTCTGCTCTTCGGCATAAAAATCAGCTTCTGGAGTCAGCTCATCTCCTAACAAACACGGCTTATGATACAAATGGGTCTGTATTCAGTGAGTCTGAATAGCAAGTTCTGCATTATGTCAGCTCCCAGTCAAGGTCTCCCACCTCAGTCCCTGATACATACATGGTTCTGGTGCCAACAAACCATAGCCCCCATTTCTGATGCTTAGTGCATGTTTGCAAAAGTGAGCAGAGAGCCATTCATTTAACAGGCTAGAACGTGCATTATTTTCATCACAATGAAAACTTTCTAATGATGCGTAAAATCACAGTCATTAACATTTCTGATTCCAAAAAGCACCTTTTGATTGGGATCAAAAGCATCAAAGACCAGGCAGAGTGGGATGCCAAGAACTCAAAATCTAATTTAGACCCATCTACTCCTGAGTAGGGCTTCCCAGGTAGCTCAGAGGTAAAGAATCCACCTGCCAATGCAGGAGACATGGATTCAATCCCTGGGTTTGGGAATATCCCTTAGGGGAGGAAATGGCCACCAGATCCAGTATTCTTGCCTGGGAAATCCCATGGACAGAAAAGCCTGGTGAGCTACAATCCATGGGGTTGCAAAGTGTCGGAAATGACTTAGCAATAAACAACAACTCCTGAGCAAGGAGAGCCTGGTTCAGTTGACCCCCAGGTGACAGGAAGAAGAGGGGCAGGGTTCTTTCCCAGCCATGAGAGATGGTTGCATCCATCCACAGGGGCAACTACAAATACATGGGGATGTGGAGTAATGTCCTAGGACCAATCAGCCTGTTGTCCAGGCACGGAAGCCCATGACACCTTTTTAAGCCAATGCCTTGGCTGAAAATGCTGATTAAATTAATCAGCCTACTAGGACCCTACGGGCTGGGGCCTAGATGGAGACAGGGAAACATGTAATAGGAAGAATAGAGTGTCATCTGAGGAGAGTGGCCCAGTGGGGATATTAACAGCAGAAGGGCACTGTGAAGGACCTGGAGGACAAGAAAAAAGAAAGCAGGCTAGCCATGGAGAAATGAGGAACTTCTTTAGGTTAGAAGCATAAGAGGCACTGGTTGCTGAGTGAAGATGAAGGAGGCCTGATCTGTAGGTTCAGGAGAAGCTTTAACTAGCCTCTCCTTCATCAAGGACCCAGGTAAACCACCTCCCTCTATGAAACCCAATGCCTGAGGCCCATCACCTGCCCGGGATGGGAGGTGATAACTCTGTACCCTGGGGTAAATCCATGCCCACTCAGGTGAGCCAGTTGTCACTATTTTGGGGGGCAGGATTTGAACTGGTTGGATTGTTGAGCCATTGGTCACAGGAAATCAGCTGGGTGGGACTGTTTGCACCATGGAAACTGGCAAGTGCTACGAGTGAGCAACCCCACCCCCATCTGTTGAACAATAGCTCACTGACCAAGGGTAGTAACTACTCTCTAGCAGGGCATTGCCTAATCTGTCAGCCATTTATGTTGGTCCCCAAGCCTGTTTGTGTTGGCCGCATTTTTTAACTGTAATTGTGTAAATAAATAACATATAGAATAGTGAAACATGAGTATAAAAGGAAAGCTGATGTCTTCTGTGAACACTAAGTCAAATACTCAGAAAGATTCAATACAAGTGAGTTGCCACGTTGAAGAGGATTGATTCAACAATAAAATATTGGGGGAGATCATAAAACTCTAGGACTCTGCACTCAGACTGCTTCACAAGTGTCCTTAGCTTTCCCCTCCACTTTGATGACATCTAAATTGGAAATGGTACACAAGGTATTGCAAGGTGACCTGTTGATAAAAGATGGAATGCACCCACAAACAGCAGGCCCACACTAGGGAAAACCAAAAAAAGAAAAACCTTGGCCTCAAGTTAAAAGACTGCAAAGTCAATACATATTTATAGGTTTTGGAGCTTCCCAGGTGGCTCAGTGGTAAAGAATCTGCCTGCAGTGCAGGAGACATGAGTTCAATCCCTGGGTTTGGAACATCCCCTAGAGAAAGGAATGACAACCCACTCCAGTATTCTTGCCTGGGAAATCCCATGGACAGAAGAGCCTGGTGTGCTAGAGTCCATGGAGTTGCAAAGAGTTGAACACAACTGAGAGACTAAATGACAACAATAATTTATAGGTTTCAAGTTAAAATTTGCAAGGCATGTATCTATCATGATGATGATTCTCTAATTTGAATGACTTTTTAAAATTAAAACCAGTGAGGTCAGCAGCTGAGCACTGAAGGCCACTTCCCTAGATGGTAGAGGAGGACACAGGGGTGGAAAGCAAGGAAGAGCCAGCAAATGGGACCAAAAAGGGGACTCTGAAGGCAGGAGGCTGTGATGGCTGCTTCCTGTGTCAACATGACTGGGGTGCCCAGACATCTGGTCACACAGTATTCTGAGTGTGTCTGTGAGGGTGTTTGGGGATGACATTAACATTTGGATCATGGACTGAATACAGCAGATGGGGCTTCCAATGTGGGTGGGCCTCGCCCAATCAGTTGAAGGCCTGAAGAGAACAAAAGCCCTAACCATCCCCTGAACAAGGAAAGACTCTGGCCTGCCTGCCTTGATCTAGGGCTTCAGTCTTCTTCCTGTCTTCAGTCTGGAATGAAACACTGGCCCTTCCTGTTGACTTTCGGACAGGAACTGCCTGTCCATCAGCTCTAATGGGTCTCCAGCTGGCTGACTGCAGGTCTTGGGATGTGTCGGCTGCTAAAGTCATGTGAGCAAACTTCTTCTAGTAAATACATTCACACACACACACACACAGAGACATACACAGAGACACACACACAGACACACACAGACATACACAGACACACACACAGATACACAAACAGACATACACAGAGACACACACACATATAAACACACACACAGACACACACATAGATACAAAAACACAGATATACACACACACACACATATAGACACACACACAGACACACACAGACATACACA
>NW_024070205.1:34043787-34347952 GCF_014754425.2 Oryx dammah | reverse complement strand
ACACACACATATAGACACACACACAGACACACACAGACATACACAGAGACACGCACACATATAGACACACACAGAGACACACATACAGACACACATACACACTGACACACACACAGAGATACACAGAGACACACACAGACATAAACAGACACAGATACACACACAGAGACACACATACAGACACACACACACATACACACACACACAGAGATACACAGAGACATACACAGGTATAAACAGACACAGATACAGACACAGACACACCCCCTACTGATTCTGCTTTTCTGGAGACTCCTGGCTAATACAGAGGTCCACTGGGCCACAGCAGAAAAGCCCTCCCTCCCTGACAGCTCAGGGAAGTGCTTTTCCCTCCCCTGTGCTCCTCTCCCTCCCCTTGATCGTGGCACTCTCCAGTCCCTGTGTCTGCAGCGCCTCCCCATACTTGAGCTCCGAGGGTAGGAAGGAGCCTTATTCATAGCAGTTGTCTCCATAAAATCAACCAAAAACAACTTTCACAAAGGGTAAATCAGTCCATGGGGTCAAATACTGTAAAGGTCAAGGGGAAAGAGGGCAGAGGAAAGGTCCTGCCTTGGCACAAGGCTTAGTTATGGCCACAGTGTGAGGGGCTGCGAGGAGCGAGGCTGAAGAATCAGAAACCACAGCTCATGACTGATCAAAAGAAGGGTCCACGTGGTCACAAGGCCAAGGCTCCCGTGGTGATGTCACTATTTCACCTCCCGGACAGCTCTTGACCAAAACTCCTGAGGAGCAGAAACCCCTGTGTCCAAGCAGCTTCACCTCTGCCAGGCATTTGACTGCAGGAAGCACCCACCTCCTCTGTCTGTTACATTTTTGAGGCATAAAATATATCGCTAACCTGAGAGAATATCATTAAAGGTTAATTATGAGAAACTTAAAGGTTATTTTTGCATATCTCACCTCCTGGACAAAAGCTGCTTCCTCATTACCACATTAGACTATAAATTAATCTGAAAAGCATTTAAAATGCCAGCAACTCGTTAACTTTATTATGATGTGAAATACCATGAATCAGTAGTGGTGGCTCTGGTCTGTCCAGGGTGGGAGGTCGGCCTGAGACCCTCATTCCTCTCTCTACTCCTGGACGCTCAGCCCTCAGTCATGCCAGCCCAAACCCTCCTCTGGACCGAGGGAGCTGGGTCAGGATGCCCCCACCCCCCAAGAAAGCTGTTCACTCTCCTCTCTCCAGGCAGCCCCGTCAGGTTAAAGGGGCCACGTCTGCACCAAGGTCAAGGGAACAGGTGGGATCCCAGCTGGAACCCCACTCGGGTACTCAGTCCACCACAGCCACAGTCCTCTGGCCCCCAGGAGCCACTGGGTCCCAGGGCTTCCTGTTGATCCCACCCCGTCCATGGCTTCTGACAGAAAAGGATGGTTCTGGCCTTAATAAAGTGAGGCTGAGTTTCCCTGAATTATTTATCTGCACACATTGCATTTCAGAAGGTTGCTGCTTCTCTTGCTGATGCTACAATTTCCAGGGTGAACAGGGAACCCCATGGAAGGACCTGGAGGGACTTGGCTGATGTACTGAAGGCAGGCTCCCCAGGAAGGCTTCCACGGACCAGGGAAAGGGAGACATACGGGGGAAACGAACCAGTACCTTCATTAGGGCAGCCACAAAAGTGTAAGAGGTCCAAACCCAGAGTGCCACCACCCCAAGCAAGGTAGTAAGTCCTGGAAGACAGCAAAAATAAGCCAGTAGTCCCTGTGATTCAGCCCCATAGCCCGATCCTTTGAGGAGAGCAAAGGGACAAGGACCCTGGAGATGGGGGTCCCCCTGAGAATCACTGGGGCCACAGGCCAGCTCCACGCGATCACTGCCACACCCTTCCCGTGTGAAGGACAAGAGTGAACAGGGGTGGGGGGAGGACACGTGGTGATTCGGAGAGACTGGCGTGCTCAGGGCACGGATTCTGCATTTTGTCTTCCCGCACCCCACCCTCTGCACCTCTTCCAGCTGGCTGCCTTTGTCTAATAAACTGGTAATCTAGCAAGTAACGAAAGAGAGAGGCAGAGTGACCAGGGGGCTGCTGGCCCATGGGACGCGCTTCCAGAAAGGGGGCAGAAATACACAGGGGAGAGGGAGGGGCCCCAGAGCTACTTAAGAGGAGCCAGCATGTGCTGGGCTTCCGAGAACAGCTGGAACCCAAAGGGACACTCGACCTTGATTGGAGGGGCCAGGCTTGGGGTTCGGTTCTGCCCCTTGTCAGCCAGTAACCCTGGGCAGGTGGTCACATCTTTATCTTTTGCCCAAACTGGGGATGAGCATCTCCATCTCCACCAGTCTCATGAGGAAAACACGAGCTGATACAACCCCTGCCCCCAACCCCCAGAGGAGCCGAGAGAACCCACCCCAAGAGGAACGTCAGGAAGATTATCTACAACCATCTGGAGACAGACAGAGGACAAGGTCAGGCCGTGCTTCTCAGGGCATACGGTCCTGTCCCTAAGGGTCAGAGAATGGGTTTGAAATGAAGCCAGACGTGGGAGACAACGGTGGGGGGTGGGGGGCAGCGAGGGCCAACAGTCCTGCAGGAAACGCACCGGCCCCAGAATCAGACAGATGCTCTCAGCACCCCTGCATGGCCCCACCCCCTGCACAGGGTTCAGGGAACAAGCTAATGAGACCCGCTAACCCCTCCTCCCGACAGAGAGGTGCCCCCACTCTCAGACTGAAAACAGACACATGATGATGTACTGGGTTGGCCAAAGCATTCATTCAGATTTTTCCATAAGATGTTATGGAAAAACCCAAACAAATCTTTGGCCAGTGCAATAGATCCCAGGAAGCACTACCGCCTCTAGATGGCTCGGCCACACGTCATCTCATTGACTCTTTGCCACAGCTCTGGGAGACGGGCATTCATAAGTCTGTTTTACAGGGGAAAAAACGCTGTGGCTCGGAGAGATGGAGCAACTTGCCTGCTGGCCATCTGCTGTCTCTGAGCTCAGAGGTGGCAGAACTAAGACGGACCCATGTCCTGTCTGTCTGTCTGTAACATCCATACTTAAAATTATGAGGCTGCTGCTCAGGGGAGTTCTCAGAGGTTCTCTTCCCAATAGAAAGTTCCATAAATGCAGCAACAGTGAAACCAGGGCAATGGTATGTGTTGGATGCAGCATAATGCCCCCCAAAGATATTTACATTCTAATGTCTGGAACCCACCCTCATTAGGTCATGCGGTAAAGGGGAATTAAGGAGGCAGACGGAATTGAGGCTACTAGTCAGCTGACCTTAATGCAAGGAGAGCATCCTGGACTATCTGGTTGGGCTCAATGTAATCATAAACATCTTTAAAAGTAGAAGAGAAGGGACTTCCCTGGTGGTTGAATGGCTGAGACTCCACCCTCCCTACACAGGGGGCCCAGGTTTGATCCCTGGTTAGGGAACTGGATCCCACATACCACAACTAAAGATCCCATCTGCAGCAACGAAAGATCTCATGTGTCGCAACAAAGATCGAAGATCCTGCACGCCACAACTAAGACCCAGCAGAGCCAAATAAAGTGGAAGAAGGAGGAGGAGAGGAGACCAAAAGCAGAGAGAGAGTCAGAAAGATGCTACACTGTAGTGGTGTAGAGGCTACACTCTCTGTTAAGAGGGAGGAAGGGGCCATGAGCCAAGGACTGTGATGCTTCCAGCAACTGCAAAAGGCAGTGTGTTAGTGCTTAGTCAAGTCCGACTCTTTGTGACCCTATGGACCCCACAGTCTCCTCTGTCCATGGGATTTCCCAGGCAAGAATACTGGAGTGGGTTGCCATTTCCCTTTCCAGGCAATCTCCCCGACCCAAGATCAAATCCAGGTCTCCTGCACTGCAGGCAGATTCTTTACCATCTAAGCCACGAGGGAAGCTTAGAAAAGGCAAGGAGATGCTTTCACCCCAGAGCCTCCAGGGGGACCCAGCCCTGCTGACACCTTGATTTTAGCCCAGTGAGAGCTGTACTGCACATCTGACCTACAGACTGTACAATAACAGGCGTGTATAGTTTAAGACATTATGTGTGTGGTGGTCAGTTATGGAGGCAACACAACATCACTGCAGTACGGATGGGAGTCACCCAAGAGTCCCTAAACTAGGAGGAACCCGAGGTCACTTTCTACGGGGCATGGGCAGAGGACCAAGCACAGGGGAGCCTGGACAAGCCCAAGGATCAGTGTAGTTGCTCTGGGGTCAGAGGACAAACCATCCTCCTTGAAAAGGCAGAACCTGACCCTTGTTCTAAGAATGTCCATTCATCTGCCCGAGGTGAGCAGCAGCTGTCTGCAGAAGGACGCTGGCCTCCCAGGTTGCTAATTAGATATTACAACGAGGAGACCCACTCACCCCTGCAAAAGGGCTGAATAATTCATAGCGGACAAATTTGAATGAAGCAGCAGAAGGCAAGGAGCCGAACTGGGTCACGCCAGCCCAGCCTGCTCGAGCAATTCAGCTATTAGATCATTTTAAAACAAAAGGGACGAGCTGTTGAAAGGATTAATTATTGGCTTCTCAACTCTCCTGAAGCACAGTGGCTAAAAATCATTGCAAATCGATGTCTATTAAACTGCCTTTGAATATTCCAGCCCTTCAGGAAAAGAAACTTTAAGAAAAGCAGAAACAGGCCAGGGTTGGGGGTGGGCTGAAAATTCTAATGTATTGGGATAAACGGTTACTTGGTCCAGAAAATGGACTCTGCTCCTTGTTAACAGAATGCCCTCAGCAGCTCCTAGGAGCAATGAACGGCTAGTATCAAGATCTCAGAAGCAAATTAAGCCAACACCTGGAGCCCAGGAACATGACCCAGGGAAGTAACAGAATAAATCACTGGAAAGTCTGATAAACTGAATGCAAGAATGAAGGCTGCCTCAAGCTCATTTCCAATATGACCTGGGTTCCCTTTCCACGGACCCAAATCTGCTCCCACGAGGAACCAGACAGATTCCTTGGCCCACCCACCAATGCCAAGGCCAGACCGGGCCAACCCCATGCTGGGCTTCAGACCCCGCAGCTCCTCAGCCAGTGTCCTCTCCAAACCAGGCCCTCTGGAGTCTGGGTGTGTGGTAGGAGGAAGGGCTGGGCTAGCAGAGCGAGAGCAGGGCCAGCTGGGATCCACAAGCACTAAGCTGGCAGCTTTCTCTCTTGGGCCAGCAGGAGGATGGTCCACCCGCCCTTTTCTGCTGTAACATCTTGTTGGTCTGAGCTGCCGTAACCATAGACTGTCCCTTTAGAGGTCACTCAGAGATGACAAATGGAGTCAACATAGCTAGGAGTGGCCATCTGAAACAAGTGCTATTTAGGAAGGCTTCTAAAGGCTTCGGGAAAGTGGTGGCATGATCTGTGACAGGGATGCGTGCCCTGAGCACTGATGGGTCACCACACTTGCCATCCCAGAATCCAACTCAGCCATGTTAAGGAGAAGGCAACTGAGTCCCAGAGAGGAAAAGTGCTTTGTCAAGGTCACAGAGAAGGTGAGTGTGAATGCCATGACCAGCTCTCCAGATGCCCCTGGCCCTTCTCAGTGGTCCTATGTCATGGGTGATTGTGCGATGCCACAGCCAAGTCAGCCCTCAGTGACCCCCACCCCCTGGAATCCATGCCCTTGTAGGATGCCCTCCCCTCTGTGTGAGTTGGACCCTGTAGCTCACTTCTTAGAAACAGACTCCAGCAGAAGCAATAAAAATCTGACTTGTGAGGTCAGGTCCCAAAGAGACCCCCATGCTCTCTCCCTAAATGGTTTGCTGAAGCTGCCATGTTGGAAAGGCCATGTGGCAAGAAGCCCAGGTGATCTCTGGCCCTCAGGCAGGAGAAACCAAATCGTCCAGAACCACATACACGAGCTTGGAAGTGGTTCCCACTTCACTCAAGTCTCCAGATGGGTCTGCAGCCCTGGAAGTCACCTTGGCTGTGGCCCCGTGAGACACACTGAGGCAGAGCTGTCCTGAGTTCCCAACCCACAGAAATGGTGAAATGATAAATATTTGTTACTTTAAGACACTAAGTTTCTAGGTAAATTGTGATACAGCAATAGATAACTAACACAGTGATGAGTAAACTCTTTCGGCATGCAGACATGAGTCTGGGCTCTGAGCTTGGCCCATGCAACTTCTGACTCTCATGATAACCATCCATTTAAATGCTCTCCTCTGCTAAGTGTTGTGACATGAACCCCCATAGTTCTCTCTCCCTCTCCTCTCTGAATTGTGTTTATCCAAGGATCATTTTTAAAGCTGAGAAGGACATGAGACTTCGGGCCGTCACCCTGCACAACCACATAAATAGAAGCAGGGAACAATTGGCTGTGTATGTGCAGACTCTAGGGCCATCTGGGTTCCTGGTGAGAAAGTCATAATAAAAACACCAATAACATGCCATCACTTCATGGCAAACAGAAGAGGAAAAAGTGAAAAAACATCAACAGATTTTATTTTCTTGGGCTCCAAAATCACTGTGGATGGTGACTGCAGCCATGAAATTAAAAGATGCTTGCTCCTTTGAAAGAAAGCTATGACAAATGTAGACAAGATAATAAAAAGCAGAGACTTCACTTTGCAGACGAAGGTCTATATAGTCAAAGCCGTGTTTCCAAGTAGTCATGTATGGATGGACCATAAAGAAGGCTGAGCACCAAAGAATTGATGCTTTCAAACTGTGTTGCTGGAAAAGACTCTTGAGAGTCCCCTGGACTTCAAGGAGATCAAATCAGTCAATCTTAAAGAAAACTAACCCTGAATATTCATTGGAAGGACTGATGCTGAAGCTGAAGCTCTAATACTTTGGCCACCTGATGTGAAGAACTGACTTATTGGGAAAGACCCTGAGGCTGGGAAAGGTTGACAGCAGGAGGAGAAGAGGATGACAGAGGATGAAATGGTTGGATGGCATCACCGACTCAGTGGACATGAGTTTGAGCAAACTACAGGAGATAGTGAAGGACAAGGAAGCCTGGAGTCCTGCAACCCATGGGGTCACAAAGAGTTGGACATGACTTAGCACAACAAGAAGCGCTCCACATACTTCAGCCACAACAGGAGTTTCTCTATTATAATTCCCATTATACAGATGAGGAAACTGAGGCTGCTAATACATGGCAGAACTGGGATTCAGATCCAATCTGGCTCACAACCACCATGCACTTCAGCATGCAGTCTCTAAACTGACCCCAGGAGTCTCAAACTCAGCACTGCTGACACTTGGGGCTGGATGATTCATGTGAGGGGCTGTCCTGAGCATCACAGGATATTTACCAGCATCAGTGACCTCTGCCTGCTGGCTGCCAGTAGCAAGCTTCTTCCCTCCCACCGGAAATGTCCCCAGACATTGTCAAATGTCCTGGGCAGAGAAGGGTAGGGGTGTGCCAGAGTCACACCCTGTCGAGAACCACTGTTCTCAAGTATGGGAAAAATCAGCACAATCTCTAAGACCCATCAAGGTGACCCTGTAAATGGTTCTGCTTAGGGTCCCACAAGCCTTATGAGTCAGAAGAACAAATAGGCTTTCCGCTCAGATGGGGTCTGACATCCCACTTGGGAAGGTCCTCCAACCTCAACCTCCCTGTGCCCACCTAGACATGCCATCAAAGGTGGTATGTCTGTGTTGAGGGCAGCTCTTCAGCATCAAGAGCAGCTGTGTCTCCCCACCCAGGCTCGTCCAGGCTCCACACACACTGGGCACAAATGAAGATGTCCAGGGACCTCCCTCCCTTCTAGGACGGTCCCATCATGGGGCACCTGGGGGCCTTCTAGAGCCTTACAATCATTTATGCCAAGGCCATCAATTAACTGCTCCCTCCACGATTCCAGAGCAGGAAATGTCCAAGTGTTGAGTCTTCTGTCTGCCATCAGGGTGCACCATTCCCCCACCCAAACTCACAGTTTTCTGGTTGAAATTCACCTTTACAAATGTTGCTGTGCTGTTTTTCCCAATGAAATCAATAGAATCCAATTGATCTTGGCCCCATTTTGCATTCTTCCTACAGCTCTGTGTTGGGGAGAACAAGTGCCTGAGTACACACACGTACACACACATACATACACACACACACACACACCAGGTGCTCCCGTGCACTCTCTGGGAATCACACTAGTTATCTCAGACACGCGTGACTTGTCTCTCCAATTGGATTAGGGGCCATGTTTTCCACCGCCTTTGTAACTGCACAGTGTCTAGTACAACCCATGCATACAGCAGGCACTCAAGAGAGGCTGGCTGAATGATGCTAGGCACACTGGAATTGCATTTCAATGCCCCTTCTCCTGGTCCCACCTGCCAGTCGGCATCCCTGATGAGACAGGCTGACCCTGGTAGTTTCCACGCCACCTCCCCTGAGACAGCACTTCAGTCTTCACCTTCGTGATATCATCTCGCTCTCAGAGTTAACAAGACCACTATCATAAACCAGATCGAACCCAGGCACCTCCCTGAGTCACAACCAGAAAGTCAAGATACTAAGCCAGCTGCCTGTTGGAAGCCACTTCCCAAGCCAATTAGGGATAATTTTAGGAGCAGGTTCATAAGATGCATCATCAAATGCTCCCCTCTGAAAGGAAGGCTTACCATAGGGTCAACTTCTTCAGAGCACAAGTCTCGCTGGAAAATTATAATGAACACTTGACGGTGCAGAGAAAACTGTTCCATGGGGTTATAAATACTCCCAAGTGTCCCACTATTCCGGGTGGTTAAAAAAATTTTTTTAAGCACTAAAGATACTGAAGTTGGGGGAAAAAAACCTCAACTGTGAGTCAGAAAGACCTGGGCTCTGGTCCAACTTCCATGGCTGATTAGCTGAGTGACCTTGGGTGGGTCACATAATCTCTAAGACTCAGTTTCCTTGAGCTTAGGAAAGTGGCTGGACAGCTGGGTGGGAGAAAGAAGGGCTTCATTTAATACATGACTCTCTTTCCCTCTGGCTCTCTCTTGCTCTCTCTCTCTCTCTCTGCCCAAGATTTGCCCATTTTGCAGGGCTGTTGAAGATCCCCTGGAGGAAGGCATGGCAACCCGCTCCAGTATTCTTGCCGGGAAAATCCCATGGACAGAGGAGCCTGGCGGGCTGCAGTCCATGAGGGTCGCAAAGAGTCAGGCATGCCTGAGCGACTGAGCACTAGCACTTATGGGGATTAAGGGCCCAGATCTGAAGGGCTTTGCAAGTTACCAACAGCCTATGAGGTGCTCAGAAACCTTCAGTACCAGTGTGTGGTCTGTGCTCCAAGCAGTTTGACAAATTAACATAACATAAAAGAAATTGGATAGCTAGAAAATGCAAATAAAAATTGAAGCTGTAGTTAACCCTTGGCTGCGAGCAATTACAGTTAGGAAAACAAGCACCTCCTAAAACTCCATAAGAAAACCCAAAGTTATGCTGAAATCGACTCTGAAACATGTGCATTTAGCATTCTTTCACCAGGCTGTGTACCCTCATCAGCTTTGATTTGGGCTCCTCTTAAATCCTGTTGTAGCTCTTGAACAAACAACGAACAGCTCAAAGCCACGGCCAGAGGCTCCCTGGAAAGGACCTCAGACCTGCCCTCTCCGCTCACCCACTTCACTACGCCCCTCTCAGTGCCCCAGTGCCCAATGTCATGAACTGGGAATGCAGAAGAAAACCTCAGCAGACTCGTGGAATTCTCCTAAACTGATGGCCATGTTACTCCTGAGAATTCAGATACTTCTCTGAGAAGATGAGGCCCTAACTGTCTGGCAGGAGGTAAATTCACAAAGCAATGACCTTAACTTCGTAATTTAATTCCAAAGCACAATTGTTTTCGATCTTCATTTAAAGTCAGCCTTTGTTAATCTAGATTTAATGACATAAGAAATGGAAATTCCCTTAATAAAATAAGTTATGAATATTTATCGTCCCATTTTACCTGAAAAATTGAATAATTCATCAATTAACTTTACTATTAATTATTTAATGCAAAATTAATAAACTGGAAACTCTGACGTACCCCTGCAGACCCTCTGGCACTGGGTAAGGAAATTAAACACCAGAGAAATGGCGTGACTATGGGTAATTCCAGACATACACCAATGGGATAATAGGGGGTTACGGTGGAATTTTTCTCCAAGAGGAAGAATTCTCACCTTGGAATGCTGTACACAGCCAAAAAAATAAACCTCAAAGTTTGGCGATTATTGCAAAAGAGTGTTTCTCTTGTGCACCCGCCTGTCACCATCACCATCATCATCAATATTTTTTTCACACATGTGTGGATGGACTGTGATGTGAAGCCATCCCAGCCACAGATCCCCTCACCCTGGAGGTCCCGTCCTCCCCCGTGGCCTCAGACAGGACCCCGGTGTGAGGAGGATGGATGGAGGGGGAGACAGAGTACAAGGGACAGAGGGACAGGTCGGGGGTGACATCAGCTAAACACGGAGCAGTTGCAAGTAGGGAAAACCAAAGCTTTGAGTCACTGAACACCCAGCTCACCATGGAGCCGGGGTCACTGAGAACTCTTCTGACTCTCCAAACTCAGATGGTCTGTCCCTGTGGTAACAGGACACTGATACTTTCCACTAGATGGAGACTCAGTCTTTTTATCATTGAAATGGGCATCCACAGACGCCAGTGCAGGCACCCTCCTGTTTCTCTCCTTCCCGTTCATTCTCCACCTCCAGGGTGCCCAGGATGAGGCTATCATCACACCTGCTCCTTTAACTGCCCCACTCAAAACCCTCCCAGGGAGGTCCTCACTGTCCAGCGCTATCCCTGAACCCTGAGCTTGGTCTCCATGCCTCTCCCTAACCTCACCCCACCTGCTTCTCCCCAGCTTCACTACCTAGGCTGCAAGGACCTCCTGTCTCCTCCCACACTCTCCTGGCACCTTCCCTCCTCAGATCGGTACAGACTCCTCCAGCACGGCCAGGAACAACATGCTTGCCTTCTGCCCCCATCATCCCACCCAGCACACACACATACACACACACCCTCTCACACTCACACACACACTCACACCCATCCTTCAAGTCTCCATCCAAAGCTCAGCCCCTCAGGAAGGCAGTCTGACCGTCCCCTCACCATGCCTGCTGAAGAGGCAGCCTCTGAGTGCGCCCTTGCAGCATCGCCATAGGTGTAAACCATCCGTCTCATTCGCGACTCCATCCCCAAAGCCCAGCATGGCACCTGGCACACCGTGAGCGACCAGAAAGTGTCCACTGAAGAAACAGACAAACAAAGCAGGCCAACTGCATGAGAGGTGACCACTGGATTCAGGAGTAAAAGGTTCACATGCAACCCCACGGGAGAAGACGATGGACCTGCAAAGAGAGCACTGTCAACCCCCAGTTCCAGGGGCAGCATCTCCCGGTGTGGGTGGACAGAATTAATTATTGCAAGCCTGTGACACGGAGGTAGGAGATCGGCATGTGTGTATGCGGGTGTGTGGGGGTGTATGCATGTGAACACATGTGGAAATAGCACAGATCCCTGTGTAGGCCGAGTGCCAGGGTAGGGTGACCTGTCTCCTCTGCTCTTGCTTCTTCATTGCTGGACACGTTTTATGATTTCCTAATTTCACTGTCTTCTTCTCCAGCTTTCCCATATGCCTGGCAGGGCTCTGGTCTCCCTGACACCTCAGCCTAAGTGCCAGCTGCCCTTCTATGTACAAATCCAGTTCCACCATAGTCAGAAAGTTCCTGTTCTTGAAGATTTCTCAAAAAAAAAATAAAAATAAAAAACATGATCCCAAATTCCTACAGATCTGGTTAGGGCAGTGATGGGACTCACAAAGCAGCCAGTCGGGAAGCACCTTGCCCAGTCCCCTGCCCTCAGCACAGCCAGAAGCCCTTGCCCAGCAAGCAACTATCTCAGCCTCAGGCTCCCCTCTGCCCCCCCAGAGCCACCTCAAATTAAACAGCTCAATCAACCCTAAGTTCCATCCATCCCAGATGAGGTCAGGGTTGCCAGGAGAGAAGAATCCCTCTCTTCTAGGAGAAATTTTCCTCCACCCAAAATGTTCCCATGGTCCATCTTATTAAATCATTGAATAAAAAGATGAAAATTTTTCCCAGAAATTTTTTCTCCCACAATGGACAAGCGTGGGGAATATAGTCAATAATTATTTCCTATCTCTGATGGTGACATATAGTACTAGACACTGTGGTGATCAGTGTAAAACGTATAGAAATATTGGATCACAACGCTATGAAACAGGAACTAACACAGTGCTGCAGGCCGATTCTACTTCTAAAGCAAACAAACGAACTCATGAAAACTGAGATTCAACTCGTGGTTACCTGAGGTGGGGAGCTGGGCGCAGGGAGGGATTAGATGAAGGTGGTCAAAAAGTACAAACGTCCAGTTATTAAATAAAATAAGTGCTAGAGCACTGCTCTATGTTATATACAAAAATTGTTAAAAAAGTAAATCTTGAGTTATCGTCACAAGGAAAATTTTTTTCTGTTTCTTTAATTTTGTATCTACTTGAGATGAAGGATGTTCACTAAAGTTACTGTGACAATCACTTCATGAAGTATGTAAATCAAATCTTCTGCCATATGCCTTAAATGCATACAGTGCTATGTGTCGATTATATCTCAATAAAACTGGAAGACACAAAAGAAAAACACAAGTCAAGTGGCCAAGTATGTGTTGTGTTTGCATGTGTGGGGTGTTGAGTATTTGTATATGTCGTGTACTTAGGTGTATATGTATAAGTGTGCGTGTGTGTACTGTGCATTTCTGAATGTGTATATGAGTGTTGTGTGTACATATGTATACACGTGTTTACACGTGTGTTATGTTGTATATCTCCATGCATGTCTGTGGATATGTGTGCGTGTGTGTGTTGTGTGTATGTATGTATGTGCTTCTGTGTACATGTGTATCTGTGCATGTGTCTGTATTGTGCATTTGTACATGTGTGTATGTGTGAAAACACACACCATATAAAGCAAACACTCATGTGGAAAGGAGGATACACGGTAGAGTTGGAGAACTACGAAAGACATTCTTCCTTTGTTTTTGGCTTATTTTGAATTTTTTTAAGCCCCACAGTAAAAGACTAGACAATCTAAGAATAGCAAAGATAGTACTACCTCTTAGCCAGAGTGAGAACAGTGGGAGAATCTCCAGCTGATTTGAGAATTACTCATCACAAAAAAATGATGAACTGCAGAAGTGATCTGTTCTGAGAATACGACTTCCAACCTCCCGACCCCACCAGGCACTCCCTCTCCCTGCAATCAACTCCGATTTATTAGATCAGAACTGACCCAGGGCAAATACCAGACACCAGTCCAGATCAGTTACAGAAACACCAGACAATCCTAATTTTCCAGATTCAGGAGAAGGAAGTGAAGATGATAATAAACTGGTAGGCCCCAGAATGAAAGCGAGATTCCAGTCGATGGACTCTCTGGCAGGGTAGGTAAACGCCTATGCATTTGTGCTACTTCATTCTCAGAAACAGTCTTTACTGCCAGGTTGCTCTGCTTAGAGATGCCAGCAGGCGTCCCTGGGGTGAGCAGTCTCCGGCAGGGTGCCTGTACCCCAATTTGCATCATGGGCAGGAGTGCTAAGTTGCTTTAGTCATGTTCAACTCTTTGAGACCCTTTGGACCATAGCCAGCCAGGCTCCTCTGTCCATGGGATTCTCTAGGCAAAAATACTGGAGTTGGCTGCCATGCCCTTCTCCAGCAGATCTTCCAGACCCAGGGGTTGAACCCATGTCTCTTTCATCTCCCACATTGGTAGGCAGTTCTTTACCACTAGGGCCACCTGTGAAGCCCTGCAGCCCATATGAGAAGCGCCCTGCCTGGAGACTAGGGCAATCATGGAAGACACCTTCATAGCTAGGTAGACACAAAAGGCATCAAGGTTCCATTATCAGGTGACATGCATGGCATACTGGAGGGCCCCGGAAGCCCCCCAGGACTCACAGAATTCCACACAGGGAGAGGCCATGCACCTTGCACCCACACAGGGAATGGCTCTGAGCCAGGGTTGCTGCATTGAAGTGAGCGTATTGTTGTTGGAGCTCCTGGCTTTGGGGCCACCTCCCTGCACCCAAGAAGCCTGCACATCCCAGGGACAGGGCTTCCTGGGTCCTGAGTGGCTGTGCATTTAGAAATCTGAAAACTACATTGTGAGGCATTTCTTTTTACAGACTAAAACAAGAGAAAGAGAAAAAGCAAGACAGTGAGACAGCAAGAAAAACAGAGTGAGCCTAAGAAGAGGAGAGAGAAAAAACAGGTGGTGCTAGTGGTGAAAGACCTGCCTGCCGATGCAAAAGATGTAAGAGACCCCGGTTCAATCCCTGGGTCGGGAAGATCCCCTGGAGGAGGGAACGGCAACCCACTCCAGTATTCTTGCCTGGGGAATCCCATGGACAGAGGAGCCTGGCAGGCTACAGTCCATAGAGTCACAAAGAATCAGACATGACTGAAGCGACTTAGCACACACACACAGTTCTCCATCAGAAGGGCTGAGCGGTGGTCAGCCAGGAAGACAGGGTTTCTTGACATGAAGACAGCATCACGCCTCCAATCCAGGGACAGCAGAGGGATGACCACAGTGTAAACCCACAAGGACAGAGCAAAGGGTGACAGAAATGGGAAGGGGTCAGGGATGTTAACACATTCTAGAGAGATAAACAAGCAGATGGGGTGTGGATAGCCAACACCGTGGAGTAGAAGGAGCAAACCCCACCTGCCGTCTAGGGGCCACCAGGAAAAACAAGTCAGTTTGCCTTCAGAGCCCCAGAAAGACCCGTGCACCAGCAGCATCAAGTACTGGAGAAGCAGAGACTCAGGAAGAGAGGGAGGAAGGGAGAGGCTCAGGTCTGTGCAGGGAAGAGATAGACCCTCCCAGGGCCCTATGTACCCCACCTGGCCTCTGCCCTCACTGGAGACACATTTCTTCTTGCACAAAGGGACCCCGAAAGACCCCAGACTTGAGACAGCAGAGGAGAGGCAGGCAACACAGATGTAATTAGGAGAATTCATGACTTGGTGGTGAAATTGCAAGCGCCCTTCCTGCCCGGTTCCCAGACCCCTAGCAGCCAAGCCCAAATCACCAGGCACCCGTGGAGAGATCCTTTCCCGGAGAACCTGAAAGACCTCTCCAGACGCCAGCATCTAGAGATGCAGACTCTAGAATCCCCCCACCGGAAGCTGGCTGCCTCCACTGATGAGAAGTGGAATGAGAGGACAAACTGTCCTTTAGCAAACAGGGAAGTCAGAAGATAACATCTGAAACTGACAAATCAAGAAAGAGCAGAACAAACACTGAAAAGTCAGGAGGTAAATATCAGAACAAAAAGAAGTGGGCGTTCCTGGGAAGTGGGATTGAGCTGTGGAGCAGAGGGCGGCTACTTCTCACAAGCCTTTTCGGATCATTTGATTGATTAAACTACATGCATATGTGCTAAGTCGCTTCAGTCGTATCTGACTCTGTGACCCATGCACTGTAGCCCACTATGCTCCTCTGTCCATGGGATTCTCCAGGCAAGAATACCAGAGTGGGTTGCCATGCCCTCTGCCAGGGGATCTTCCCAACCCAGAGATTGAACCCAGGTCTCCTGCACTGCAGGTGGATTCTTTACCACTGAGCCACCAGGGAAGCTTCCATGTCTGTGTATTTGAGATTAAAAATAAAAAGAAAAGAAAGCAGAGGCTGGAATCAGATGCCGGCAGCTGCCTAACCCAGTGAGACACGAGACACAAACACCCATTCCCCCCCTGCTCCCTCCCAGGATGCAGATCCTGGACTTGTACTCCTGGCTCCAGGAAGTGAGGAGGAAGATGAAAGTTGGCAGGACACAAGAGGACACACAAACCCTGAAGTGTGACAAACACCCCATGCCCACTCGCAAAAAGGGCAGCCACTTAAGGCTGTGTAGCGAGAAACCTGAAGGAACCCTGGTCTGCTCCCAAGGGCACCAGGGATCAGGGTTCTGAGCAGCCAGGACACCTGCCTCGGCCCCCTTCCTGGGCACTAAGGGGATCAGTGGCCTCCCCATCTCCTCTGGCTGTGACACTCTGCATCCTGTGATTCCGGGAAACGCACCAAAATCTGGGGCAGTCCCACTTTGATACCGTCGAGACACCAGACATTTTATCAGGATCCAGGTCACAGCTTTTCCCTACCTCATTCAGAATCTTATCCCAACTACTGGGGCCCCCAAGGAACATGCCCTCCAGGAGGCCGGGGCGCTGAGGCTCCTCATGAGTCCTGAGCCAGCAGCCGCCACCCACTGCTACTTTTGTTCTTTGGGTAATGATAAGACTTTGGACTTTGTCAGGAATTTGCTCACTGCCTTAGGAAATGCTGAAATGGATGTAACATGACACATCGTTATGCTAATTTGATAGCAGGTTCCCCAGTTCAGCAGAATGCAAAGGTCACCACATTGAAACTGTGGCCGACTTGGTTTATTTCTTCTTTTGTAGGACAGAGTCCCAGAAATGATCTATGTGTAGAGCAGACCTCCCAAACTCTGTTCCTCCATAGTACCTGCTACACACACACACACACACACACACACACACACAAAACCAATCCTCAGCTTCCCACTCCGCCTGGCTGGACACAGCTACAGAGGCAGCTCAGGGAATCTTTTACTTCTAATTGTTGTAAAATATATATAACATAAAATTTTCCTTTTATAAGTGCACAGTTCAGTGGCATTGCTGCTGCTGCTGCTGCTAACTCGCTTCAGTCATGTCCGACTGTGCGACCCCATAGAGGGCAGCCCACCAGGCTCCGCCGTCCTTGGGATTCTCCAGGCAAGAACACTGGAGTGGGTTGCCATTTCCTTCTCCAATGCATGAAAGTGAAAAGTGAAAGTGAAGTCACTGAGTCATGTCCGGCTCTCAGCGACCCCATGGACTGCAGCCTACCAGGCTCCTCGGTCCACGGGATTTTCCAGGCAAAAGAACTGGAGTGGGGTGCCATTGCCTTCTCCGTCGGTGGCATTAAGTACTGATAAATTCACACAGTTGTGCGGCCTGCACCACCATCCATGCACAGAACTTTTTCATCCTCCCAAACTGAATTCCGTCCCATCAAACACTAACTTCTTGTCCCCCAACACAGCCACTGGCAACAACCATTCTACTCACTGCCTCCATGAATCTCAGCTCTCAGCATCGCCTGTAAGTGGGATCAGGCAGTACTCACCCTCTTGTGGCCGGTTTATTTTACCTATTAGAATGTCCTCAGAGTTCATGCACGTTGCTGTCTGTGTCCAAACTCCACTGCTTTTTAGCTCTGGGAGCGTTTTAATGCCTCAGATGGGACCTCACATGACCTGTGCAGCTCCATTCTAGGAACTTCCGAGGAATAGGGGCCTCCTCAGGAAGGTCTGACCCAAGGAGCAGATGCCCTAGAGGTGCCCAAAAAGGTCACTCTCCTGTGCCACATACAGAGGTCCTGGCGAAAGCAGCCCACCTGCCCAGGGACTCGTCTGGGACTTGATGAGACTGGATTTCTGGATGGAGTACTCTGCCCACACCCGGTGCCACAGCCCAGCCCCTCTCTGCTGGTCTGCATAGGTGCCAGCCTGCTCGCCCACAAGCCTGCACCCCAGCACGCACACCCCCCATCAAAGCTCCTGCTCCTCTGTGCACAAGCCCTTCAAAGATGACAGAGGTGGCACGGCCTGCCCCTGGGGAGCGCTGTCCCCCTGGGGAGCACGCTGTCCCCCTGGGGAGCCAAGGCTTCCACACTTGTGATCACTCAATTGTGTCATCAAAAATTGATGACAAAGAACCCGGGCTACAGAAGCTGACAGCAAAGAGGACTCCCCGGGAGCTGGTGTGCCTGGGGGTCTCCAGGAAGACCTCAAAGCCAAAGGATGGGCAGATTGGGCTGGACATGGGGCATTGGAGGGGAAATCAGTGGCCGAGTAAAAACCAAAGCAGGGGACACAGAAGGTGTGTCTGGAGAGCAGTAGCAGCGTCCTAACTGCAGTGGGTACTTTGTGGTGGGGAGTCAGAGAAAACGAATGAGAAAGGGAGGTCAAGGAAATGCTCCCGGACCCCGAACACAATACTGGACTCCATCCCATAGGTTTTCAGGAACAATGATGCGACGAAAGGAGTGTCTTAGGGAAACCAGGGGGAGGAAGTCCAGCCTGGAGAGGGCTGTGGTTGGAGCTGTTCAGTTACCCAAGAGTGATGGCCAGGGCCAGGCCACAGAGACAGGGGAAAGTAAGCATGTGAATTACAAAACACTGGCCGAACCAGTGACTAACTCCATCCAGGGGAGGAAGACACAGCCATGGAGGAGGACAAGCAGTAAGCCCTGGAGCGTTTAAGATGAGCTGGCTTTTCTGAGAGCAAGGGAAATCAAAGAGCAGAAACAGAGCCGGAGCAAGGGCAGGAGGAAGAAGGAAGATGATGGTTTGAGATGATACTATGACAGCCAGGTGTCCAGGAGAGAAGTTCAGGCTTGGGGAAGGTCCACAGAGGGTTAATAGTCAAACCCTGTAGTTCGTAAGAGTCCTGGGAGGGAGCACTTTGGAGGAATGAGCAGAAGACCCAAGACCTGGTCTCATTCTCAGCACAGGAAAGACCCAGGGTGGAATATGCAATGGACCTGTGGGGTCCTGAGAGCCCAGAGACAAGGGTGGGTCTCCCGCTGAGTCCCTTGGGTCTTCTTGAAACTCAGGTCTCACTTTTCTTCTCCTTTCCTTCCCGACCCCTCCTTCTATTTAGCTGTTTTATTGCTTATTGACCAAGAAGCATTCAGTGTTCATTATAGAAAAATTCTATTATTAGACCTTTAGTGTTTCAGTGTTAAGGTGCTGTCTACATAAATCTAATTAATTAATTAGATAATTAATAGCATTTTCCAGCCTCCAAACAAATACAGACAAGATCCCTGGGAAGGAAGTGTTTTCAATTCCATTTCGAGCTTCATGTGTCCCCGGCTTCCAAGAAAGGTTGCATGTTCCCAGGGGAGGAGAAATAAATTATTGGGCTTGCTAAATTTTGCAGCCCGCCTGCCTGGGCTCTGCTGGGCTCTGCTCTCTGCCCTGTGGGGGAGCATGTGCTTCTCCACACTGTCTCCAACTCGGAGGCTAGATCAACTCCAGAGGTCAGCACAGGAACCCAGAGCCAAGCTCACCAGCAAAGGGAGGCTGGGTCTCCCAGGTGGTTCAGAATCAATGGAGATGGGAGGTAGAAAAAAGTGCGACCATTTGCAGGGCCACCTTCACATCCCACAGCAGCGGAAGTGTAGCCTCAAAGCTAAGATTGTAGGCTTTGCTGTAAGATAATCCTGGGTTCAAATTCTAGCTCTCACATTTGGCTGTGCCATCTCAGACAGATAATACACCCTCTCTGCATCTCATGTCTGGCAGAGCTGCTGAATAGACTTAAAAGCCCACCACAGAAGTGCCCCAGAGCATAGCACTAGGAAATCTATACGAGACAAAAAGAAAGTGAAATAAAACCAGATCTTTCCCTCCACAACCTTCAGACTCACTCTCATTCATTTCACAAATATTCATGAAGCACCCACTATGTGTCCAGCAGCGCTGCAGGCACTGGACAGACCCCTTGAACAAGCCAGACCGAAAATCCTTCTCCTTGTGATACTTTTGGGGGAAAGGAGGTCAGATGATGAATAAGTGAATTAAATAAATAGGGAAACTACACCAGGTCTCAGGTAGTGAAGGGCACTCTAGGGAAACAGAACACAGGAAGAAAGGAAAGGAATTCCTGCTGGAAGGGAAGGGTGTGGTTTTTAAAGCATGTGTTCATGGAAGACCTCGTGGAGAGAATGACACCGAATCAAGGCCAGAAGGAGGAGCTGGAAGAACGTTCTAGATGGAGGGGCGGACTCTCTCGATTCTAAGATTCTAAATTCACCTGGCATGGCGGGGAGTGTGGAGTCTCCTGGGGTCTCCCAGTGGTATTATTATAGTGCTGAGCACACAGGAAGTGCCAAATAAAGATGTCCTGAAGGGTGATTTTTCAAGCTACCACTTTCAGAAGGTCCCAGTTGCTGATAATACAATATGGGGCTGCTTCAACAATCTGCCTGCAGCCCTGTTGTGGTGACAAAGCCGCCCCAGGGGCCCCCAGCCCTGGGAGCCTCCTGCAGCACACCTCATTATTAAACAGGTGAGCGGGGCTCCCGGGACCTTCGCTGTAATTAGGGCAGGATCTGAGCAAGGGCTCTATTTATAACCCCCAGCCATCAGCAAGCCAGGGAGACGACGAGGGGGTCCCTCTGCAGCTCCTATACCAACATCTATATGTGAACTGATTACGACAATTAATTTAATAGGGATTCCTCCACACAAACAATGTATCATTTTATTAGGAAACTCTATAAATGTCAGTGGTGCAATTCATTTTTATTAATTTTCTGAAATGAAATTAGCAGTGGCGGCGGCAGCGGCAAACAGAAGTTGTATTGCCTCCTCATTCAGCAGAGTATTGGTGTCATTAATTCCTTAATACCAGGAGGCCGGTTTGCATGAACTCAGCAGTTAACTGCACCAATTAATTTCAATACAAGAGGACGGAGGGGGGTGGGGAGATCCAAACTCAACCCAACAACTAATTTAGGAAGGTCCTTGAACAACCACAGCAACTTTTCCGCCTCCTGGGACAAGAAGCTTTCAAGTGTAAACATGGACTGGATGTTATAATACTAATAGGAATCATTCTATCTTTACCCTCCGCTTTCAGAAAAGAAACTCGTCCTTCCAAAGCCTGGAAAGATCGTGGCAAGTACATCCCAAAATCAAGGCCAACAGGAAGCCTGGGGACGGCCCCTTGCAAACAGACCTGCTTGGGCACAGACCCTCATAGCATGCAAAGCAAGATCACAAATACTATCTCATTCAATCCTTGTCATGACCCAGTGAAGATACAATCAATGTTGGCCTCCGTCTCATGCATGAAGAAGAAAAAAATGGAGCTTTGAAAGGGGCTGAAACAACTCTGTTAAAGTCACAAAGGTACTGAGTGACAGGGCCAAGGCTCAGACTTGGATATGTCAATATCAAAACCCTCATCTCTTCTCTGCCACCAGGCGCCCCTCTTGTGCCTCGAGACAGGAAGGCTCTTGGCTCTATTTATACTCCCCCAAAGTCAAGTGAGTCAGGCACGACTATGAGTGACATTCACTTCTCAACAGAAACCCGAATTCAGACTGAAACACGAGGCAGGATCCCCGCCCTGTCGTGCTGTCAGGGAGCGACTGAAGCAGGACTTGCGTCCACACGTCTAAAATCAGATGTCTAGCCCAGGACGCGTGACAGAGAACCCTGCTCTCTGGCTAAAGAGAAGCTCTTTCCTTCCACTTAGATTCAAGAAGTGTTTGGCTGAGGAATGAAGGGTGTGTGAAGAGCCTAGAGGCTGCTTGAGATGAGGACCATGGTGGGGAGTCGGGAAATGGTGCCAAGGTGGAAATCAGACAGACTTCCTCCTGCCCAGAGAAACTAGAGCAGCGGTTCTCAAAGTGAGGTCCCCGGCCAGTTGCACCCCATCACCTGGGGCTGTTTAGACATACAGAGGATCAGGCCCCACCCAGACATCCTGAATCAGAAACCAGGGGTGGGTCCAGCATGTTACTGGAGCAAGCCCCCCAGCTGATTCTGATCCTTGAATAGGTTTGGAAATCACTGCCCTGTAAGACGGAGAAGGCAATGGCACCCCACTCCAGTACTTTTGCCTGGAAAATCCCATGGACAGAGGAGCCTGGTAGGCTGCAGTCCATGGGGTCACTAGAGTCGGACACAACTGAGCGACTTCACTTTCACTTTTCACTTTCATGCATTGGAGAAGGAAATGGCAACCCACTCCAGTGTTCTTGCCTGGAGAATCCCAGGGACGGGGAGGCCTGGTGGGCTGCTGTCTATGGGGTCGCACAGAGTCAGACACAACTGAAGCCACTTAGCAGCAGCAGCAGCAGCAGCCCTGTAAAAAGGTGACTCCAAAGAAAGGAGAGATGTGTGGGGCAGGCTCTCCACAGTACAGGACACAGCTGTGCTCACAGACAGCAGACGGGCATCACATTCGCTCTCCCTGCCCCCACTCTGACCCCCCTCTAGCAAAGAATGTCCTTCTTGGCTTCATTCTTTCTGGGCTTGGCCACAGGAATTGCTTTGGCTAATGGATTTGCAAGCAGGTGTGACATATGATGGGCTTACCAGGTGGCACAAGTGGTAAAGAACCTACCTGCCAATGCAGGAGACATAAGAGACGTGGGCTCGATCCCTGGGTCGGGAAGATTCCCCTGGAGGAGGGCACAGCAACTCACTCCAGTATTCTTGCCTGGAGAACCCCATGGTCAGAGAAGCCTGGCAGGCTACAGTCCACTGGGGCCAAAGAGTCAAACGTGGCTCCAGTGACTTAGCATACACGCACCCACGTGGCATATGCTGCCACATCCAGGGGGCTTCACTGTGCCTATATGGACTGCCTTGGCTTCTAAGCCCCTGCCATTCTCCTTGAGAACCAGATGTCCCAGACAGGGAAGTGAGGGTGGGCAGCAGGGGGTGGGGCAGCCTTCCAGGCCTACGTCCTACAAACAGAAGACACATCAAGTGGTCTTGAACATAACTCAAAACCAAAGCCAACCCACAGACCCATGAGCAGGAAATAAACACTTATTGTTATAGGTTACTTAGCTTGGAGATTGTTTCTTACAAGGCATTATCACATCAAAAGCTGACTGATACAAACCATTTGACTTTATAGCAAAGGAAGCCATGGCCCTCGAAGGCTGAGAAGTTGAAGAGATCCTACAGAGGGGTTCAGGATGAAAGGTAAAAAGATGAGAGTCAACCTCTGCCCCACCTGGGGATGCAAACTCAGGAACTCACCTCCCTTTCCTCAATATCCTCTGATACACTCTTTCAAAATGGAAATTTTTGTCCTCATCTAATGAATGTGTGTAGGCTAAGTCACTTCAGTCATCTCTGACTCTTTGTGATCCCATGGACTGTAACCTCCCAGGCTCCTCTGTCCATGGGATTCCCCAGGCAAGAATGGGTTGCCGTGCCCTCCTCCAGGAGATCTTCCCGACCCAAGGATCAAACCCACATCTCTTACGTCTTCTGCATTGGCAGGCAGGTTCTTTACCAGTAGGCCACCTGGGAAGCCCCATCTAATGGATGCTAACCATAAAAACCTAAATGTCATGAAGAAATATTTTAAAGAACCTTCTAAACTGAGTAGATATCTTTCTTCTGTGGCTCAGAAGGACAAACAGGTCAAGCGGATGACCAAGTGGGCAGAGGGCACACCCCCACCCCTTTCCCTGGTCTCCCAGTTAACAAATAGGGAATTTGGTGCTTCTGGCCAAAGAAAACAGACTGGGCTTTCCACCTCTCAGGTTCAAACCCACAGCCCAGTTATCCTATAAGCTGTGCTCCGGCTAATACCACTCAAGCTGTTAAACATCTGGGCCCATCACCACTAACAGAAAACCTGTGGCAATTGGAAGAGAGTGGCTGTGTTTTTCCAAAGCTCTAGGATGGAACATACCAAAAAATGAAAAACTGAGAGCTGGGGAGGAGAAGAGGCTGCCTTTAAAATCAACCCTAAATCCCAATGTCCCCATTCTTCACAAAATAATATCACTCGCACTGACAGAACACAAGTCAGCTGAATCCTCGCCAATTTCCTCTGTTCCCAGGTGGTGAGATGAGTTCGGTGTCCACGGCAGTTGGCAGGTTCACGGACACAGACTAAATAATAAATTTCAAACATCCATGCCTTTCTGATTGGGGAAATCTTAGCACCATCCAGAAAAACTGGACTTTCAGTTTGTGAAACGTGTTGAGATGAAAGTGAACAGTTAAGGTAGTTTCTCTTTTTGAAAGTACATTTATAGAGAACATCGGTAGCACTTTCCCCAAATAAACTTCCCCTGACAGTCCTGCTTGCCAAGCTTTTCCAAGCACCCAGCTGAAGGATCCAGCCTTAAGCCAGCAGGTTAAAATTTCCAACTTGCATGATGGCAGCTGCACTGGTTTTAATCCATCCGACTGCATTCACTATCACAATCTTGGGCCAATGAATGAGACCTCAGTGTCACAAGCTATCAGGCACAACACGGCATTCTGAACTTGCCCGTGAATGAACTGACCAAACCAAGCAATCAATGAAAATCAATGCGTTTACTGCACATATTCAAAAAACCATGAAATCTGGGACATTACCTTGTCTTAGGGGAGGTGGTTAGCCATTCTTCGTGTTTCTCAAATGTTATTAAATAAGCTGCAATTTCCTGAAACAGAAGAATAAAAAGATAATAACAACAATTAGCTCACTTCGGATCCTGAGAGGTAAGAAGGATGATTTTACTTTATTTATTTATTTACTGCTGTTTTCCCGGCTGCCATCCTCTTTTGTGAGGTTGGAACCTCATCTCCAGTGGAGAAATACTCAACTTGGACTGCGTTTCTATTTTGATTTTTTTAAAAGACCTTTCCATTCAACCTGCCATACCGTAATAATCAAAGCACCAGGTTTCAAAAGATGAGTTGGTGGCAAGGACAAAGATACCTCTCTGTGGAAGGAAAACATCAGACACTGTTCCACCTTCTAAATGTCATTAATTTGAAGCAGGAGAAAACACACGCCAACAACAGGTCTCCACTCGTGCAAGGTCAGAACTGGAAAGTTTAGTCGGTCTCCCTCTGAAACCGGAGTAACCTTTCATCATTGTCACAAGAAGCATTGCCTTCTCTCAGCATGAGCCCCGAGTGCCAAGCCAAATCACACAAAGATTAAAAAAAGGAAAGAGAAAGCCATATTACAGAGACAGAGACAGTGAGACAGAAAGAGAGAGAGAAAGAGTGGGTGGGGGTGGGGAGGTTAACCTTTCCTACTTCTGATAATCTACCGAAGAGCACTTCAGAAAGACGAGCCGTGTCAGCAGAGTTTAAGGCAAAGATGGAGAAAATGTGGGCACCTGAAGGTAAATTAAATATTTATAAACACAACAACATCACTGCAGATAGAATTACTGATTTATTAATCATTTCCATAAAAAGCCAGTGGGTGACATCCACATAAGTCATCGCTCGGGCTCCAAGGCATGATATGGCCCATTACTTCCAGCTCCAAAAGGACCTGCTGACGTGAAATTGGCAGGAACTGTAAGTTAAATTAAGGCTGGACTAGTATGCTATTCCCTTGATCTTGGTGATGATACAGCACGGAGCTGCCACCCTCGACAACCAGAAAAATGCAGGGAGCTGGCCTCCCTTCTCAACTTCCTGTGCCACTGGGGTTCCGGAAGCACTCCTGGGGATGGAGCAACAGTCAGCCTCCTCCAGGCTTGGATGTCAGGGTGTGGACACCAATGCCACAGAGACGCTAAACTTAGCCTTGAAGGAGAAGAAGAGACACCACCAGAACCAGGGAAACCGGGCAGGTCAATGTAGAAAACACCACCCAGGCCACACAGTATGACGGTCACAGGCCCAGATGGGGGTCAGGGTCTCTCATCGTGGTGGAAACCGGCCACAACCACAGGCTAGCCATGACTGCTAACCAGAGCCCCAGCTACATCAGTCCTTTCCCCAAGAAGCTGGGAAACAGAAACCTATGGCAAAAACAGAGTTGCCTTGTACAGATTTCTTTTTTCCCCTTCTCGCAGTGCTCTGTGACAACCTTGAGGGCTGGGATGGAGTGGAGGGTGGGAGGGAGCGTCAAGAAGGAGGGGACATATGTATACTTATGGCTGATTCACACTGTTGTAAGGCAGAAACCAATACAACATTGTAAAGCAATTAATTAATGGCCACCTGATATGAAGCGCCAAATCATTGGAAAAGCCCCTGAGGCTAGGAAAGATTGAAAGCAAAAGAAGAGGGTGACAGAGGATAAGATGGTTAGATAGCATCACTGACTCAATGGACATGATTTTGAGCAAACTCCAGGAGATGGAGGACCGGGAAGCTTGGCATACTGCAGTCCATGGGGTCACAAAGAGTCGGAGATGACTTAGGGACTGAACAACAACAATCCTCCAATTAAAAAATTTGAAAAAGATTTCTGTTGTTGATTTCAGTTAAAGAAGCTGATCAACCAGATCATTCTCTTTCCTTTCCTTGGACGATGTCTTCCCTAAGGTTTTATCACAGACAGATATCTCCTCCCCAGGCTGGCCCTCCTAACTCTTCATGACAGGGCTGGCTGCCCATCCTCAGTGTTCCAGTGGCACCTGGCACCTTCCTCCAGCACGAAGGATTGATCACTCTGCATCCTAATGGCTTGTTTACTTGGATAGCACCCCCCACTGGGCCATGTACTCCTCAAGGGCAGGGACTAGTCACCACTGATATATCCCCAGGACGTAACAATGTCCTGATAAATGTTTGTTGGATGAATGAATGGATGGGTGGATGGGTACACTGGAGGGAGGTATGAAGAGTAGGCACTGTAGAAATAAAAGTGCCTATATAAGGGAGGGATATATGTATACACATGACAGATTCACATTTTTGGATAGCACAAACTAATACAATATTACAAAGCAATTATCCTTCAATTTAAAAAATATTATAAAAAAATCACCAAACTTCAAAATACTGAAATTCTAACCTAATGACTTTTTTCCAGGAATAAATCCTATTGTCTATAATGCTATGATTTACTTTTTCTAAAAATGTAGATTTCTTGGTGAAAAAAAGTGTATATATAAGTAAAGGTGTTTGTCCTAAGTATGTTGAGTGTTTCTGTACGTTTATTACTTAAGATAGTTGAGTGTTCAGTGCTCAGTCGGGTTGACTCTTTGGGATCCCACAGATTGTAGCCTGCCAGGCTCCTCTGTCCATAGGATTCTCCAGGCAAGAATACTGGACTGGGTTGTCATTACCTCCTTCAGGGGATCTTCCCGACCCAGGGATCGAACCCTCGTCTGTGTCTCCTGTATTTGCAGGCAGATCCTTTACCACTGCGCCACCTGGGAAGCCTAAGAAAGTTGAAGCAAGTGCTTAAAAGCAGCAAAACCCAGCAGCTCCTAGACAGAACTTTACTGGTGAGTTAATTAACTCTGGTCACCTGGGAAGGTAATAGAGTCTGACGGTGAAGAGCATACACTCTGGAAGCAAACAGACCCAGCTTGGGTGCTGGCTCTGCCACTTACTCACTGTCTGGCCTTAAGCATATTACCTGACCTGTCCAGACCTCAGTTTCCTAGGAAACTGAGATCAAACCACCTTGTGGGTAGTTACAAGGAGCAAAAATTCTTAATACCCTTCCTGGCATATAGCAATGCCCAACAATCTTTGCTGCTACGATTATGATTAGAAGGTCTATGTGGTACAAGCTGGCTCTACAGAGACCCCTGATGAGGTAGCAAAGTACCCAATGGTCCAGTCAATCCCCACCCTCTACTGCCCTCCACCCCCTATACCCACCATAAATGCCAACATCACAATGACTCTTCAGAGTTAGTTGGCATCAATCCTTCTCCTTTTCTACTGGAGCCCACCTTGTTGCACAAAGCACTGGGAATTAACAGTGGCTGGAATCAGGAAGTGGATAAACTGGGCCACTTTTCAGGTGCTCATCTACCTGAATTTCAGTAGTTTTGATATCTGGGGGAATGGTCTACACCAACTAGAACCCCTGGGACCCAGGCTCTTGCCCAGGCTAAGAGCTGAGAGCTAAGTGATTAATAACACAGAAGGATGGGAGCACAGAGCACCCCAGCCACCTCGAAATTCATCACAGTGTTGCAAAGACACAGAGCCCCAAAGAAGGCCTTCGTGAACAGGCAATGCTTGGCCCAACCTGTCAGGGTTCCCCACTACTGCTGCTGTTGTGCGAGGAGAAAAATCCCCTGGACTGCTTATTGCATTCACTGTTGACTCTACAGATGTTTATTGTGCACCTAGTATGACCAGCCAGTGAAAAAGACCACATGAAGTCTGCCTTAAAGAGCTCACAGCTGACGACAAAGACAAGTCAATGTAATAGTGGGGCTTTCATGTTATCACAGGGTCAACTGTCCTGTCAACTCTGTAACCAGACCCAGTGGGTCATCACAGGCCTGCCAAGCTGCCCTGCAAATAAGCAGAGGCCCCAGGGAACCACACCAGTTCATGGACTGTCTTCGAGCACCAGCTACACCCTCCCCCAATCTCAAGTTAACAGGGACCCCACACACACACATATATCCCCCTGGTGGAGCACCCGTCCCCCTTAAGAGCAGCCCCTCCAAGCAAAGGAAACTGAATGCCTAGCCCCAGGCTCCCTGTTCTGCGGTGCTCACCTCAGCTCAGACAGTAAAGCATCTGCCTACAATGCAGGGGACCCACGTTCGATCCCTGGGTTGGGAAGACCTCCTGGAGAAGGAAATGGCAACCCACTCCAGTACTCTTGCCTGGAAAATCCCATGGACGGAAGAGCCTGATAGGCTATAGTTCATGAGGTCGCAAAGAGTCGGACACGACTGAGCAACTTCACTTTCACCTTGGCTAGGCCTGAAGCTGGACTTGATCACAAGGGAGCATTGCTCTGCTACTGCCTGACTCCCAGCTGGACTGGGAGTGTCTGGGTCACCTGTCTACTCCCCAACCCAGGCTGCCCAGGCATTTCCCTTTTTCTGGTCTTGGTCCGTCTCATCCTCAGATGGGCAGACCATGGGCCAGACTCTGCCTCCGCAAAGCTTAGAATTTTGTTGGGGAGATGGCTAAGCATATCCCAAAGAACCACACAGAATAGTAGATGTTAAAGAATGTTAAGCAAAGTGAGACCCATCACTACTCAAGAGTCATCTGGGCTATGAAGGGGAATGATTTCAGAGGGAAGGCGGATTTCACCATCTGTGTCATCATAACAGCTGATGCTGGCAGAGTGATGTCCAAGGCCAGCGAGTGCTCCAGGACTTCACACAGGACAGTCTCACTTAATCTTCAAAACAAACGATGCAGTGGGAACCGTGCCCATTTTACAGGTGGGGAACCTGAGGCACTAGGCAGTTGAGTGACTTGCCTAGCATGGCTACGCTCTGCAGAACTAGAACCTGAATCGATGTGGAATGGCTCCAGAACCCACACTCTCCACCACTGATCAGGATTTCTTAAAAGAACAGCCACAATGTGTTCAGAGGGAGGAAAAGACACCCTGCCCGTGGACAGTCATGCTCCCCCCAGCTCAGACTAAGAGCCTCCTGGTCTCTGCTGAGCCAGAGTCACCTCACTGCCCCATCTCCCTTGAGGGGACCAGGAGCAGTGAGACTGAGCATCTGTGAGCAGGATTCTCTCCTTCCAGCAGGATCCGGCTCCTTTTCACCCCAAAACCTGTGTATGATTCATGGGATCATCTATTTCAGTGACAGGAGAAGTTTCCTATATCCAGGAACCATTTGCTTTAAATGCCTTACAGTACAGACAAAACAGACAAAGAGAAAGAGACACTCTAGCCGAAGAGGGGAAGAGGTCTTGAAAAACGGCACCTTCAGCCCAACTTTCTGGCCCTCCCCACTCCTTCTCTGAGGCTCTACCTACCTAGGGCTCCAAGGAGGACAGATGAAAACACAGTTCCGGGCCATCTTGTTTGCATAGAGCAGGAAACAGAGGCCCAGAGACAGGGAGGGACTTGGCCAAGATCATGTTTGTGACTGAGCCAAACAGGGACTCGGGACTCCCCACTCCAGGACAGGGCGCTCTTTCCCCCTCATTTGTGGCCTCTCAAACACAAGTCTGGCCCAGGAAATTCACAGAGTCCTCAAACCGGAAGAGAACAGCAAAGTGAAAGCTGGGACTCGAACAAAATCACATACACAAATGTTCCCAGCAGCATTGATCACAATCCCTAGTGTCCATCAACAGACAGACAGACAAACAGAATGTGTTCTCTCCACACAAGAGGTTATTCAGCCACAAAAAGGAGTAAAGTTCTGACACATGCTACAACATGGATGGACCCTGAAAACATGCTAGTGAAGGAAACCAGACACACAAGACCGCGTGTTGTATGAGCTCATTGACGTGAAATGTCCAGAATAGGCAAATCCATAGTGATAGAAGATAGGTTAGTGGTTGTTAGGGGCTGGACAAAGAGGGGCCATGGGGAGTGACTACTAATGGGGGTTGTATCTCCTTTTGAGGAGATGAGATTGTTTGGAAGGAGACAGTGGTGAAGGTTATGTGCAATATCGAGAATATACTGAATGCCACTAATGGGAAATTTTATGTGTATTTCACCACAATAAAAACAAGAAGAAAGTACGGATGTCCAGCTCAGTGCAGCCTGGCATGAAGAAAATGCTAGCCCTCCCTTCCTACAAGGTCAGACCCTGCACTCATAGGGCCACCCTGCATGCCTGCAAGTCTCCTCCAGCTCCTCCCTGGCTCCCTTGGGATCTCTCTCTTCCTGGATCCTAAACACTGCATCAGTGCCGAGAAGAACGACTCAACTGTCAGGATGAAGGAATTCACTGCAGGATCCAAAGCAAAGACTGTCCAGCTTTCAGATTTTAAATGTTTAGTTTGTCCTTTGGATGTTCAAATAGAAAAACTGTTGCCAAGATACAATGTCTGTGTGTGTCGGGGGGGCTCCGGGAATCCCATAGGCCCCTGTATCTGCTTGGCATCGGGTTCCATCCCTGCAGACCAAGGAGAAAGGTGGTCCTTCCCCATGTGAAGTGAAAGTCACTCAGTCATGTCCAATTCTTTGTGACCCCATGGACTGTAGCCCATCAGGCTCCTCTGTTCATGGAATTCTCTAGGCAAGAATACTGGAATGAGTTGCCAATTTCTTCTACAGAGTATCTTCTCAACCCAGGGACTGAACCCTGGTCTCCGGCATTGCAGGCGGATTCTTTACTGTCTGAGCCATCAGGGATTTCACTGACCAAGCCCCACTGAGAAGGACAGAGCGGGCAGGACTGCTGCCATTGTTGCCTGATCACACACCATGTCACTATGCATCTCTGTCATCCAAAGTCATGCTGACCGCTCACCGTCCAATTGCCAGGTGGGGCTGGTCCTGTCTGCCCCCAGGTGATGGGTCTGGCTGAGGACTGCAAAAGCCCATCTTGGTGGTGAGCCAGCTTGGGCCAGCGAGGCTCAGGGTCATCATCGGAGGCTGCCCTTGGTCTGAGAGGTGGAAACACAATGTGCCAACCTGGCTCCCCTTGACCCTTCCCACCTCAGCTCCTGTGCGCTGATTCTTCCCACATAAACTTCCTGACCTTGTTCATAGGTCACCTCTTCCAGGGAGTCTTCCCTGCTGTGTCACTCTAGAATGAACTCTAGCTTCTGGAACCTTCTCAGCAGTGGCTGCACCACTCTTGGACCCCAAGTGCACTGTGCTTTCTGGGGCTAGTTTGCATGCCTGGTGGTTCTCCCTTTCTTGTTTTTCAGTGTCTGGGGAGGGTCTGAGTCTCAATCCCTCCATCACCAGAGCCCTGAGCGGTTCTTGTATCTGAAGGTGACTGTTGGCAGATAAAAACTGATGAAAGAATACAAAGTTCTCTTCTAAAGGACGCAGGCAGAAAGAGCCCATGTCTGAGCCAACGTTGCTACAAGCTGGGGGGCTGGAGGTGTAAAAATAAAGGTGCACCTGCCATAAAGGCTCGATGCCCTACATGAAGAGGCTTGGCAGAAATGTTATGCAAAGCTCTCTACATCCAAAAAGGCAGCACCCAGCCAAACCATCAGCTCCAGGGCAGCCTTGTCCAGCAGAAACAGAACATGAGCCACAAAGGCAAGCCATGGGTGTGACTTCTTAATTATAGAAGCCACATTTTTTAAACAGTATAAAGAAACAAGAGCAATGAATTTCAGCAATATTTTTTTCAGACTTCCCTGGGTGGTCCTATGGTTAAGAATCTGCCAGCCAATTCAGGGGACACAGGTTCGATCCCTGGTCTGGGAAGATTTCACATGCCTCAGAGCAAATAAGTCCATGGGCACAAATTTTGAAGCCTGGGTGCCCTAGAGCCCGTGCTCCACGCCAAGAAAAGCCACCACAGTGAGAAGCCTATGCACCACAACCAAAAAGTAGCCTCTGCTCGCTGCAACTTAGAGAAAGCCACACAGCAACAAAGACCCAGTGCAGTCAAAAATAAATAAAAATTTGAATAATAATAATATACTTTTCAATATATTTTATACCTTAATCCAATAGATCTAAAATATTATGATTTCACTAGTTCTATTTTTTTAAAGCAGTCATGAGCAATTTCACAGTATTTTCAAACTAAGTTTCCAAACCCCAGAGTGTATTTCCCATTTCTGGTCCATCCCAGTTGGGAGCAGCTGTATTGCAAGATCTGGACAGCTGCCTGTGGCCGCCATGTTGAGCAGAGCAGCTCGAGATACAGACGTCACAGGAGCCTGCAAATCTCAGCATGCCTCCTGAAGCCAAGCCCCCTGCCTCCACAGGGCTGAGGTGGAGCCCAGGTGTGAATAAAGAGGCAGCTGCAGCAAACCACTGCCTTTGAAGCAGGGCTCACTGGCCCCCGGTCCACCTCGGAGATGCAGAGACATGCCCTGCCTCCGAGAGGCTGTGCCTGTTTGGAAGAGGATATGGGATTCTCAGAGGAACTGGATTCACCTCCATTTCTCAGCCTGAGCACACTGTCACAACCATTCCTTCTCCAGAAGTCACTCCCTGAGCCCACCCCTTACCACTGCCCAGCCCAAAGCAACTGACTCTCCCTTCAGCAATTTCCTTTGAAGCTGCCCTCAGAAAAAGGACCGGGCCCTCCCAGGCCTTCCATCAGCTCTCCCTGGGGCAGTCCATTCTCTATCTGGGTGTCCAGTGTCAAGGAAAAAGCAGTCAGTCTTCAGGGGGTTTTAGTGGTTATTGGGACAAATTCAACAAATAAACGAACAAAAGCAACAAACAGCTATACAGAGATATATTTTGTTTTTTTATTCTCCCGACTCCAAGTAAAGGAAATATCTGTGGTCTACACAATCTCAGATATTTTGCACACACGCACACACACACACACAAATACAGATCTTTCAACCAAGGGATAATTTTTTAAAGCTTGTTTCTTACGAGAGTTTTGCACAAGGGTTTTATCTGTAAGGGACCGAAGCTGAGGGGGGAAAAAAAACCAGGACTCTCCCAGCAGCTGGCCCCAGCATCTGCTAGAGCCACAAAATGCAATTATATTACTCCCAAACGAGAAGTAAAAATATCTTGCTTCCAATACTCTTGGTTTTAAGATTCATACTTAATGTCCTCTGGGTATTTCAATGGTTTCAGATCTCTGTTATGTACTTTATTAGGGATGTGTGAATGTCATATTAATGACTTCTAACCAATATGTTTACAGTGGCAGGGAACTTTCCCAGAACCCACTACTCCCTGCACTTTATCAAAAATATTAATAATAATAATTGGCCTTAATTTAAATAAATAAATAGCCATTCCATACCCCACTCCCAGTGGCATGCCCCACCTGCTGTCTACAGGGCACCCCATGCATGAAGCTTGTGGGTCTCCTCCTCCATGATAAATATTCCAACATGGGGTTCAAGAGCACCATACCCCCTCTGTATACATCCCGTCTCCATCTTTGAAAGTGAAAGTGTTAGTCACTCAGTCATGTCCAACTCTTTGCGACCCCATGGACTATAGCCCCCATGAACTACAGAGTTCATGGAATTCTCCAAGCAAGAATACTGGAGTGGATAGCCATTCCCTTCTCCATGGGATCTTCCCCAACCAAATATCAAACCTAGGTCTCCCACACTGCAGGAAGATTCTTTACTATCTGAGCCACTAGGAAGCACGTTCCAAAAACTCAGAAGGCGAGGCCAACACTCTCTATGAAATGTTCTCAGTCCCCACTTGAAGGTCAAAACCAATACCACAAATCATGCTTTCGAAATGACCAGCTCTTGTGATAAACAAAAGCATATAGAATAATGGTCTATACTTTTATTTATATAAAGGGTAGCATATTTCTACTCTGACAATTTATGAGGGTGCTGGCGATTAAGATCTCAGGGACCCAAGGGTGTCTGGAGGACTTTCTATGAAATGGTAAGTAGCAATTCAGGATAAATTCCTAACAGCCCAGACTTGTGAAATAAAGCCTGGCTTAGTTGGCTGTCTGTTATTTAGATGTGGGAAAGCATTCTCATGACCATCAAAGTGCCAATCAGAGCAGAAACAATGAGCTATCATAAAAAGTCAGAGGAAGATTCAGAGAGGAAGCAGCTCCTCCAGTCTCTCCTTCATTTCATTAACCACTCATCGGTTCCATCATTTGATGAATTATTGAGCACCTACTATATGCCAGGCACTACCCGAGGCCCTAATGATACAAAGACATATGAGTGATGGTCCTGGGAAATACAACCGGGAAGACAGACAGAGCTGTTGGATCCAGGGCTATTGTCAACTGCAAAACAAGCGATGAATGCTAAATTAGTAGCATGAATAATGTGTTCATACCGGGAAGAGGAGGGAAGGCTTCTTCAATGAGCCAACGTTCAGACTGGGTCTTGAAGAATGAGTAGGAGGTTGCCAGGCTGACAAATGGTAAAGGCATCAGGGAAAGGAAGCGGCCGGTGCGGAAACAGGAAAGTGGAGAAAGCAAATATGCTTGGGAGACTTTGAGTAACGTGAAGTCGTAGAGTCTGCAGAGCACGGGGAACAACAGGACCCAGAACTGGAAGGGGTAGAGAGACTGCGGAGGAAGGAAGATACTTGGCAAATGGAGCTTTATCCACAAGAGCCAGGGGAGCCATGGAAAGCTTTCAAGTGGAAAGGGGACACAAAAAGAGTTATGTCTCAATACTTTTTGACCATGCTGCACAACATGTGGCATCTTAGTCCCCCAACCAAGGATCAAACCTGTGTCCCCAAGATTGGAAGCACCAAGTCTTAACCACTGGACCACCAGGGAAATCCCAAAAGAGCTGTGCTTTATTATATATATATTTTTTTAACTTATTTATTTTAATCAGAGAATAATTACTTTACAATATTGTGATTGTTTTTGCCATACATCAATATGAATTGACCACAGGTATACATGCATCCCCCACATCCTGAACCCCCCTCCCACCTCCCTGCCCACCTCCTTCCCCACCTCCCTCCCCACCCTATCAATGTGCTTTAGAAACATCAGTCTGATGGTGCCGGAGCAAAGAAGGGGCTACTAGCCAGAGACTATGATTAGAGCCCAGGAAGGAGACAGTGAGATCTGAACTATGACAGTGGGGACAGGCAAGGTGGAACTAAGTTGCATTGTTTCAAAAGTGAAAAAGTGGGGTAGCCTGAAAGCCAATTGGTTGGAGAAAATGAATGAGAGGGAGGCAGTGAGGGCACTTCCAAAGTAAACAAGCCCAGGGGCTGAATCAACCCCAGATGTGCTTGCTTGGTGAACATGGCATTTGCCCCCATTCGGTTTATTTGCCAACATTAAAGATTGGGAGATGGGGATTTGCAGTTCCCTTGAAACCTGAGGGAACCCACATCCCTCTGAACCCACATCCCTAGAGACTACCCACTGCTTGGAATTGAGGAACAGCTGCCTGCACTCCCCACCTGGCTGATCTCTTCACCCACAATACATTCCTGGACCTAGAAGGCAGGCATCTTTGGGGCTCCATCTTTGGAACTCTGATGTTCCTGGCATTGGAACTGAATAGCTTGTAGGACCATGAACAGTACAGATTATCCAGAAAGAAATACATTTAGATCAACAGATTTTAGAAGAGAGGTATGTTAACCAGAATACTCATTGTTTCTAGGACAATGACATTTGCTGATTTGACTGGACCAAGATTACCCCAACTTCTATTTCAACATTGTGCTGGTTGTCAATTTATTATCTTTCAGCTCCAATTTCACCCTTATTTGTCCTGCACTATGACACTGAAGGTGAGCCCTATAAACATTTCTCCCTTGCTGGCTTGGCAGAATGTTAGGCTTCTTTAATAGAGCAATGAAGTGCCCCTGCAAGATGATGGTGGCGAAACATCCCTTCTGGTGTCTTTCCTGTGTCACTATTATTATGGTCATCATTATTAGGCAGAGTGGGAGCCCAGTGGCCATGCCGATGAGTGCCAGCCATGTCCCCTGGCATGCCTCCCCTCTAGTGGCAGGCTGCAGCTCTGGTCTACCTGATGCCCTCAAGCAACAGTGAGCCACTTCTGTAGACCACCTGCAGCCCATGGCCTTTGGCAGCCAGCATCCTCCCTGTGGTGGCCCTGTGCTCTGAAGAGGTTCAAACTACAGCCTATGCAGTGGGGGAGGACACTCTTCCAGTCCTTAATTTATTTATCGGTCTACTCTTTCTCAGCCTGCAGGTAGTTGCTGCTCTAAGAAGTACTAGAGACTTCCAGAACCCTTAGAATTCTCTTGTATCCCTCTGAGCAGTCAATCACCTTTTACTAGTTAACAATTCTTTACATTAAATTTTGGTTTCTGTGTCCTGATTGTACCCTGACTGGTGTAAGAATTGTCCACAACCCTGAAGATAAAATATTTACAACCTCACTGTTCTGCCATCTTAGAAGACATTCTAAAAAGTATAGGGGGTATAAAAAAATCACCTGAAGGAAAAAAAAGATGCTTTGAGGGAAAATATGTAAATTGCCCTAGTGATCACTCTATAACAAGTTTCCTAGACACCAACAGCATAGTAGTTTGAAAGGCACTGGAACAATGTGTGTCCTCTACTTTAATTTGTAAGAAGATCAAATCTGCCTGTATGGAGAGATAAAAAGCATTTCTTGTAGAATAGAATAAAGGTACTCCTGTCTTCCTTTGGCTATGTGATCTGGGGGGTTAGGTCATTTGATATGTCCTCACCTGAAACGTGGGATAAAGAACCCGCCTGCCAATGCAGGAGATGTAAGAGGCGCGGGTTTGATCCCTGGGTTGGGAAGATCCCCTGGAACATAGCATGGCAATCCACTCAAGTATTCACGCCTGGAGAATCCCATGCACAGAGGAGCCTGGAAGGCTACAGTCCATAGAGACTCACAGAGTCAGGCACAACTGAAATGATTTAGCACACATGCATAACATGGGGTAATATATGCAGATTCTGGGCACACAGGGTTAAACCTTTCAAAAATAAGCTCCATTGAGATATAATTCACATACTGTAAAATGCAACTCATTTTAAATGCATAGTTCAATGAATGCTAACAAATACATTACATTATCTATCATCACATTCAAGATAGAAAACATTTTCAGCACCAAGGAAAGTTCCCCCATACTCCTTTTCCGTTAAACTCCCTCATACCTCCAGCCTCAAGCAAGCATTGATCTGCTTTCTGTCACTGTAGATTAGTTTTGCCAGCTCTCCAATTTTATATAAATGAAACCATACAGTAAATACTCTCTCTGTTTCTGGTTTCTTTCATTCAAGACAATGTTTTTGAGATTAATCCATATTGTTGTGTGTATCAGTGAGTAATCCATTTCTTTTTATTGTAGAGTGTTATTCCATTATATGGATATATCATAATTTGTTTAGCCATTCAAATGCTGATGAACATTTATGTTGTTCTCAGTTTTGGGCTGTTATGAATAAACTATTATTAACATTTATTTACAAGTTTGGGGGCAGACATGTTTTCCATTTCTCTTTGGTAAAAACCTAAGCATGAAATGTCTTGGTCATACAATAAATAAGTGTTTAATTTTATATGAAACTGCCAAAGTGCATTCCAAAGAAGCTGTGCTACTTTATATTTCTATCATGTATATGAATTAAAGTCGCTCCTCATCTTTGCCGATACTTAGAACTGTCTCTCCAATTTTAGCCATTGCCGTAGATGTGCAGTCATCTCACTGCAGCTTCACTTTGCTCTTCTCTAGTGACTAATAATATGTAAATTTATTCATGCACTTGTTGACTATTTATATATTTTCTTTTCTAAAGTCTGTTTTAATGTTTGCCCAATTTTTAATTGGGTTGTCTTTCTATTGTTGAATTTTAATAGTTCTTTTTGTATTTTAGATTTGAGTCCATCAGGTTTATGCATTATAAATGTTTTCTTCCAGTCTCCGGCTTACTTTTTCATTTTCTTAAAGGTCTATTTTGAAGAGAAAAAGGTTTTAAATTTGGTTACAGTCTACTTTATCATTTTTTCTTCTTCTGCCCAATTTAAGAAATATTTGTCCACTCCAAGTTCTCTGGTTTTTATTTGAAATGTTTAGACGGTCTGTGTTTAGTATAATTGTTGATGTGGTTGAGTTTACATTTATCAGCATGCTATTTTTTTCTGTTTATTCCATTTGTTCTTTGTTCCCTTTTCCTGCTTTTCTTGCCTTCTATTGGATTAACTGATTTTTTTTTATTATTCCATTTATCTCCACCATTGACTTATTAGGTTTGTTCCTGTTTTATTTGTGGTCACTCTAGGATGTACTTATGTGTCCTTAACAGAATCTACCTTCAAATAATATTATCACACTTGGGTGTATTGTGAGGACTTAAACAGGATGCCTCCAGGTTGCCCCTTCTTTCATTCATGGTATTGCTTGTTGTCATATATTTTATATCTCTGTGTGTTCTAGAACCCCAGTGCAGAGATCTAAGCAATTCATTATCTTTTAAAGAAATTTAAAATGAAGAAAATTCTCTGGTATTCACATAAGCATTTGCCATTTCAGCACTAAGTCCTCACTCTTTTTTTATAGCTCCAAATTTTCATCTACTGTCATTCTTCTTCACCCAAACTTCTTTTAACAGTTCTTATAGTATGGGTCTCCAGGCAAGGAGTTCTCTGAAGTGCATGGAGGAGTCTGTTTGTCTATTGGAAAACATCTTCACTTCACTTTCATTTTTTTAAGGATAATTCCACTGAATATAAAGTTCTAGGCTAACAGGATTTTTCCCTCCCAGCACATGAGAAATCATTCTATTGTTTTTCTGGCTTGCATGGTTTCTGATGAAAAGTCTGCAGAAATTCTTGGTCCCACCACCAGAAGCTGTTTATGGTGCTCTTTGCTTTGGTTTTCTTTGTATTTAACTTGCTTGGGTTGTGTTGAGCTTCTTGTACCATTCAGTTTATAGTTTTCATCAAATTTGGAAAGCTGTCAGGCATTACCTCTTTAAATACAGACAATTAGACTTTGTTCTGGCAGGCATTTGATTTACTTGTGGATCAACCTGATCCTCTCCAGACTTATTTATAATCTTTGTAAAGGTGGGTCTGCAGTACCTCTTACTCTAAAATGTTTTAACCATACTTTTATTTTTCTTTTTATACTAAATGTCTCCTTTATTCAAGGAGACTCTCCAATCTGACTGGTCAGAATTTGAATACTTCTGAGTCCTGTATGAGCACTGGGAATTTTTCACCTCATAGCCTCTATGTGCTTTTAACCCAGATTTTCAGATTTTATCCTTACACTTCAACAGTTTAGAAATCAACAGAACTTTCCAGGGGACCCTGGAAAAATATGCAGATATCTGGAATACTTTTTCTCTGCAAGGCTCTCTCCTCCCTGAGAGTCTATCTTCTGAATTTTGGCCATCTCAGCCTCCCCAAACTCTGATATCTGTCTCCTCAACTCAGCAAGATGACTATATTCTATGTGGGCTGCCTCCTTGAAGCCAGTCTTGAAATGCCTTGAAACAGAAACACAGAGTGACTCTCAGACTCACAATCTTCTCTTGGGAATCATGGTCCTATCCTGAGTATTGTATAATACCTGAAAATATTTGCCTCGTGTATTTCATCCAGTTTTATCATTATTTATGCTAAGAGGACAAATCTGGTCCCAGTCACCCCATCATGTGAAAGTCGTTCAGTCGTGTCTGACTCTTTGCGACCCCATGGACTATGCAGTCCGTGGAATTCTCTGGGCCAGAATACTGGAATGGGTAGCCTTTCCTTTCCCCAAGGGATTTTCCCAATCCAGGGATCAAACCCAGGCCTCCCGCATTGCAGGCAGATTCTTTACCAGCTGAGCCACAAGGGAAGCCAAATCATTCCCATCATGGACAGCAGCAAAAGCCTTATCACGGTTTCTTAGATTTTTGTTTTAGTCTTTAAGAAGTCAGCAATCTTTGGACAAAAGACAAAGCCAGCCTAAGGCAAAAGGTTTAAAACTTTGAGGGTGTCATTGTGGCCTCAGAGAGAGACTTCCATGAAGCCTAGGCAGATCCAGGCTTTCTCAAATACCAAAAAGCAGATGGGGAAGATAGCATCCAGGGACAAATGAATCCTGATTCTGCTTTAACAACACCCAGCCTTCACCTCTACCCCTGGATGAAGATGTAGACTTGCTGCTCTGAAAGATTCAGTCCAAGAATCAGAAGAGCCTAAAAGAGCACAGATTGTTGTTATAAGTCCTTCCAGAACAGCAATATAAGCCTGAATATAAAACAGAAGTAGTGTTGCAAGAATTTGGCTTCTTTTTCTACCCTGGCAGGATTCAATCTGCACAGAGAATGTCGCTGACAGCCACACACTGCCAACTCCCATTAAGAACCCAGGGACAAGGGACAAGCTATGTAAAAATATCCTGTATCCATTTGGTCTTTGTGTATATACCTCCCTTTGAGATAAATCCTGAATCCCTGGTTAAATAAATCAGGGATTTATATCAGGGTTTGTGTGTTCTCTTCCTACCGATAGATAACCCCACCCACAATGCCCAAAGCTTCTACCTCTAATCTAATATATTAAACAATAGAGCCTTTTGGAAATGGGTTTTAAATCATTCAAAGAGATTAGAAAAAGGCTTTGAAGGTAGCAGATGATGGCTCTGGTACATATAGAGACAGAGTAGAGGTAAGCATCTTGCTTGGCACCCGTCCTTTCATGCCTCCAAGCAAAGCAGAGTCACCTAACTCTGGGGAACTAAATTTCCTTGCAGAACAAACTCCAACACTTACCCTAACCCCTCACCATCCCCAGACCCAATAAAACTAATAAAAACAGAAGCAAGCAATCTTAAAATTAACACATCCAAGATACAAGCAGAAACCATTGATCAAAACCTGCTATCTTCCTTCACAGCCGACAGTTCCAGAACAGCCTAACACCCCATAATGGAATCCCATTATCTACAAAGGAAACTCGTTCCAGAGGACAGCCACAGACAAAGACAGAATCAAAGCCAGCAGGCAAAGGGGGGGTGCTCCAGAGCTCGCCTCTGCTCCCACAGAAGGGGTGCGACACTCCAGCTGAGAGAGCCATTAGAACAGCAGCAAGGAGAAGACACTCCCCACAAGTTATGAAACTGAGAACAAAATTAAGGAAGAGTCCAGTGGGGAAGGAAGACTGGGGAGCCTACTTCTTCCCATCTGTGCAAAAAGCAAAACAAACTGATTTCATGAAGGAAGAAAATAGAGTCAACAAATACCTCTCCTTAAGTTCCAGAACTGTCTAAATTGGGAAAATACAGGGATTCCAGCTAAAGTAGGGAGAAAGATTCATTAGCAAATGCCTCAAATCCTTAATTCGCACTTCAAACAAACAAGTTAATTGTGTAGCTAACAGAGTGTGACTTGATTATAAGCCACTGGTGGCCATTAATAGATGAAAGGTGTTTGGATTTCAATAGTGTTTGGATTTCATAACCCGCCTTCACAGGAGAAGTTAAGCTTAGTCACCACCTCCACTTGCAACACCTGTGATCATGAGTCCCACATGGCAAGCAAGCACCCCAGCTTTGAGCTTTTAGAATTGAAGAGTAAACAGGAGGAGAGTTCATGAATTTTCTAGAGCTAATTGTTCTACCCTGCTTTGAAGCACAGTAGAGTTTGGTCTCAGAAGGCCTTAACATATGCATGAACACAGCCTTCCTAGCTGATCCACAACTCAAAAGGCCCACTGCTATGCTGCTTCAGCAGGAATTCCATTGAGAAAGCTGAACAGGGCCAGGCTCCAATCCTCAGATATTATTGATCAATCATGAAGATGCCCTATTCCCAAAGACAGAAGCCTAAGTTATATGAGGCCTTAATTAAAACTACAGAAATAGATGCATTTCAAAACTGACCACTGAAAAATCTAAGTCAGTCTTTACATTGACCAGGTGGGCCCTACCTTCAGAATTTCTGATCCTATTAAAAGGAAAAAAAGATATCTTCCTCTTTCTTGCTTCTTGATAATGTCAGGCAGTAATATGAAAGATAAGGAACCCAAAAGCACCATGTTGTGTTCATCTGAAGAGCAGCAGTGGCTGCAGTCAATCAAATATACCTTCCTGAGAACCTTGGGATGTGATGATGCACGTAATGTCAAAACTTTCATATTTTGTAAAAGGCGACTTTGCTTTTCAAAGAGTCCCTATAGAGCAACATCAATAGTAGGAGAACAAAATTGTCCCTTTTCTTCTGGTCATGTAAAAAAAAGAGAGAGAGAGAGATTTCAATAAAAGGAGTCTCTCCCTGTCCAATGTGATGACCATCTACCAAGTCAACCCCAGTGGATCTGTATCTAGCAGCACTCCCAGGAGAGCCGCCTCAAAGAAATATTCTTATCCTCACTGGTTGGGCTCCATTAATTCCTTGAGAATCTGGGTCAAGCATTTTGGGGGATGTAGGCCATGGAGAAGACCTAGCCTTCTCTTCATGAAGCTTATGATCTCAGAAGACTAGGCACCTAAATTAGAGAGTGACACAAGACCCTAAGACCACCAAGGTCCAAGGTGGGTCACGGGAAGCCCAGGAAGAGACAGGGCAACGCAGGCTGGAGGAATCAAAATAAGAAACCATAATGTGACCTCAAGGGAAGGAGTAAGGGGTAGCTGTCCTTGGTACTGAACCAGCTTGTGTTCAAGGGTAGCAATTTCTCACTGCATGTTTTAACACAGTCACCTATTAGTGAATCTTAAAATCAATGTAGGGTGGAAAGTGGTATTTTTCAATGGAATAGGCTGGATTGGGATGGGATGGGTGGAGTAGAATGGAAAATACAGTGTATCGTGGATAGTATTGTTTCTTGAAACATCTGTTCAGGTATTTGATCACAGATGAATATACATATGTGTTTTCTGGTCATGATGTGAAATGTCTTTCCAGAAGTGAAGGGCAAAGTATTGGAAAATCACACTTCCAGGTACAGCTGTTTCTTTCCATCCCTGAACACTGAAGACTTCTGTCACAGGAATTCTAACTAAAGTTTCAACTAAGAGGCAGTGGCACTAGAAAACACGGGATGAAAATCACAAGAGACAAATAAACAGAAAACTTCAGCCACTAACAGATTGTGAGGGGAGAGATGAGGGGACGATTTTGGTGTGTTTACATCACAATTACCAAAATTTGGGTGACTTTTTCCTGAAAAGTTGAAGCACAAAGCACATCTTCAACCTCTGGTCCCAATACAACAGGGGTTTCAAGAGGAAGGTGGCTTCATGGCAAACCCAGGCAACTCATCAATTTGCTCATCCTTTGGTCCTCACATTCAAAGAAGGGCTTTAACTCAACAATAAAGGCTTTTCTGTCAACTGGGGGAAATAAGGGTACCTATGTCAGAAGGTGGTAATGAGGATTAAATGAGTTAATTTATGTAAACTACCTGAAACAGAGCCTGGAACACAGTAATTGCTATACAAGGGTTAACTATTATTATCATTTTACTTTGATATAAGTTTAGGTGGCAAACTAAGACTCTATACTACATAGTCATTAAAAACATTTATGAGATCCCCTAGAGAAGAAAATGGCAACCTACTTCAGTATTCTTGCCTGGGAAACTCCATGGACAGGGGAGACCAGTGGGCTACAGTCAATGGGGTCTCAAAAGGGTCAGACACAACTTAACAATACAATGCTGAGGAGAAAAACCAAGAAATGAAGCTGTGTAACAGTATACAATTTCAAGTATGTTTTGAATATAGAAACAGTATAACAACCTCAAATCTGTTTTCAAAGAGTTCATAAAAATATCAGAAGAGAATTTACTAAAATGCTCACAGCAGTTGGATTTGGGTGTGAGGTAGTTGTACATTTTCTTCATCTTTCCAATTTATTTTTTCACAATTAGTATGTGCTTTTGTAATCAGAAAAGAAAAACCTAGACTTCAAAGCCTCTAACTCAAAGTCAAAATGGCTTTCATCTTGAAATGTGCCATTTTGCAAAGCAGGCAATAAAACTGAATGTAGGAAGGAGGGTAGCTACATGTTTCATCTGTAGAGTCATAGAGATGAGCCAAGCGCTTAGCAGGAATATGGCGTTGCTGACTTTCTGATCTTCCTATGACACTGAGTGACTCCTGAAATGGGGCATTTACCCAAACTTTCAAGTTACTTCTACCCCAGAGGACAGAGTAGCAGAGATCACCTTACACATTCCGGGATGCAGACGCATCAGGTTCTGCCCACACCTTAACCAGAAAGGGCCAGGGACAGTACTGAAAACACACTCACACGTCCCTTGCTGTTCAGTTGCTCAGCCGGCTCCGACCCTGTGACCCCATGGACTGTAGTATGCTAGGTTTCCCTGTCCTTCACTATCTCCAGGAGGTTGGTCAAACTCATGTCCACTGAGTCGGTGATGCCATCCAACCATCTCATCCTCTGTCACCCCCTGACCCTGCCCTCAATCTTTCCCAGCATCAGGGTCTTTGTCAGTGAGTCGGCATTAAGCGGCTGAAGTATTGGAGCTTCAGCTTCAGCATCAGTCCTTTCAATGAATATTCAGGGTTAATTTCTTTTAGGATGGGCTGGTTTGATCTCCTTGCAGCCCAGGGACTCTTGGGAGTCTTCTCCAGCACCACAGTTCAAAAGCATCAATTCTTCAATGTTAAGTCTTCTTTATGGTCCAACTCTTACATCCATACGTAACTACTGGAAAAACCATGGCTTTAAACTTAGCTCCCCAAAACACCTCATTTAGTCCTTGATAATAACTCTGTGAGGTAGGTATTGTCATTGTCCTTTTTCACAGATCAGGAAACTGAGAATTTTAAAAGTTAAGCAACCTTATCATTCCGCCTTTATGCTCTCCTTCAGAGCAAATTTCCTTTAAAGAACATCCATACTTACTACCTCCAATTTCTCCCCTCTCATCCTTTCTTTTTTTAACCACTAGTTTATTCTCTATATCTGTGAATCTGCTTCTTTTTATTCACTAGTTTGTTGTCTTTTTAGATTCCACATACAAGTGATATCATACAGTATCTGTCTTTCTCTGACATTTCATGTAGCATAATACCCTCCAAGTCCATCCATTTTGCTGAAAATGACAGAATTTCATTTTTTTTTTGGCTGAGCAGTGTTCCACTGTATATATACACCACATCACAGATCCATTCATCTGCTGATGGACACTTAGGCTGTCCCTCTAATCCTAAACCTGTTTCTATCAGATTTTTGTGGAAGCAATGACAGATTTTATTTTCTTGGGCTCCAACATCACTGTGGACTGTGACTGCAGCCATGAAACTAAAAGATGCTTGCTCCTTGCAAGAAAAGCTATGACAAACCTAGACAGCATATTAAAAAGCAGAGACATCACTTTGCTGACAAAGGTCCATATAACCAAACATATGGTTTTTCCAGTAGTCATATACAGATGTGACAGTTGGACCATAAAGAAAGCTGAGCACCAAAGAATTGTGGTGCTAGAGAAGACTCCTGAAAGTCCCTTGGACTACAAGGAGGTCAAACCAGTTCATCCTAAAGGAAATCAATCCTGAATTTCCTGAAGCTGAAGCTCCAGTATTTTGGCCACCTGATGCTATGAGATTACTCAGTGGAAAGACCCTGACGCTAGGAAAGATTGAGGGCAGGGTCAGGGGGCGATAGAGGATGAGATGGTTGGATGGCATCACCAACTCAACAGACATGAGTTTGAGCAAACTCCGGGAGATAATGAAGGACAGGGAAGACCATACCCTGGCGTGCTGTAGTCCATGGAGTCGAAGAGAGTCAGATACGAGGTAGTAGCTGAACAACAACAATCAGGTTTTTAGCCCATCAAGACAGATCTTATCAATCACCAATGGCATTCACATTCCCAGAGCCAGTGGCCAATTCTTGGTCTCCATTTCACTTTCTCTATCAGCATCTTTTGATATCACTTCCCCCCTCCTTATTGAAACACTGTCTTTCGTTGACCTCTGCTGCTGCTGCTAACTTGCTTCAGTCATGTCCGAGTCTGTGCAACCCCATAGATGGCAGCCCACCAGGCTCCCCTGTCCCTGGGATTCTCAAGGCAAGAACACTGGAGTGGGTTGCCATTTCCTTCTCCAATGCATGAAAGTGAAAATTGAAAGTGAAGTTGCTCAGTAATGTCTGACTCTTAGTGACCCCATGGATCGCAGCCCACCAGGCTCCTCCATCCATGGGATTTTCCAGGCAAGAGTACTGGAGTGGGGTGCCATCGCCTTCTCCATTGTTGACCTCTAAGACTCCCCATTCTCTCTTGGTCTTCTGCTTCTCTGGCTGTTCTTCTCTGTGTTTGCTTGTTTCTCCTCATTCTCCTTTCTACCTTCTTAGCTTGCATGGTTCCCAAAGCTTGATCCCTGGACCTTCATCTATCACTCCTCTTCATCCCCAGCCACTCCTTGTCAGTTCTTCAAGATTTGAAGCTCGAAACATCACCTCTACACTGACTACCACAAAATGTGTATTTTCAGCCTGAACTTCTACCCTGAACTGCCTGTTAAATAACTCCACCTGAATACCTGATAGCCCTCTAAACGTCACACATCTCATTGTGAAGACACACACAAAAACCCTTGTCCTGTAGTTTCCCCATCTCAGCAGAGAGGGCTTCATGCTTCCTGTGGCTCAGGCTAGATATCTAAGGGCTATCCTGGTCTCCTCTGCTTCTCAAAAATTCATGAGCAAATCCTGTTCCCTTTACCTTCAAAATATGCCCCAAATCCAACACTTCTCCCACCTTCCTGGCTGCCCCCTTGGTTCAAGCTGCTAGAATTTCCTACCTGGAGGATGTGATAGATGCTACCTGGTCTCACTCTTCACACCCTTGTTCCCTGCACACCAGCAAGGGACATCCTTGAGATGGTTCCCACCTCATTCAAAGCCAAAGCCCACCAGCCCTGCACCATCTATTCTCTGCACTCTGCTGCAGCCACACTGCTCCTCGCTGGTCCCCAAACAGACCAGCACATTCCTTTGAATTTGCGAGTCCCCTGTGTCCAGAAGAGCCTCTTCTCTGGAAGGCTCACACCTGGCTCACAGCCTCCCTTGATTAGGGTCTCAGAGCAAATGTCCTTTTATCAGTGAGGCCTTCCTTGATCCCTGTGTAGAAGAGCAGCACACCCTACACCCTCTCTGTCCCCCTCACTCCCATGATTTTTCCTCCATGCTATATATTCCCAACATCCTGCAATATACTATACTTGCTGCTATACTATTTTCCTTTTTTGTCCCTCTTTGTTTGTTAGCACCACCCCCTCTGGAATGCAGATATTTTGTTCATTTGATCACAGCCTCTAGAACAGTGCTCAACCCATAAATATTTATTGAATGAACGGATCAACAAATAAGCCCATTCAAGGCCATCTGGCTAACAAATTCTGGTGGCAGTCAGACCATGACCTCGTGTCTCCAGAGCCCACATACCTCTCATCTCCTGCCTCTGGTTGCCAAGACATGTTGCCTGACAACCTTGCCAAGTCAGAAACAGCCAACCAGCATGCAGCCAGGGAGGAAGCTGGTGTGAGCCCCCATGTGGCTAATGGAACCAAATATTTGAAATAAGGGGTTTGCACTGGGAAATTTAGGACATCTGATCATGACACTAATACCATGTACATGTAGTGCAGCTCAGGTGAGGTCAGTGTTGAAAGAGTGGTCAGGGAACTGACCTCTGTGAGGTCAAGACTGTGCACAAAGCCCCAGCAAGCATGTAACAAGGATCTGTCCTTGACCTCAGGAAGGCCCAGATAGGCCAACACAGTCCACTTTAGTGTGTCTGCATGCTCAGTCGCTCCGTCACATCCAACTCTTTGCAATCCTGTGGACTGTTGCCCGCCAGGCTCCTCTGTCCAGGAGATTTTTTAGGCAAGAATACCGGAGTCATTTCCTCCTCCAGGGCATCTTCCTGATTCAGGGATCAAACTCATATTCCCTGCATCTCCTGCATTGGCAGGCAGATTCTTTACCACTGCACCACCAGGGAAGCCCCTCAGTCCATCTTTACCACTGGAGAAACAGCCCCCAACCCCAATCCTACTAGATCCTACCAACAGAGCCCCTAGCTACTACTTCATCCCTCAAAGTCAGGGTGGACAGTCACCTCCATCCTCTCAGCTCATTTCAATAATGATCCCCTAGACAGGGAGGCATGGAGTACTTTCACCACATTACGGCCAAATACTTCATTTTAATTGGTCCCAGGCATTTCCACTTTTAGAGATTCCTTCAGTTATTTGGTTTAAAAAGTCAATCTCCGCATGATCCAATAGGAGTCCAGAGAATAGATAAGATGGTGGGACTAATCTATAGCATTTGTGTTTAATGGTTAGATATTAATTGGCTTTTTTAAAAGTGTGTAAATCGGTCCATTTTTAGGCTTTGTAATCTGTTCATTCTCATTAATGGAGGAGCAGTAGTCACCACAGCTCTGCCCCACACATCACCTTGTAAAACTATAGTCCATTTGTTTTTAAAAAAAATAAAATAGATTTATCATGATTTGAAATACAGAAAGTCATTAAAATAATAATTAAAAACACAACTACAAGCACAATAAAAGTTCCATGATAATAAACTACATTTTAATGTATACTAATTCTCTTAATGATTTACTGGATATGTCTTACAGGGTCAAATCAATGTCTGCACCAAAAAAAATTTCAATTAAATTCTATTCACTGCATCTTTCAAGTGAGTCTATCGTTTGCTTTTGTTTCCTATCAGGCCATTCGTCAGTTGTTCTAGCCCCAGGATTACAAACAGAAGGGACACGGATGGCCCCATCAAGGTCGGGAGAAACATGCCCAGAGCCTACCCAATCCACCTCCACAATCGCCTGTTCATTTGTCCTTTATGACCTTGTTGGAGGAGGGGAAGGGAGGGTGCCATTCCACCCTCTCTCTGCAGCAAGCTAGGGCTGGGGCCTGACTCACCGTCCCCTCTCCTGCTCAACCAGCACAGGCATTCCCTGAGGGGGCCCCTGGGGGCCCCACCAATAGCTAGTTTCTTCTGCCAGCGGCTGCAGCCCAACACTCAGACTGTCCTTCTTTAAACTTCCTCTTGCCCAGAAACACACACAAAATTGGGCCTCCCTTCTGACCATGCACCTCACCTGAGTATCCAGAGCCAGAAAAAGCACATCTGTGTCCCAGTGCTGTGCACAGAAGCAAGCTCTTCACCAAGTCTTTAGGTTCCCTGAGCGACTTTTCCAGTAAAACACACACAGAAATGATTTATATGCTTAGAAAAAAGTGGCAACTACTGACAGTGTGATGAGATGAAGGGATGTATGGGGGAGGTGGGGCCACTAGGGAGGACCTTCCTGCCGTCACCTCCCTACTGCCAACAGAGAACGCATCAGAGCCGCCAGGACAGTGGGTCCAGGCCGAGGCCTGGGTCTCAGTTGACCACTCCCTTTACGGCCACCACTAGGGTCACTAGGGGTAACCTGCATGTTAGAGAGAAAGCCGAGTTCTCAAAAGACACCTGCTTGGTTTGGTTCTGCTTTGTTTCTTTAATTTTTATTAGAGTATAGTTGATTCACAGTGCTGTGTTAGTTTCAGGTGTACAGCAAAGTGAATCAGTTGTACACATGCACGTGTGTGCATGCGTGCTAAGTACCTTCAGTCATGTCTGACTCTTTGCAACCCTATGGACTGCAGCCCACCAGGCTCCTCTGTCCACGGGCTTTTCCAGGCTAGAATACTGGAGTCGGTTGCCATGCCCTCCTTCAAGGGGATCTTCCCCACTCAGAGATTAAACCTGAGTCTTTTGTGTCTCTTATAGCTCCTGTGTGGGCAGGCAAACTCTTTACCACTAGGGCCACTTAGGAAGCCCACCTATACGTATATTCACACTTTTTAAAAATTCTATTCCCATACAGGTTCTCCCAGGTAGTGCTAGTGGCAAAGAATCCACCTGGCAATGGAGGAGATGCAGGAGATATGGGTTCAATCCCTGAGTCAAGAAGATTCCCTGGAGAAGGAAACCACAACCTACTCTAGTATTCTTGCCCGGAAGATTCAATGGACAGAGTAGCCTGGTGGGCTACAGTCCTCGGGGTTGCAAAAAGTTGGACAAAACTGAATAACTCATATGATTCATTACGGAGTATTGAGTAGAGTTCCCCATGCTATATGGTAGGTCCTTATTAGTTACCTATTTTATATATTTTAAAAATGCTCCTTGGAAGAATAGCTAGGTCAAACTTAGACAGTGTTTTAAAAAAGCAGAGACATCATTTTGCCAACAAAGGTCCTTATAGTCACAGCTATGGTTTTTCTAGTAGTCATGTATGGATGTGAGAGTTGGACCATAAAGAAGGCTGAGCACCAAAGAACTGACAGTTTAGAACTTCGGTGCTGGAGAAAACTCTTAGGAGTCCCTTGGACTGCAAGAAGATCAAACCAGTCAATCCTAAAAGAAATCAACCCTGAATATTCATCAGAAGGATTGATGCTGAAGGTGAAGTTCCAATACTTTGGCCCCCTAATGGGAAAAGCCAAACTCACTGAAACTAATAAAACACTGTGACTCAACTATACTCTAAATAAAAACTTTTTAAAAAAAGGCTGACTCTGATGCTGGGAAAGACTGAGGGCAAGAAGAGAAGTGGGTGACAGAGGATGAGATGGTTGGATGGCATCACTGACTCAATGGACATGAGTTTCAGCAAACTAGGGCAGATAGTGATGGACAGAAAAGCCTGGCATGCTGCAGTTCATGGGGTCGCAAAGAGTCAGACATGACTTAGCAACTGAACAACAACAACAACAGTTTTATGTATAGTGTATATATGTCTTGCAAAGGCCAAGGAGCTTTAGAATCTGAGAAGGGAAATGAATGAGCCCGGGACCTCATGCTACAGCAATGGGGCAACAATAGTGACCAGTGGCACTGCTTTCAAGCCCATTTTTTAAGTGAGGAAAACAAGTTACAGAATGAAAGATGATTTATTTCAGGACCTAAAATGAATTAATGACAAATCTGAGATGAAGCCAGAAGTGGCTATTTAATATCCAGGCTCCTTCAAATCGAGAAAGTTCAGTGTAACATAACACCTCTCCTTTCAGGCCCTTTCTTGGCTATAACACCATGGGGGCCTGAGCGCCTTCCTGAGGTGGCCCCTCTCATATGAACTGCCCTGGGAATTTTTTTTTTTTTTTAATTTTTTGACCAAGCCACTCAGCATGTGGGATCTTAGTTACCTGACCAGGGATCAAACCCTCACCCTCTGGGTAAAAAGCAGGGAGTCTTAACCACTGGACTGTCAGGCAAGTCTGAGCTGCCCAGGTTTTGCTGTTGGCAGAAGAAAGGAGAGGTGCCTGCAGCCGCTGAAGCTCTCATGCCCAGGGAGCTGGTACTTCTGGGTACTTCCCGGCCCGCCTCTCAGGGGAGCCCTCCTTCCTCCAGAGAACAGAGGGCACATCATCCCAAGGAACCACCCTTGGACCCTGAGGCCCAAGAGCCTCAGAAGATGAGGAGCAAGACTGGGGAAAGGAGGGGCCGAGGAAACGAGCAGGGAGCCGCAGAGGTTCTCATTAACCAAGACAGCCTCACGCTGGCGTCAGACTTTATAAGTCTCAACTGCACGATGCTTTTTAAAATATAGGTGCAATTTGGGCCTGTGGTTAATACTGTTTAATTTTATTTTGTACCATGTAATATTTTCCCAACCTGGGCCTGGAGTAAAGTCTTGAGTTTCAGTTCAGACCTGAGTGTCTTGGCAAGTTCACCCAGTCAGCAGCCGTGAGTACGCCCACGGCCACCCCACTGCCTGGCCCACTTCCCGAGTTTCAGTCGAGGCTGAGAACGTGGCTCTTCAGATACTGCGGTGCTCCCCCTCCCAACCCACCCTCCAAAGGAGGAGAGACCTGGAGGCCTGAGACAGATGGCCCAGAAATGTCCACTGCTGCACATCTATCCTATTGACTGAACCGAGCTCCCATCCCTTTGTTTATTCCTTCAACAACTATTTATGCCTCCTGACTCTGCGCCAGGCAGTCTTCATCCAATTTTTGGTCTGGAAAATATGATCACTGTCATCTCAATGAAAGGAGGTGACGCTCCGAGAGAGAAATTGCAGCTTCTAAACCCAGTTCCAGCACTTCCAAGCTGTGTGACCCCTGGCAAGACCCCCAGATTCTCAGCATCTCCTGTTTGTCTTCTGAGGGTCTCCGTGAGGTCTGGGGGAAGGGAGGCCGGAAACACCCTGGCACAGAGCGTGGCACGAAGCTGGGGCTCAATAAATGGCAGCTGTTTCTTCGTGGCAAATGAAGTCAGACTTTCCCAGCTGCATTTGGGTTAAGGCCCAACCATAAAGATGTGATGTGAATTGGGAAGACACCCATAAGCCACCAGGGGCCTCACGGGGTCAAGGACATGGAAGAGGGACCTAGAGGGGAGTGAGTGTCCACACTCTGCCCTTCCTCCTTTACAGCCCTGCAGAGGCCAGGCGTGTGTCCAGCTCTAGCTATCCCTCCTACTGGCTCAAGGGTTCTCCAGCAAGAAAATGAAGAGACCAACAGAGAAGGCCACCTTCCCCTCCCCTCTGTTTGTTATCTACATGAAAACATAGCAATAATTCCACTCGCCTAAAACTCCCCTTAAATGCCAGTGTATAAAAAGAAGATGTTCATGCCTAGCATGCTGGAACATAAGAAAGAGCCTCAGTCTCAGGGAAGCCCCTGGGACAGCCAGGAGGGGTCCCTTGATGGAGAGCAAAGCCCACAGCTAACTGGAACCTAAGGAGCAAGACTGAGCTGAGGTTCTGTAGCCATGAATTCTTCTGAATCCCAATAAACTGCCTTTTATTTTATTTGTCCAGATTATTTATAAATGGATTTTTCAATAAAAGCCAGAGCTCAGGAGACATGATGGATTTTCCCTGGCACTTTGCAGGGACTTGTTCATCCCCACGGCATCAGCCCAGCCCAGCAGTAGAAGCTGTCCTCCCTTCGGGCCACAGATTGGCTTTCAGTAATTTCTCAGAAGCCCTGGGTAGTCACTAAATTTAAACCCCTGTCCTAAAAACTCAAACTCAATAAACACGTATTGATATCCTGGTGCATGCAAGACCTGAGGCTGGCCAGGTGCCATGCTGGGTGGGAAACTTACAGAAGAGAGAAGCAAAGAGGACCCTAAGCACTTTCCAAGTTAGAAGAGAAAATGCTTGTGCAAAAAATCAGGCACAACACAAGGAGCCACAATGAGGATTAGAATGTGGGCCACGGTGACAAGTGGATACTTTTAGTTGAAAAAAAAAAAATTTCTAGAAATCCAACCCAATGCTCCTTGGAAGAAAAGCTGCAACAAACCTGCTGCTGCTGCTAAGTCGCTCAGTCATGTCAGACCCTGTGCGACCCCATAGATGGCAGCCCGCCAGGCTCCCCAGTCCCTGGAATTCTCCAGGCAAGAACACTGGAGTGGGTTGCCATTTCCTTCTCCAGTGCATGAAAGTAAAAAGTGAAAGTGAAGTCTCTCAGTCGTGTCCAACTCTTCGCGACCCCATGGACTGCAGCCTACCAGGCTCCTCCATCCATGGGATTCTCCAGGCAAGAGTACTGGAGTGGGGTGCCATTGCCTTCTCCATGACAAACCCAGACAGCATATTAAAAAGCAGAGACATCACTTTGCCAACAAAGGTCCATATAGTCAAGGAAGGCTAAGCGCCAAATAATTGATGCTTTTGAATTGTGGTGCTGGAGAAGACTCTTGAGAGTCCCTTGGACAGCAAGATCAAACCAGTCAATCTTAAAGAAAATCAACCTTGAATATTCACTGGAAGGACTGATGCTGAAGCTGAAGCTCCAATACTCTGGCTACCTGATATGAAGAGCCAAGTCATTGGAAAGGACCCTGATGCTGGGAAAGATTAGGGCAGGAGGAGAAGGGGATGACAGAGGATGAGATGGTTGGATGGCAATATCAACTCAATAGACATGAGTTTGAGCAAATTCAGGGAGATGGTGAAGGACATGGGGTCGAAAAGAGTCAGACACAACTGAGCAACTGAACAACAACAACCTGAACATCAAACAGGAGAACAAGTGAGTATCTCAGATCCTAGGAGGCCTGGAGGCAGAGTTGGCATCAACGAAATCATTGGAAACCTGGGCTTCTCTTTCCACTGAGCCCTCCTCTGACTTCAGGCTTGACCCATGCAGCTGCCCAGAGATCACGGCAGCACCCCCTCCCCATCATCACATCTTCCAAACCCTAAGAGACACAACTCACAGACTGCTTTTTAAGAGGCAGGACTTTCTCCAGGAGCTCCTACACATCTCAGTGGCAATAACTGGGTCACAGGCAACCCCGAAACCAATTATTGGCATGAGGGGCTGAGACTGATCCAAATTTACTCCCTGGTGCTGGAGAGGGGCCTGTTCCCCCTAACAAAGAATCTGGCCACTGATACCCATGAGCAAGAAAGGAGAGGGGTTTGCTGTTGGGCAAACAAAAGTTGCCCGGCCTGGAGAACTAGATATTCTCTGAAGAGCTTTTGCATTAAACTGGCTAAATATTCACACAAGGAAATCAGGGAACTGGTCTATGTTGTTCTTTGCAAGGCATATAGTAGACATCCAAATGTTTGCTAGAAGGAAGGAGGAAAGGAGCGAGGGAGGGAGGAAGTGGGAAAGAAACAGAGATGGCATTAAGTCAAAAGACTGCCTGGAAATAGGTTAGAGAACATTCAAACCCCTGGTCGCTCCCAGGGAATCAAAATAGCAAATACCATCATGTAGAGAAAGGATATGCTTCCCAGGTGGTGCTAGTGGTAAAGAACCTGCCTGCCAGTGCAGGAGATGTAAGAGAGGCAGGTTCAATCCCTGGGTCGGGAAGATCCCAGAGAAGGAAATGGCAAGCCACTCCAGTAGTCTTGCCTGGAGAATTCCATGGACAGAGGAGCCTGGCTGGGTGCAGTCCATGAGGCCGCACAGAGTTGGACACGCCAGAGTGAGTATATACATAGGGAAAGGATGCTGATGTGGTCCTCTAAACTATGGGCCTGTGCTACCTCCACGATGAAGATTTAGTCCAGCAAGGAAGCAGAACCTCCGTTCTCTTCATTTCACCTATTATTCGGGTCCCTCTAGCCCAGATGCTCACTTGAGATATCGCAGGGCTAACAGCCATTTGGGAAGCTGACTGTCACATGTCCAATGTGGTTGGCATGAGAAAAGGAGGAAACCATTTACTCAAGCAGACAAATGGCCCTATAACCCATCTGCTCTTCCTTCAACCAAGACTTAGGCTTCAAGTCTCTACATGTACCATCTGATTCAAGTTCTACCGAATCCTTCAGATCGTGGGGAGCAGGTAAATTATTTCATTGTTAGAGGTTAATGGGTACCAGGAATAAGCAGATTGATCTCAAAAGCAGGAAAGTCAGATCTATAGATAACTAAGTCAAAGGTTTGTTTGGAGACCAGATAAATCCTCGACTTTTTTAAATGACATGCCCTGTTTATCACACAGAGACAGATGTGCCATGCACGCTTCATAGGGCCAGGGGAGCTCACAGACAGCCCACCTAATATGAGACTCTGGGGGTAGAAGGGCCCCATGCATCCAGCAAGGCAACCAGCTGAAGCCTCAGGAGCTGAGGATGTGGCCAGCAAGGCTGTGGCCCCAGGCAGGAGAAGAGGGAACCGCTGGGAAGAAGGAGATGATTGTGGACCAGCAAAAAGGCAGGAGAGAGAAAGCCTCTGGCATGAATGGGGGCCCAAAAGGGGTGTAGGGGCTGACAGGACTTGAGAAGTGTGACGCTGAGGTCGGCAACCGCAGATCCACGCTCAGATCCACCCCTCCTCCAAAAGCCTCAGCACTACGCCTGTCACTTCTTCCTTCAGGATGGGGAGCGGCCCCCAGAGAGAGCAGATGCCCCAGTGGGGGTGACACAAATGCTGCCTTCCTCTCTACTTCCCTTCCCTCGGTCCAACTGCTGCTGCACTTTCAGGCGTGGCAGGCAGTGGACATTGACAAACATGCCTGAGGCCACCTGCTCTTTGAAAAGAGGATAATTCTTCACCGGGTTGGAAGGGAAAAATTATTTCCCTGGTTGGTCTTTACTACACTCAGATCCTGTGACTTCGGGCTCCCACCTGCCCAGCAGCCCCTCTCCCTTCTTTGGACCCCTCCAATCAGCTGGCATGGAACCCAGCAGCAGGACGCCCCCACCTCCTCCTCTGGCCCTCTTGCTGCAATGGAGTCAGCATCGTGGCCATGTCAAATCCTCCAAATCTGCCCTGCACCTCAACTTCTCGGGCTTTCCCAAGGGCCTCACTCCTGAGGCTCTCCTTCCTCTGCCTCGTCCCTCAAGCAGAATTCCCTTCCCTCCTCTCCTCCCTCCAGCCCTCCCTCTGCCAGCTCATTCCACGCCTGCCCCTTTCGACTCCTCCACGTTCACTAGGAAACATCTCCAGGCCCACACTCAACCTCTAGACACTGAACCCAGTGCTTCTCTCTTAGCTTCTTCTCTCTTATCTTAGCTTCTTCTCTCTTATCTTAGCTTCTCTGTGGCCTCCCAAGGAATGGCCGCCCCTCCATGCCCCCTCCCCTTCGGGCTTCTCCAAAACCACCCAGACCTGCTTCTCCAGGCAGCCCCGCCTGGTCTCCAGCACCATCTCCTCTGCTCTGTAGGACATCTCAGCATCTGAGCACTGCAGGATCCCACCTGGCCCCCTGGCTTTTCTCTCTGCACTTTCTCCTTCATGTGTGTTGCCGGTGGAGGGGGAGTCCTCTCCTGGTTTATGGCTTTATGCACCAAGTCCTTGTTGATGACACACAGACTTACTTCTCTGGGCCCCTGACTCCAGTATCCATCTGCCTTCCTGCCCTCTCCATGGGAATGTATGATGAATATCTCGCATTAAACGTGTCCAAAGATGATTTTTTTTTTTTGCCTCCTTCCTTATACCCCTTTCCCCTCGGACTTCACCCTCCCCATATACTGCACTGCTGATCATCTGGCTATGTGAGTCAAAAACTTACAAATTCTTTGGTTCTAACTCTAAAGAAAATCTCAAAGCTGTCCACTTCTCTCCTCCCCCATGGCCAGGCCCCATCCTATCTCACCTGGACAACTGTTGTAGTCACCCAGCCAGCCCCCTGACCACCCTCAGGATGCTGTCATCGAGAAAGACCCAGGAGGGACTTCCCTGGTGGCCCAGTGGTTAAGACTCCGTGCTTCCAATGCAGGCTGTGCGATCCCTTGGCAGGGAGCTAAGATCGCACACACCAAAAGACCAAAGCATAAAACAGAAGCATATTGTAACAAATTCAACAAAGACTTTAAAAGTGGTTCACATCAAAAAAAAAAAAAATCTTAAGAAAGATCCAGAAATCCTCTCAAGTCACTCCCCCCACAGCTCCCATCAGGCCCAGATAGCCCCACCCCATCCCTTTGTGATCTCAGGGTTCCAGTCGTCCAACCCCATCACCTCACCCCTCCCCCAGGCCCAGGAGCACACTGAACTCTCTCCCTCCCAGGCCCTTCTCAATCACCACTCTTCACAGCTATCTTTTCCCCTCCCTCCCTAGAATATAAACTGAAAGAGGCAGAAAATGTCTCTGATTTGTCTACCTTGTGCCCCCACCTCGTGCTGGTGGGACAACCACAAATATGTGCCCCCCCCAAAAAAAAGTGTGGGTGCTGAACTTGTAAATACAACTTGCTGGGTTTTGTAAAAAGAAAATGTCTAATACTCTAAATCTAAATGCAAATTTAGAGCCAGAGAAGATACTTCAGATTCAAGATAGCTTTAAAACCGAAAAAAAAAAAAAAAAAGGCTGGGGGTGGGGCGTGGTCATGCAGCAATAATTCTTGAGAAGAAATCTTTCATTTCAAGAGTTGGAAGGTCTGTCTGTCCCTGCCTCCAGCCTGCAATGCAGCTAAGCCAGTGTCCCCTGCAGCGTGCGTGGCCACAGACCATTCTCCTCGCTGATGCTCTCCTAACATGGGGGCGTGTGGGAGGGGCAAACAGGTGCTCATGGCCAAACAAGTTAGTAAAATAACAACCCGAGGACGCTTCCCTCCAGGGAGGCTGCGTTTCTCCACACCAATGTGTCTTGAAAGGCACTGCAGTTTTCATTTCTTTCCACCAGCACTTGCAGACCAGCTGCAGTGATGGGCTTGTGCTCCCCAAAGCAATTACTTTGAAGTCCTAACCCCAGTCCCTGTGAATGTGGCCTTATGTGAAAATAGGGTCTTTGCAGGTGTAACCAAGTCAAGATGGGATCAGAGTGGAGAGGGTGGGGCCTGGTGTACACTCTGGGGTCCTACTAACGCGTCTGGCACAGGAGGTCAGATGCACACGAAGAAGCCACAGAGCAGAGACTGGAGGTATGCGGCCGCAGGCCAGGAGTGCCAAGGATGGCTGGCCCCTACCTGACACAGAAGAGATGAGGAAGCTCTCACAGTCTGAATCTCAGCCGGCCCTGCCAGCACCTTGACTGTGGACTTTGAGCCTCTGGAACTGGGAGAGAATAGCTTTCTATTGTCAGCTGCCCAGTGTGTGGTCTTTGTTACAGCAGCTACAAGAAGCTTGTACACCTGCAACCCTCAGAGCAAAGATGCCCGGTCGTCTCCCAGAGCCTCCTCTTCCTCCCTGTTCCTGACTGCGTGTGAGCCCCAGGCTTCACATCCACTTGACGAAGAGTCCTTCCCAGGAGTCCCCCCATCAGCTGTTTCCCAGCATCCTGGCCTGACACTCAAGGACTGTTCCTCCATGCTCCAAACATGCAGTCACACCTGATAGACAGTTACACATCACGTATTTTAATCCTGCCTCATCTTCTCTTCCCTTTCTTCCTTTTATGAACCAAATATGTTCAACTGACTGTGTTATATGTCTCTTGACAATTTTCCTTAAATGTATCATTTATTACACAGCTATTTATTGAGCACCAGCTGTGTACCAGAAACCTACGTCCTTCCTGGAACAACATAGCATATAAACAGTTATACATTTTAAAAATAGAACAGGACCATAAGTCATCAAAACAAACCCTTCACCCCCTCTTCCTCCTAGCTCCTGGCATTTCAACTTCTGTCCTCTGAATCCTGCCCTTCTTTCCAGCTCCTTCTTCTAACAGCTTTATTCTCAACTCAGCCACCACTGCCCTGCCAGGAGCTGCCCCACTACACCCTCATCATCCAGCCTGTTGTTTCCTCCTCTCTCCTTTCCCCCAGGGCTCCATCACCACTTTATAAAACCCATCGTGAGAGACTTCCCTGGTGGTCCAGTGGATAAAAATCTGCCTCCCACTGTAGGGGACGCAGGTTCGATCCCTGCTCAGGGGACTAAGATCTCACATGACATGCGGCAACTGAGTCTGCATGCTCTAGAACCCATGCACCATAACTAGAGAGCTTGAGCACCACAGCATGGAGCATGGAGCATGTGCTGGGACCTATGCAGCCAAATTACCTAATTTTTTTTAAAAAAAAACCCGCCATGCTATTTCCTAGATCCTTGACTTAGAATGGCCTTCCCTTGCTCCTCCCTGGTCTGTCTTGACCTCCTCCAAAAGCCCTTTCCAAGCACTTAACACTCAACCCAACCCCTCCTATCCATGTGCTCTCCATGGGGGTAACACTGAAAACATTGAACACCTCGACCAGCACAGACAGTGGAACTTAGAATGCATGTGAGCCAGAGCAGTGGGGCCCCGAGGGACCATAGGGTGGCACCTTCTTATTAGCAGTTAGGAGATACTTTCCATGGGCCCACAGCCTGTGAACCCGTGTGGATACATATTCCAGGGTCGTGAGGAACACACTCTGAGAATAAGTGCGTGTTTGCTTGTCTGGCTCACTCAGGACAGGACTGGGTTTTACGCAGCTTAAGAGCCTTGGCACCTGACCTCGTACCTGGCACACAAAAGAGGTGCTCAATTATTATTTGTTGAACTGAACCAAACTCTTTCAGGCAAAGACAAAAAAGGAAAGACTGGGGATTTTCCCAGACTGTCACATCGACGCGGTGAGCCAAATAAAACCTGTTTTTGGACAGTCTGTTTGCTCAGATGGTGAGTCTGTCAGATTTCACAGCTTCGGCGACCTCATGAAGCTCTGACCTGAAAATAAATTGAGAGGGAATAAAAAAAGAAGGAGAAAGAACAGGAGAAAATGATCTACTTCTTCGGAGGCCGTTCTTTTGGCAAGCGCCCTCCAGTCAGTTCCAAGAAACAAAGGGAAATCTTCGTTATGTCAGAAAAACCGACATAAATCTCCAACATTTCTGCTTTCCTGGCAACACTTTACGTGCTCCTGGGAAATTGGAACCTGATTCTTGAACAGTTTCGATGCAGAGGCTTTTCTTGTGTTATACAAGAGGTCACAAAACTTTCCACAGTCTGGAGAAAATGCACGCTGTTCAGGATGGGACATAAAATCCAGGGGCAAGGGTATGGGTGGCCCTGCATTCATGACCCACAACTCTCAGCTTGCTCAGCATCCCCAGAGGCCTGAGGACACGTGCACAGGTAGAAAAGGGTTCCGTCTCATATGAAGCAGAGGTCCCTATTCTAGCCTGAGTCATGTACCCCAAGAATTCATATATTGAAGTCCTAACTCCCCAGCACTTTAGTCTGCAGCTGAATTTGGAGAAGGGCCTTGAAAGACATGATTAAGTTAAAAAAGGCCTTTGGGCCCTAATCCAGTGTGACTGGTGTGCTTATAAGAAGATGAAATTTGGACAGAGAGGGACACCGGAGATGTGTGTGCAGCAGAAAGGCCTCGTGAGGACACAGCAAGGAGGAGAAAGTGCAAGCCACAGGGAGAGGCCTCAGGAGACACTAGCCTGCCAGCACCTTGACCTTGGACTTGCTCTCCAGGACTGTGAGAGAATACATTTCCCTTGTCTAAGCCCTCCAGTCTCTGGGATTTTGTCGTGGCAGCCCAAGCTCACAAACACAGCCCCTTAGAAGGGGGATTTACTGACCTTACGGTGCCCGAATCACCAACTAGCCACTACAAATGTGCGGGCACTACAGCTCATGCACGTCAAGGCACAGAGCGACCCCAGCAGTCCTGAAGCCAGGTCTCGGGGCTGCAGCTGCTGCCCAGCCTGCGATCCAGCTTCTCAGCCGATGCACTGTGTTCCCCGTGCCTCAGGTTACTCCCAGCTAAAATGGGGGTAATTGTAACACCTGCTTCTTAGTGTTTCTGTGAGATTTGGATCCAATCATATCTTTAAAGCCCTAAGCGAAAGTGCCCAGCGTAATGGAAAGCACAATCAATTTCACTTGTTATATCTTATTTTCAATCCCTCCTCAACACACGATTCCACTCTGATCGCTTCGGGCGTAAGGACTGGGAAGAAGTTCCCATGAGAGTAAAAAAGGAAGAAAAGAGGGCCCATTTGAACAAGACTGGGCACAAGGGGACCTGGACAGTCATCAGATCATAAGATTTCTCGAGCCCTTCTAACTGCCCCAGACTTGTCACCACCACCCCATCCACCCCACCAGCTACTAGACAACATTCTTACCCTGAGCCAGACTGGGTTTCTGAGTCAGTGAAGAAGTCTGGTGTTCAATGAGGTTCTCCTCCCAAGCTTTTCTAGGGAGACAGAAATATCTAGGGACAGCACAGGAGTGGGGATCTGAGATGGAAAGGATGGAAGGATAACCTGGGGTGGTCCGGGGTGGTGGGGAGCAGGTGAAAGAAGAACCCAGGGACCAAGCAGCGATGCTGGGCCAGGACCTGCCAGAGGCCAAGATGACACAGATGTGGAGCTCCCCAGGAGCCCCTCCCACCAAGCCCAGAAGAATCCAGCCTACAGAGCATGCAGAGAAGTGGCCCGAGAGAGCCCCACACTAGCCTTAGCCATCGGAATTGTCTGATTTATCAGAAATATTTGCCACCTTTCCACAGGCCAGGATGATATCTAAAAGATGCTGGTGGATTAAGGAGAGGACAGGATCAGGTGCCCTCAGGTAGGAAAAGCTCCTCCTAGCACCGGCTCTGAGGAGTCCCTGGGTCCATCCCAGCTCAGAGGGGAAGGATTTATGATCAGAGAAGGGACTTTGTCCACAGGAGCAAGGACAAACTGTGAGTGCCCTGGGCCAGGAGGCTGGCTACTCCAGAACCTCGTCTGCATGTCAGTCAGGATATTGTCAGGACCCCTTCCTCACACACGAGGAAACAAAACCACAGGTCTGCACTTGACCTGCATGGATTCCTCCCTCGTGGGCCAGGCTGGTCCAGCGGCAGCTGCATATGAGGAGGCCCCGGAAATCTCAGCCTTTTCTGTGGGGAAGAGAGCACAACCTGAATGCAGCGAGAGCCATCCCGCCAACCAGAGAAACTGCCGCGCCTGCCGCATAGAGGTGTCATAAAACCCACTTTAAATCTATGTTTAAATACCTGTGATGTTGGCCTTTCAATCCGCTGCTCTGGCAGGGATACAAGCTCTTGCAAAAACCGATATCCGGGGCCACGGCTGCCTTGATAGACAGTGCATGCGTGCGGCGGTGACCACGCAACGCAGGAAGAGAGGCCGGACACAGGGCACCCAGCATGGCTCCATCCCCGAACTCAGAGAAAACTGCTGGAAGGACCTCAGGTTGCCAAGGACCAGGGGAAGGCCCCAGAGCTGGAGCCTGGAGCCCTGCCTCGGGCCGGGTGGGGGAGGGCAGAGTGAGAGGTCCACCATCTCCCAGCTTGTATCCCACCACCCCAGAAAGGGGCCAGTCTGGAAGTCTGGAACCTTGAGGATAAAAAGGAGGAGGAAGTGGGGCCCAAAGAAGATATAAGCAGAAAGGTGAGGGCGTGAGCCTGGGATGTCAGCTCTGGGGCCTGTAACTCAGGTGCGGTTCTGAAAGGGGACAGGATAAGCCCTCACTGTCCCCAAGGATAAACACGCTTCCGCCTGCGTCCAATCCCTGGAGATACCCCAGGCCTTGAACTGCCCGCCAAGCTTCTCTCCAGAGCCATCCTCCTGCTGACAACCCCTCCTTAGTACCTGCCAAGTGTTCCTCAGTGACCTGCCTCCCGTCCATCCATGAACTCTGGCCTCCTCCCTCAGGGGACATCAGGTCACTCCCGTCACTGCATGGTTAGGGCCAAAGATAGGCCTGGATTTAAAAGGCACTCAGCAAACACCAGCTAGTTCCCCTTCCTCGAGTGCCTATGTCTGGTTTTCTAGGGCATTGTTTTCAATGTCTTTGTTTTTATCACAGTACTTTTTGCATTTTCTAAAACAAAAAGAGCTGGTAAAGAAATTCCTCCCAGATGCCTTTCAGACAATCACACACAGCTTGAGCAAATAGGTCAGACCACGGTCCCCTTTCCCACCTGGCGGCAGCATGTTCTAATTGCAGGTTCAGCTATTTGAGTGGTTAAAAATAAATTATTGAAACTGTAAATTTAAATATTCAAAAGTGCCACGGTAACATCAAAAGAGGTCAGCAAACCATGCGTGTCTGTGATGTGCCATTTTCCTGGCCGGCTCCAGGGGAGGGACGATCCTAAAGGTGTGTGACTTGAAGCCCCCTGAGCTGTCACTCTCTGGTGTCCTCTGGGCTCCAGGGACCAGCCCCATGTCTTCAAGCCTTGGCATAGTTGGTAAATAATCGGCTTGCCAATGCAGGAACCACAAGAGATGTGGGTTCGATCCCTGAGTCAGAAAGATTCCCTGGAATAGGAAATGGCACCCACTCCAGTATTCTTGCCTGGAGAATCCCATGGACAGAGGAGCCCGGCAGGCTACAGTCCATGGGGCTCCAAAGAGTCACACAGGACTGATCACGTGTGCTTCTGCCCTTGCTGAGCACTGGAGGAATTACTGGGCTCACAGGGGGTCGTCTGCAAACTGGGTGAGAACTGAAACAGCCCAGCTTGTGTCTAGTGGGACGTGATCTCATATGGAGGGTGTCCAGGAAGGAAACTGGGACCAGGTTGTTCTGCACTGGGGTGGCAGATCCTCAGATCCCCAGATCCTCCAAGTCAGGGCTCATGGTGGAGAGAGATGATCTTCACCTCTGAGGGCTTGAGTGTCCGGGAAGGTAAACCCCTGCATGGGAAAGACGAGAGAATGGCCTGGGGCCTCCATTGTGACGGGGCCACAGCCCCCAGATAAGGATGGAGCCATCCTGGTGAAGGAGCCCAGGACACTCGGCCACTGCCCGGCAGTCTCTCTACATGGGGGTTGCCCCCCCCCCGCACGGCATCTGAAACAGAAAGGGCACGAGGGGTGTTCACTGCGTGACTGAAGATTAAGAGATCACAGCTCCCAAACATGAGCAGTGCCTTAGATCCCTTCTCGTGTGTCCTCTCATTTGTGCCCCATCTCACATGAGAGGCAGCAGAGCTCTCGGCGCTAAGTACCCCTGGAGCCACTGAGAGGCAGAGCTGAGCCAACCCAGGGCTTCAAGAGGCCTCACGTGGATGTTTAACACGGTCATAAAGAGAAACCCCTGGTTTGCAATGTAGGGCTTTACTTGAAATGAGTTTCCAGTTAATACTTACTATTCACCAGTCACCTGTTCTCATCCAGTCTCATAGCAACCCAGCAAGACCACCCTGCAGATGATAACACGGACCAGAGAGGCTGCCTCTCCTGGGCTCACAGGAGTAGGAAGCAGAGCTGTAAGTCAAGGTTAGGCCAGCCTGGCCCCGAAGGCCACGCTGCTGCCTACTCTGACCAGAGGCCTCGCAGGGAGATGGAGTCCCCTGCAAGCTCCCTCCCCCTTGGCACAGACTGCCTGCACCGAGGCTGGATCTTTTCCTGGGGTGCCATCCCAGAGACCCAGGAGAAATGGGGCTGACCCTGCCTTCTGTTACTGCAGTGCTCACCCAGCCCCTCCTCAGGAGAAGATGAGTTGTCACTTGGCCTCACTAGTTGCTTCCAACAAATCCCACAGAAGTGAAAGGAAAAAGAATTAGAAGATGAACATGTACATAACGTGCTCTGGCAGGTATAAGGCCCTGAATCGTCCATCAGTGCTGCCTACCATCCTGAAACTCAGAAAAACCATGGAAGACCTGCTGTTTGTTGTAGGAACCAAGAGATGTGGGGCAGCTGGCCTCTCTTCCCATCATTCCTCCTGGGGGAGGATGGAGTCTCTCAAGGGTGGGAGTGGGGGAAAGCTATCCATGAGATAGCAGGAAGCCTCTGGTCCCCAATCCCCAGTTCATGGTGATACACTTGGAGAACAGCAGGAAAAGAAGTGAAGAAGGCAGAAGTCCCCTGCCTGGGTGGGGCGGAACCATGGGCCAGCAGCAACTGACTCAGAGGTGATGAGGGTGGATGGTTTGCAGTGAGCCAGGCAAGCCCAGGGCCCAACCTCCAGCAGGGACTCAATCCAACAAGTCTGTAGGAGCACACAGCCAGCAGGGAAGGGGTCTCCAAGGTGGGTGAGGACAGAGGGATCAGGGGACAGCAGCAAGATCGGAGCCTGAGGCCAGATCAGGGTGAGGGGACTGCTGGATGCTGTATTGCTAAGAGCCAGCTCTTGTCAGGAAGACTTGGTGCTCCTAGAGGCAGCATTCATTCATTCATTTGTTCATTCATTCCACCAGTGAGTATGGAGCACCAAGTACTCACCAAGCCCTGCTGGATGTGCTGGAGACACAGCCAAACAGACAGATACCCTGTCCATGGGGCTGAGGGACCCACACAAATGTGCAGAAGAGGAGCACTCCAGGCAAGAACAGCCAGTGCAAACACCCTGGGGTGAGAGTGGTCAAGATGCCCAATGACCAGAGTGAGAGAGGGGAGAGTTGAAAGTGAGCTCAGGGGGACACCTGGAGGCAGGTCCCATGAGGGCCTGCTGGTCATACCAAGGACTCTGGCCTCTACTCTGAGTGACAAGGGGACCTCGGGAGGCTTTGTAGCCAAGAAGCAAAATGACAGGTGCATGTTCTAACAAGGCTTCTTAGGCAAGTGTGGTGAGAGTGTAAGACAGGAAAGCAGGGGGACAGACTGCAGCAAAGCAGAGAGGAAGCTGCTGCCATGTGTCCTAGTATCTAACCACGGGGTGGAGGTGACCTGGAGAGAAAACATACAACTCACCCTTCAAAGCTGCTGTAAAGGGGAAAACAGAAATGGAGTCAGAGCCTGAGGCGGAAATGAGCGGACAGGCAACTTCCTACGATGGGAGCACATGTGGACACTGATGAGAATGAAGAAACAGAAAAGTAAGGCCGTAGAGGAAACTGCCAGCACAGCACAGAGAAAGGAAAATAGCAGAAGACATGGCTCAGAACAGATGGGACTTGGGGTCAAGTTCTCATGCAAAACGTGTCCTCAGCCAAGGGCACAAATAGCCCATCTTCCCACTGGCCCAGTAGTGTCCTCTCTGCCTGTGCAGTCCTGTTCCACTCTGTGCCTCCGCTGAGCGAGCCAGGGGCTGGGTGAGGACTGAACATTCTATTCTGACAGCTGGGCTTCCTGGTGAGAAAGGGAGTGAGTGAGTGAGAGGGAGGAGTGAGCGGGGCCTGGGCAGAGAGACAGGGAGGGACGATGGATGGAGTGGAAGAGGAACAGTTGGAAGGGTGTCAGGCCAGGTGAAGACTGCACTTGAGGTCCAAGGTCATGAATCCAAAGCCAGCTGGGCATCGAGACGCTGCAGTTGCCTTCGGGGCAGTGAGGCATGTACAGACACAGACTAGGAGGGAATGGGTCTAAGGAGGGTGACGTGTCTGATGACGTGGGAGAGGGCAAGGGACCCGGTGGGGGATGCGGGGGAGCAAATGACCAGTGGTGGAATCCGAGCTGAGTCGGATGGACCGTCAGACTATGAGGGACGACAAGGATCACTGGGTTCCAGGGGCTTCTGGTGACTGAAGAAGGGAGGGGTTCGGGGCACTACGAGGAGGGAGCACAGGTTCTGGGGGTGGTCCCCAGAGGGGTTGCTGGAATCTGACAGCATGAAGGGTGAAAAGGTACTGACACCAGATCCATGGCAATGGGAGTGAGTCAGTGAGAATGTGGAGGAGGAGACTGGGGCAGGGGGGAAAGTCACAGTCCTGAGAATCTGAAACAGAGAGGCTTGGGCTGGAGAGCAAGCCAGTCAGATTGGCAATGCAATATCCAGGAAAGGAAGGAGAATGACCATGACCGGCCGATGACCCCAGCATTGGTCTAGAACAGTGGCCCTAGCCCCTCGCAGCAGTCTGAGCCCCATGTAGCCCAGCACTTGTCACGTCTCCATCTTCACTTCCATCCATGTTCCCCTCTCCTGTTCACTCAGGTCCACCACACAATCTCCCAGCCAACCTTCAAGGGGGCCGGGCACAATCCCATCAGCAGGACACTGTACCTGCTGTTTGCTCTCGAGTGGACATCCTTCCCCAGATGTGCACATGGCTCACTCCCCCCTCCCAGGCTTTACCCAAACGCTGGGGGTGGCACACCTAATAACCTGATTCCCTACTTAATGTTATGCAGCCCCCATCCTCTCTATTCCCTGCCCCTTCCTTACTTGCTCTCACAGCATGGGTCGCCCTCTGAGACATCATGAAATCTAGCTATCATCCCACTGACTGTCCCAAACCCTCCTCCCACTAGAGTATAAGCTCCATGAAGGCAGGGACCTAGACTGTTCCAACCACTGCATCCCCAGCATTCAGGATGGCGCCTGGCATACACTAAGGGCTTAATAAGTGTTTTGGGGATGAGAAGGCAATGGCACCCCACTCTAGTACTCTTGCCTGGAGAATCCCATGGACGGAGGAGCCTGGTAGTCTGCAGTCCTTGGGGTCGCTAGAGTCGGACACAACTGAGCGACTTCACTTTCACTTTTCACTTTCATGCATTGGAGAAGGAAATGGCAACCCACTCCAGTGTTCTTGCCTGGAGAATCCCAGGGACGGGGAAGCCTGGTGGGTTGCCGTCTATGGGGTCGCACAGAGTCGGACACAACTGAAGCGACTTAGCAGCAGCAGCAGCAGACACTTTGAAAAGCATCTCAGCTTCTTGGTTCCTAGTTGCTTCTTTGTAAACGGGAGACACCAAAAAAGGATGGAATCAATCAGAATGAGTGGCATCATTCATCACAATTACCCCAAATCAAGGATCCAAGTGAAGGTGGGAGAGAGGGTGGGCTGTCCACACAGGTGGGGGGTAGTCTTCCTGACCAACGTTTCCAGCTTTCAGAGACAGACCAAGTAGTGTTCGTATTGACCCCACTGACCTCCAGCTTGGGCCAAAACCCCAGAATCAACAGGCAGTGAGTGTGTGACCCCCACACTGAAACCCACTGAGCTCATGGTCCAGCCAACAGCTGACGTTTGGGGTCAAGTTAACCAACTTGACTTTCAACTATATTCCCCTCGAGTACATTATTGAGGAGCTACTTGTGAAAATGAAGCCGCACATTGTACATTTCTGAGTCGGTCTGGGACTCGGGAGATTTGGCCTGTCTGTAACTTTAATTTTCGACTAATTCCTAAAGCTGGAGGAGATTTGCAACACAGGTTGATGGATCATCTCCAAGTCTCAAAAGTCTTATGAAGAGTTTCGAGTGCATCTGGGGAAAGTCTCGTCGCAAAGCTGAGCTTCCAGGGGTCGTTCCCGCCTTGGAAGATGCAGAGACCATTCAGGCATCGTGTCTCCACACATGTGCAGAGCCATCTGCACAGGCACAAGCCACTACCCCAGTGACAGATGAAAAGAAGGCAAGGGCTTGGTTAGGAATGCTCAAGATGCTTCCGAGGAATGCTGGATTTCTGGCAGAGCTCAACAGGATGACAACTCATGGGTGACATAGAGAAAGCCTCTCCAGGCAAAGGTTGCCAAGAGCAGTGCCCACAACATCCCCAGCTCCCTGGCCCTTTCAGAACAATCAGTAGATCCACTCGTCTCTCTAGAAGACCCATTTTCCTGCAACTCTTTGTTTTTTAAATATTTTTTCGCTGTGCTAGGTCTTCATTGCTACGTGCGGGTTTTCTCTGGTTGTGGCAAGCACAGGCTACCCTCTAGTTGCAAGGCTCAGGCTTCTCACTGTAGTGGCTTCACTTGTTGCAGACACAGGCTCTAGAGGGTAGGCTTCAGTAGTTGTGGCAAATGGGCTTAGTTGCTCCATGTCAGGTGGGATCCCCCCAGAACAAGGATAGTAGAACCTGTGTCCCCTAAATTGGCAGGTGGATTCTTAACCACTGGATCACCAGGGAAGTCCCATTTCCGAAACTCTTAATTTACTAATCCCATCAAGTATTAAACTTTTAATTGCATTTTGTTTTTCAAATGACCCCCACTGTGACTACCTAGTTAGTGTTTGTCTCACTTGAGCAATTACCTGGACTCTAGCAATTGCAGTGGTTTATTTTACCTTGGAGTGACTCTCGTCCCTTTTTCCACACTCAAAAATTTCTCCTTGTCATAATAATTAATAGGTTCTCTTCCTGCAGCGATTATATTCAGATTATCTTAATAAAGCACAGCTCTGAGTGCCATCCAGCCAAAGTCTTATCCCACTAGGCCAGAAAGACTCCACTTTCCCTGCACAAAAAAAAAGAAATTCTCTGCCTCCCAGGCTCCCAGAGAGACTGTACAATTATGACCAGGAGCACTCCCTGCTCTCAGGATGACTTAGCTTGGAATTCCTAACTGATTAAATGGAATTAATTGGAGAGAAGGGGTGAGAAAAACAGAAAGTCATATGGCAATAGAAATTCCAGGGTTTTTACAGAATCCACCCAGGGCACAAGAGCTGTGCTCCTAGGGGGCATTAATCTTGGGTGGATGCCATTTGAACATGTCTCCTGTATGGGTGACACCTCACCACTGTGCCCACTCAGCCAGTGGAGAATTTGCACTTATCAGCTTCACTATCTAATCTTCATCACCTCTGAGAAATGAGACAGCAACAAGAAACCCAGGAAACAGGAGAAAATGATGCTGCAAAGAGCTTCAACACAATCTCTCTGAGGACAAAGGCCAGTTGGATGACAACTTTCAGGAAGACCCAAGCCTCAGGACGCCTGGTGAGAGAAGCAAGCAGAGGGAGGCTGCTGGAAGGGAGGAAATGGAACAGGGAAGAGAGAAGGAAAAAGCAGATGGAAGAGAGGAGGAAGGGGTAGACAAAGAAGGGACAGAAATCTACTGGAAGGAGCCTGAAACACCCCCGTCCAGATCTTGGTGTTCATCCCTCCATCTAGAATCTTCTTTGCTCCTCCTACACCTAGAAGATGCTGTGTCCTAACACAAGACTGTGCCCAAAGCTAACCTTCTCTGTGGAGCATGAGCCTCTCACTGAAGGGGGAAAATGCATCCTCACAAACGTCTAGGTAGTAACAATCAACCCTTAAGTTTCAGTGGCTCAAAACAAACAAAAAGCTTGTTTTTGCTCAGGGATCCAGGCTGATTGATGGAGGCACTGAATCCAGGCAAGGAGCAAACAACATACTGGCTTTAAAGCCTCTGCCATAAGAGGCCCCCATCACTCTGCTCATGCTGCGTCAGCCAAAGCTGGCCGCATACCCACCTGTAACCTCACAGCGGGGGAGGGAGTGCACATGCCCCCAGGGGACATGCATACATACCACGGTCAGCACTGAGGCCACCTCCATGTCACCCTAGGCCAGTGGCCATGGTGGGCATCACCCCATGACAGCCATGGTACATTGTTTTTATAGTTCATCCTTTTACCAAGCCTGAAGGAAAAGCATGACTGTGTGCATTTTTTACAATGAAGAGACCAAGGCTCAAAAAAATTAAATATCTTCACTGAGCTAAGATGTCTAATAAGAAAAGAGCTGTCTTTGAAGACTGTCTTATATGAGCCCAACACGCCCACTCCTGCCCCACTCCACGCTGTTTCCTAAATAGGATATCACTGGCTCCTCTCTCCTGCTGTGAAGGATGCTATAGCCTTGCCCACACAAGCACTGGGAGTTCAGCCCATTCCCCTCATCTGGAACCTTAGACAGCTCCTGTGGTCACCAGCCTTTGGGAACCATGGACAACTCCTGTGAGCTCTAGATTTGAGGAACCACGGACAGCTCCTGTATTCGCTAGCCTTTGGGAACCATGGACAGCTCCTGTCGTTGCTATTCAGTCACTAAGTCCTGTCTGACTCTTTGTGACCCCATGGACTGCAGCACACCAGGCTCCTCTGTCCTCCACTACCTCCCAGAGGTTGCTCAAATTCATGTCCATTGAGTCAGAGATGCCATCCAACCATTTCACCCTCTGTTGCTCTCTTCTCTGGCTATGTATGCTGATGCTTCAGGCATCTGTGGGAGTTCTAAATGCCCAAGTTCTGCTGTCCTGGCCTCCTGCTGCTCCCGATGACCATGCTCAGACCCAAACAAGCCAGTCAGAAAAATCTGGAAGACTGTAAACAAATACCCTGCCTCCAAGTTTTTATCAGTGTGAGCTTAACCATGTTGGCTGCCAGCTTATTAAATAAAGTAAATTAGGTCTCAATTATTTGCTTACACACCAGGCTGAAAAGATGAAAATTTCAATTTAAAAGTAATATTGCTATTATCATGCAGAAGCAGTTTTGAAATTGAACTTTGTGCACACTTCTGCCAAGAGAGGTCAGAAGTGAGAGGTTTCATGCAGGGGTCTCTTTCCCATCAAGGTACCCAGTCAGAGGAATCTCAGGCCCTTTCAGAGCACCTGGGTTCTGAGCCCCTGAAAAAGCAGTTTGGACAGGAATAGCAGCACCTAAGCTGTTCATTTAAGCTATTTCCTTTTATTTGGGTTTAAATTCCACATCACTGTCAAATACCCTGATTAACATTGCCTTTCAGTATCGAAAAATCTAAACCAGGTACATTCAAGGCCTCTGAATTTACACTTTCCAATGGAAAGGGAGAGCCAGTATCAGGTAAAGATGTGTTAACTCCAAGCCCTTATCAGTCACACAATCCAAGAGCAGACATTGGAGGACATCTTCAAAGAGGAAACTCTTGAAATACACTCCTTCCACTTTATTCAGGCTCCATCAGCACAGAGTGCTTGAAAAGCCAATTTCATATCTTGAATTGGAAGAACCAGGATTCTGAAATGTCGGTCACATTCTAGGGTCCCCCTTTGCAGAAACCCTTTTTCCTCAAGAGCATCTACAATAAGCATGTAATGGTTTTAATGGCATAAAAATAATATTTCAAATGTAGATATATTTAAAAGTTTAAAGAGTTTGATGTTGGCCTGGGGGCAACTTAATGACCAGTCAGATGTACTTGAAGGGGGATTTTGTGCGGGATGGAGACCAACTGGTTTCTATTTCAGCTGGGGACAGAATGAGCAGGAAAGATGCTTCCAAGTGCCCCAGAAGGAAGGCAGACAGGCAGGTGTGGCTAGCAACAGTCAAGACTTTCAGGAGAGGTTGACCAGCACTCCAAGAGGCAACATGTCAGAGGGGGAGAAGGCAGGTTTTAGGGTTCTCCAACCTTTCAGCTGGGTGACCTCAGGCAAGTTATCTTTTAAATGCACCCAAACTTTTATTATGTGCTTTTTTAAAATGGGGATAGCATCAGCACTGGCTCCTTGGGGTTTTTGGAGGATTAAAAAGATAAGCATCTAACATTTGCTTGGAGCCTGGCACATAGTTACAAGCATGATAGACTCTTCGGTGCACAGTTTGGGGATATAGGTTCTACTTTACAAGGTCTCTTTGTGTAGAAGTTATCACCAATCAAGAGACTGGCTTTATAACAATGGCTGCTTCCAAAAAAAAAAAAAAACCCTCCAGAATCTGTATAGAAACCCCTTACACATGTGGGCTTGGGGCTTTGTTTTAAGTCAAAATGACAGGATGAGGTAGGAAGAAGAGATACAGCTGGCAGACAGGAATAGAAAAGAAAAACGCAAGAGGGAGGAGGAGGGAGCAGCAGAGAGAAGATAAGGAGCAGGCTGGAGGAAAGATACCAGGAAGATGCGAGGGGACGCCATGCAGGGATAAGATCCCTCTCCAGAGCAAGTGGAGAGCTGTGCTTCAGAAGGTCACCGGGAGGCAGGGGGGAACTTCCTGCCTGGGGCTCATTCAGGCTCTAAATACCATGTCTTCAAGGTCAGGGAGCACGGCTCCTCTCTCGGATCTGCTACATCTGTGCACTGGATGCCCGTCCTCATGTGCTAATCATGCCTGTGCCTTTCCAGCCTGAGCCTTTCGGACCTGCTGAAGCCCCCCAGTTCATCTCACCCATCAAACCAGAAGGCACATTGCAGATGCCAGGGGTTCCCCAAGAACACTGCTTTCTCTCTCTCTCTGTTCTCCTACTTCCCAGCTAATCAGAGTAGGACCCTGTGACCAGTCGGTGGGCTTGAGTTCACAGGCCCAGCAGCTGCAGCCCCATGGTTATGGTGCTGAGCACCTGCTCTGTAGCCCTGGTGATCTTCCGTGTGTGTGTGTGTCCATGTGCCACCCCTGCAGGGGCATCCAGGGGAAATTCTGCTGAAGGCGGATGGCAGCAGTGCATCCTATAGACCACTGTTCCTGACCTCATCCACTGGCAGCCCCAATGGCCCCCCAGAGGGCCCAGGAAAGACATCCACCCTCCCCAAGACCCATCTATCCTCCAAGCATTCCCACTGAGGAACGTGAACACCTGCCTCCCAAACCGCCTCTCCGCACACAGCCTGGCTCCATGCAGAGATGTGTGTGCATCTCTCATTCCACTGTGTTCAGGAAACTCAGGCATTTAAAATTGGGAGAGAAACGCACACATGAGGAGCCTCACAAAGGCTCAGCCAAGAGGACCCCAGTGTTTGCTAAATGCAGCCCACCTATCTCCCACCTCAAAGCCCTAAAGTTCTCCTACCAGCCACCCACCAAGGACAAGAACATCTTCCCGGAAAAAAATATCCCAGAACTGCTGCCAGTAAAGGCCAGTATTTCTGACTTTGCACTAATGGCATCAACATACAGGGAAGATGCCCAAAGAGGGCAGGGAAGGGAGCCTCCTGATTCCCCAAGAAAGAGTCCAAGCCACCATCCGGGGGTATGAATGTTGCCTTTGATCCTCCCCCTAAGGACAGCATTATTCTGGCTGACATTCATCAAGCACGAGATATGGGCCAAGCACTGAGCTTTTAAGCTCACAACGTGCATCACACACACACACACACACACACACACACACATACACACACACCCCTAAGAGAAGCTAACCCCCAAGACTGCTGCAGGAAATGGGTTGTGAGGATGAAGCTCAGGGCAGGGAGGAGAGCCCTCCCACTAAGTGTGGGCCACTTCAGCACCAGGAGAGTCAGGCTGCACGGGGCCTGCACAGGGCCTCGGACTCAAATGTTCCCCAAGCATCCACCTGCCCTCGTCCTTCCAGGCTCTGCAGCAGGGTGGATGCTCCACAAGTGAGAAGGAGAGCAGGGACTGCAGGCCCACACCCCACAGCACACCCGGGCCAGTTAGAAAATCTAGGGGGATTTTGTCTGGGTTTTTTTTTTTTTTCCTTTTTAATCCAACTGTCAACTTAAGACGCTCTTAAACACCTGCTTTCTACCTTATTACAGTGACCTCTGGTGGTCAAGAGCCAGACATTGCAAGTCTAAATTAGAATTACCTAAATCGCTTAATCGGAGAAGGCAATGGCACCCCACTCCAGTACTCTTGCCTGGAAAATCTCATGGATGGAGGAGCCTGGTAGGCTTCAGTCCATGGGGTCTCGAAGAGTTGGACACGACTGAGCGACTTTACTTTCACTTTTCACTTTCATGCATTGGAGAAGGAAATGGCAACCCACTCCAGTGTTCTTGCCTGGAGAATCCCAGGGACGGCGGAGCCTGGTGGGCTGCCATCTATGGGGTCGCACAGAGTTGGACAAGACTGAAGCAACTTAGCAGCAGCAGCAACAACAAATTGCTTAATATCAAGCAACTCGAAGTAACAAAGGCCTTGCGGTCCTTTAAGAGCTTCCAAGAAGAGCGGAAGCAAAGAGAATGAGAGATGGGAGCAACCACCAGGTTGCTGGCTGAAGACTGAGCCGGCTGTTACCTGACCCCGAGCAGAACGCAGCATGGGCTCCTCAGATGACGCTCCCCGCACCAATGCCAAAGGCACCCGAGCTCCAACCCAGGGTGCACCTCAGCCTCTGTTCCCCTCCCCCCACAGCTGGTGGCCTCTCAATGTCAGGCTTAAGGGCACAGGTTCTGGGAGGTTGTTGGAAAAGCTTCAGTCCGCCAGAGAACCTGCTGGGAGGCTGTAGGGGGGTGGGAAGGGGAGGAGGTTTTCTAGAAGGCCTGTGAGCACAGCACTGCCAACCAGCCCTGCTCCAGCTGCCCTGGACCTCTCATGGGTAGTCGAAGGCCTGGGACTGAATCTGAAAGCAAGGGAACAGCGCTCCCTTTCCTGGAATCACAACTTCAGCCAACAGGTCTGCAGGAACAAGATGGAGAACAAGGATTCTTCCCACAGCACAGCCATATCAAGGGGCCAGAGGAGCCCCAGTGAGGGGTGAGGTGAGGCAGCAAGAGAAGCATTTGCTCGGGAGCCATTTTGGAGACTGGAGCCTCAGGCTTGATGGGTGGGCAGAAGGAAGGATAAAACCCCGGGGATGCGTGACAGATATCCTTTCTGCCCTAAGCTAGATCAGTGGGCATGTGGGGGTCAGGGGCAGGGGGCTTCCAGGGGAAATGAGGCTAAGCATGGTCTCCTGTGGAGTGGAGAGCAATCACCATGAGAAACACAGCCCTGCCCCCAGCTGCAAGCAATAAAGCTTAATCCCTAAGACCACCCCTAAACCATCCTAGACAGATATTTTCAAATCCTAAAAACTCTTCAGATAAAGGAACCAACAACTCAGAGTCATCCAATCTAGTAGCCTCTAGAAGCTTCCAGCTCCTCATCCGGAAGGTAACATGTGATCTCAACCTCTTGGTCCATCCATGGGGTATAGGCTTTGGCCAAATCCCCAAAGGCAAACGACAGATGCTACCAAGGTCGCTGTGAACATCAGTCTGGACAGTCCAGGCCTCAGTGTTTAGAACATGAAACAGACTGGGTCGCTTTCCTGGTCTGCTCTGAAAATCAAGCTGGATGTAGAATATCAATATTGTCTCAATTTTCCTTTATCTGCGAGGAGACGTCAGCAAACCTTTCTGCCAAGGATTGTACAAGGACCATTAAAAGGAAAATGTCCATGGTAATTGTGCCTTTCTGCATATTTCTTCACTCCAATATTCTATAACATAATAATGTTTCACATTTCTACAGAACTGTCTTTTCAGCATGTTTTCGCATTATGCTTAATTTCGTAAGAGTTTCTCAGCCCCGCATAACGACACAGTTCAATGCAAAATCAGATATAAATCTAGCTTAAGAGACTCTCAACAAGAATTTCATTTAAAACTGTAAATGTTAAAAGATTCTAGCTCTGATTTATGTTATGTTGTGTGTGTTTCAAAGAGCGAGCTTCACTGGCCCTCTTAAACAATAGATACACATGAAATCCAGGCTTTCATGGGTCTAACCCGACCTACCACGCAGGCAAGAGGGCAGACAGGCCAGACTGCGGTCAAAACACCAGTTCCCAGCCCAGCTGGGGCCATGTGCGTGAAACAAGAGGCATATCTGACTCCATCACCCGTGCTGGCTCAGGGGCCACTTTTAAGGAGTAGTTTTTCAGTATCCTCTCATCTCTCTGTTCCTCCAAACACCGGGGCACCACATAAGGGCCCTCGTGTCTCTGCTCCCACTTGGCCCCATCTTTAGAAAACACAGAGAGAAATGGAAGAAGAGGCAGAGAGTCCTGAGGATGGTTTTCACCTGCATGCTACCGGCTGTATTCATGACCCTGCACGATAAACTCCAGTTCCTATTCACAAATAGCTCTGGGAGATTGGCAAACCGACAGTCCCGAATGCTATTTGAAATGCACAGGTCCAAGTCTTCTGGAGCTGTGAGCTGCAAATTCTCCATGGAATGAATGAACCTGGGGAAGGCATTCACATCCATTGTCTCAGCACATTTAAGACAATTTTAGAATGCAGCTTATTTACATACTGGGCTCTAATGACTCTGAAGCAACTATCATAGGCTGTCATGTAAAACTGCATCCAGGCAATTTTATTGCAGCCTATCGCACACATGTTGAGTTTAGACGACTTGTAATCCACAAATTATTTACATTGCACAAACATCTCTGTGGCCCTGGCATTATGCTAGAGACAAGAGACAACACAGCAGCAGTAGATTAAATTGAAATATGCTGGAGGCTTCTAAAACTTTAAGCTCTATTCCAAAATGCTAAAAGTCAAAAGACTCCCAGTTAGCATTTTGGAACTCACCATGTCTAAAATTTCACTTGAAAGGCGGCGCTATTGTGAGTTGCAACCCCAAAAAGAGTAAGCCACCACTTTGTAACTGTAAAATCCATTTATTTTAGGAAGATTGAGGGATCCAAACCCTCTGATAGCACTTAACATATTAAAAAATATGCACTGCAAAGCTCTAAAAGTTCCTGAATTCCTCCAAAAGAAATATTTTTGCCACTTCTAATGGACTCCACCCAACTCCAGGCAGGAACTGTGGGATACACGCCCCCAGAAATAAAGCAATTGAAATGACTTGACTATATGTCTTTCCAGGAAAGTAAATTATATATAGGTCTGTACTCACACCCCCCACTCCCCTATAGGTTACCCATTTTTCCTCCCACACTCTGCAGCCCACAGAGATGAAGAGAAAATTATCAAGTGGGCTTAAGCACTTGGATACCTAATTGCAATAAATCTCAGAGCCTCATCTTTCCATCTTTCAGAACTTTGGTTTCAGACTTTAAAGCGAGTCCCATTAGCCAAGTTGACACATGCCAATTAGCTTCATGAGTTTCACAGAATAAAACACCCCTTGAGATAAGTCACCCCACATACCTGCACGATTTCCACATAGCCCCACTGGTTTTTCAGTATTTCAATAAAATCAGGCATTTACATGACGATGTAGATGGGCTTCCCAGGCAGCATTAGTGACAAAGAACCCTCCTGTCATTGCAGGAAACGTAAAAGATGTAGGTTCAATCTCTAGGTCGGAAGATCCCCTGGAGGAGGGCATGGCAACCCACTCCAGTATTCTTGCCCAGAGAATCCCATGGACATAGGGTCACAAAGAGTTGGACACGACTAAAGTGACTTAGCATGCAGATGTTTAGAAAGTGCCCTTTGTTTTCATTCATTGTCCTCAAAGATATCAGAAAGGACACTGGACTTCATTAAGGACAAAACAAGGGTCTCCAATCAGAACAATGCCCCCATTTTTGTCTCTTTTGCCACTTGAAATGCAGGGGATGCCTGAGTGTTTATGTTTTTACAACAGAAGCAGAGCTTCCTGTAACTATGCTTGATGATGATGAAGGTGACGATGATGGAGGAGGAGGAAGAGGGAGAAGGAGAAGAAACCAAAATGCCATGCTCCAAGGATGTATTAAATGGTACAATTCAAACTTTATCCACTTACAAAGTACACTGCTTGGTAACTCCGCTCCTAACACATGACCATCCAAAGTGGTTTGCTACGATCCATGTGGACCCGCATATATAAACATTTTTGCTTTTTATATAAATGGGTTCATATAATACCTATATTGTTATAAAACTAATTTTTCAAAAGAACTGTAAACAAATAATGAACTCAAATATATGCATGTTTAAGTATTTGGGAGGGAAGTGTACTGATGTCTGCAACATTCTCTGAAATGAATCAAAACATTAAGATGAGTGATGAATGGATGGATGAGTGGATGAATGGATAGATGAGTGGATAGATGGATGGATGGATGGATGGATAGACGGATGGATGAGTGGATGGATGGATGAGTGGATGGATGGATGGATGTTGAGTGGATGAATGGATGGATGAGTGGATGAGTGGGTGGATGGATGAATGTGTGGATGGATGGACGGATGTGTGGGTGGATGGATAGATGCGTGGGCGGATGGGTGGATGAGTGGATGGACGGGTGGATGGATGGATGGATAGGTGAATAAATGGATGGATGAGTAGATGAATGGATGGATGAGTGGCTGCATGGATGGACGAGTGGCTAAATGGATGGATAGGTGGATGGTTGGATGAATATGAGATAAAGAATAAAACGTTAATTGTGGAAGCTAGCTGGTGGGCATACAGGTTTCACCACAAAATTATTTCAACTTTGTTACTGTGGTCCAGTCATTAAGCTGTATCTGATTCTTTGTGACCCCATGGACTGCAGCATGGCAGGTTTCTCTGTCCTTCACCATCTCCCAGAGTTTGCTCAAACTCATGTCCATTGAGTCAATGACACCATCCAACCATCTCATCCTCTGTTACCCTCTTCTCCTCTTGCCTTCAATCTTTCCCAGCATCAGGGTCTTTTCCAATGAGTCAGCTCTTCACATCTGGTGGCCAAAGTATTAGAGCTTCAGCTTCATCATCAGTCCTTCCAGTGAATACTCAGGTTTGATTTCCTTTAGGATTGACTGGTTTGATCTCTTTGCTGTCCAAGGGACTCTGAAGAGTCTTCTCCTTTTCAATTTTACTGTATATTTAAAATTTTCAGACTGAAATGGCAAAAAAACTGATTTTTTTTCTTTAATAATATGGCATGGATCTCTTTCCATGTCAATACATACAAATCTCTTTATCCTCTTTAATGATTGCACAAGAATCCCTTGCATGGGAATACCAGGATTGGGTAACCAGTCCTTCACTGATGAATATTCAGGTTACTTTATTTACAGTGACAGTGCCACTGTGATTATCCATGTAAATATGTCTTTAAATACATATGACAACTTTCCCACAGGAGAAATTCCTAAATGTGGAATTGTTGACTCAAAGAATATATTTTTTTTACTTTTGCTATATAATAATAACAACCGTTCACATCTACTGTAAGTTTACTCTGTGCCCAAACTGTTGTAAGTACTTTTCATGGACTGTCTCTTACTCTTGTTAATGACCGAATCAAGTAGGTACTATGTAGCCTCACTTTATAATTGAGGAAACTGAGGCTTGAAGATATAAGATGACTTGTGCCAGGTCTGACAGCCAGCAAGTGGTATTTTGACTCCAGCTCTGACTCCAGAGCTTTTCACCATCATGCTTACAAATTATGGTCAAAAGATTAAATCAATACACACACATTCCTACCAACAGTGTTTGAGAGTTATTGCTTTCCCGGGTTGTACTGTTTTCAAATTTATCTGAAACATAAAGAAAACACTGTCCATGTTTCCAGATACCATGAAGACAGATTTGAAGACCACAGAGAAAGCACAGACTCGATAAGGCAGGGAATGGAAGCCTTGTTAATTAGAGAAGGGTACAAGGAAAACTGCAACGTTCTGCCTCAACATGGGATTCTCTCTGTGCTAGTCTCACTGCTCTCTGTAGCAGGGACCCTCTCCTAGCTCTGCAGTACCTATCAAACTCTCAAACTTCTATATTTAAACTCTATAAATCCCCAAGCCACCTTCCTAAATGAACTGATGTAATCTCAAATATTCTGCCTCCGTTTTTCCTCATCAGGCAGTTGTAAGCAGAAAGGACTACACGAGTATGTATATCATCTCTCTTCTCATCATCCCTTCAACTAATTCAAACAGATCTTTAGACAAGGCCTGATGTGTGAGTGGGATCAACAACCTCAATGGGTTCTTTTGTTTTATTACCTAAAATACTATAAACAGTCCCATTACAAAACTAAGTCTTCCCGTAGCAGGCTAAGTGCTCGGCTAATGAGGCGTGTCCAGCTCTTTGCAACCTCACGGACTGTAGCCCACCAGCCTCCTCTTTCCATGGAATTTTCCAGGCAAGAATAGTAGAGCAGTTTGCCATTTCCCACTCCAGGGGATCTTCCCGACCCAGGAATGGAACCTGTGTCTCTTGCGTCTCCTGCATCAGTACACATGTTCTTTACCACCACCCTCCACCTTAGAAGCCTCAATAGGCTAGACAGTACCAGCCCCGAACTTCCCAGGTCTCACCAAAACACAGCCTGGATGCAATTAGCCTCAAGGACAGGAAAGCTACAGCCACTGAAATGAGCCCTTTGCAGACAGCAAGGCATCAGCCAAGCTGAATCTAGCTGAATCTTGCAACACAACAAAATTAATAATATCTAATAATACCCCTGCATCACTGTTGTTGAAGGAACAAACACAAGGTAATGGATACTGGCGCAGAGAGTAGAAACATATGAACAACCAAAAAAATAATGAGTTTGGAAGAGAAGCTAAAGGAGAAAGAGAACAGCTTCAGATGAAGAGCCAATCATCTCAGACATTAGCAGAGAGGAAAAAGCACAGACCTCAAACCCAAAAGACTTGGATTCCAGTCATAGCTTCACAACTGACTCACTGTATGATCTTGGGCAAGTTATGTATTTCGAGGAGTCTCAGCTACAGAACTGGGATAACAATTCCCACTTCATAGGTGATCAAAAAGCTAAGTGTGAAGCTGGGTGAAGTCCCTGGAAGATCACAGTCTCTCCACACATGGCAGCTGTTGGCACCAGGATAATACATGGTGAGCTTGCTGAGTCCTTGCTGAGAGGTTTTCACATAGAACCTATGAGAATCTATCATATGCTCACATATTTTCTCTTTCTGTGTACTTATTGAGGAGGGAAAATATGAAGAATTTTAAACTTTCCAAAAATAACAGAGAAAAATATCATAAGAACCCACCTGCCAGGAAAGTAAGTCGGTTCAGCCACTCTGGAAACAATGTGGAAGTTCCTCAAAAAACTAAAAATAGAGCTGCCATATGGTCCCGCGATCCCATTCCTGGACACATATCTGGACAAAACTCTAATGTGAAAAGATATACGTGTTCCTATGTTCAAGGCAGCACTATTCACAATAGCCAAGACATGGAAGCAACCTAAATGTCCATCAACAGATGAACAAATAAAGATGTAGTATATACATAAAGTGGAATATTATTTGGCCATAAAGAAGAATGAAATACTGCCATCTCTGCAGTAACATGGATGGACCTAGAGATGATCATACTAAGTAAGTCGGAAATAGAAAGACAAATACCATGTGATATCACTTATACGTGGGATCTAAAATATGACACAAATGAACATGTCTATGAAACAGAAGCAGACTCACAGACATAGAGAACAGACCTGTGGGTGTCAAGGGGGAGAGAAACCAGGGAGGAATGACTCGTAAGTTTGGGACTAGCGGATGCAAACCGATACAGAATGCATAAACAACAAGGTCCTACCATTGAGCACAGTGAACTAGATTCAATACCCTGTGACAAACCATAAGGGAAAAGAATATAAAAAAGAATGCATATATATGTATAACTGAATTGCTTTTCTGTAGGGCAGAAATTAACACAGTATTGTAAATGAACTATACTTCAATTAAAACAATACCACCTGCCAACAAACCACATATGAGTCTTAATATTCTGCTAGATTTCCTCAGAGTCATTTTTTAGAAATAAAAATAAGAACTGCATACATAACTAGGTCTCCTGTTACCTAGCCCATTTCATTCTCTGTCCTCCAAGAGGTAGCCACTATTTTCCATTTTGTTTTTATTTTACTACATATGTAAGTGCCCATAAACAACATACACTTTTTACATTTAGGCTTTTATAAATTGTACCATACAATACATTACTTTCTGCAACTTGTTTTTTTTCCACTCAGCTGTTTGGATATCTAAACACACAGACGGATATCACTTCAGCATTTTACCTGCAACATACTATTCTCTATATAAATATACTACAATTTATTTATCCATTCTACAACTGATGACCATTTAATTGCTTCCAAAATTTGTATTAGTATAAACAATACCACAAAGAACATCTTGTATATATCTCTGTGCACACATACAAGAGTGTCTATAGGGCAACACTTCTCAGAGTACAGTCTGTGGCCACTTGAGGCATCCCTAAGACCCTCTTACAGGACTGTGAGGTCAAAACTATTTTTGCAAAATACTAAGAAGTCATTTGCCTTTTTCACCGTGTTGACATTGGCATTCCTGGAGCAAAAGCAATGGGGGGTAAAAACTGAAGGGCTTTGGCACAAATTAAGGAGGCAGTGACAGGCTGTACTGGAAGTCACGTATCTTCATCATCATGCACTTACAGAAACACACTCCAGTTCTACTCCAGGACTCCTTACTGAAGCAGTACAAATTACTGATTTTATTATATCTCAATCTTCAATTAGATGTCTTTTCTACATTCTGTGTGACAAAATGGCAGTATACATAAAATACTTGTGCAAACTCAAGGATGACGGCTGCCATGAAGAAGAGCTCTGTTGATTGAGTTGCAAGCTCACCTGGCCAGTTTTCCCACAAAACACCACCTTTATTTGTAAGCATGACTGACAAACTGGTTATTTAGACTTGGGTGTTTGGTAGGACTTCTTCTTCTGGCCAAAATGGAGTAATAACAAGGGCTGGATATAACTTCCTGCTCAGAACAACTAAAAGCTGGCCAACATACAGGAAACATCAGTTTTCTAGAGAGTGGACATCAGGCAATGAAGGGAAGTGATCTCTGAGAGATGGACAAAAAACAAACTGAGCTTCTTGCAAGTGAAAGTTTCCAGGCCATGGCACAGGAAGGGAACCCAAGCAGAGCCCAGCAATTTCCCTAGGTTGTAGCAGAGCAGAGAGAGCAGAGAGGAGAAAGAACTAGGAGTACTTAAGGACATCAAGCCAGTTGGAGGTCAGCAGGGCAGAGAACTGGAGAACTCCAGAGCTCTCAGGGGCTCTCTCGAGCAGTGTCAGAAACTACCTGAGGCCATGAAATGAATCAACCAAAAGAATTAGAGGAAACAACCACCATCATGCATGCTTGGAGCTGGAAAGTGCCTGTTTCCACCAAAGCATCATAGTACATAGGGCTCAGGGGAGAGTACACAGCAGAATATTACATCAGTAGTAGGGGGAAATTAGCTCCGAATCCAGTAATGCTGTGGACCCACCTAACAACATGAAAAGGCAAGACCCGAACAGATGAAGCTTATTCCAATAACGTAAGCACATTCCAGGAAAAAGCTCAAGAATATTTATAGGAATAAAAAATGTATACAGTAATCAACATGGTGAAATTTATAATATCCATGATCAAACAGAAATTTTCTAGGCATGCAAAGAAATATGAATCACAATAAGGAGAAAAATCAGTCACAACCAAACCAAAAATTACACAATAATAATATTAGTAGACAGGAAGATTGAATATGTTAAGAGGAGATCTGGAAGTTTTAAACATGTCATTCCTAAAGAATAAAAATGTAATAAAAACCTAAGATGCAATCTGAGATGGAAAACATACTGGGTAAGATTAACAGAAAATTAGACTTCATGGAAAGAAAATATTAGTGAACTTAAAGACTTAGCAATAGAAACTAACCAAAGTGAAACACAGAGAGAAAGAAAGTGAACAAAGCATCAGTGAAAACCTCAAGCAGTCTAATACATACATAAAGTTCCCAAAGGAGAAGAGGAGACAGAAAAAATAACAGCCAAAACTTGTCAAATTTGACTAAAACAATGATAAATCCACAGATCCAAGAAGTTCAGTGAATCCCAAGCACAAAAAGGAGGAAGAAAATCTACACCAAGGCACAACATAATCAACTTGCTTACAACCAGTTATAAAGAGAAAATCTTCTGTCTACCTGAAACATTGTAAACCAAATATATCTCAATTTTTAAAAAGTAAAAAATAAGAGAAATCTTCAAAGCAGCCTACGGATAAAGGATATATTATGTCCAGAGAAACAAAGATATGAAAACTTCAGATTTCTCATCAGATACAATTGGTGGCTCAGATGGTAAAGCATCTGCCTGCAATGCAGGAGACCTGGGTTCAATCCATGGGTCAGGAAGATCCCCTGGAGAAGGAAATGGCAAGCCACTCCTGTACTCTTGCCTGGAAAATACCATGGATGGAGAAGCCTGGTAGGCTACAGCCCATGGGGTCGCAAAGGGTCGGGCAGGACTGAGAGACTTCACTTCTTCACTTCACAATGCAAGCAAGATAGAAGACAAGGAGCAACTTTTTAATGATGTAAAGGTTGAAAACATCTTTCAAATATAAAGATTTTTTTCAGAGATACAAAAGCTGAAAGAATTCATGTCCAGTAGATATGCAGCGCATTAAATGTTATAGGAAGTCACTCAGGCAGAAGGAAAAGGATACCAGACAGAAATCTGGATCCACAAAATGAACTGAAGAACACCAAATATGGTAAATATGTAGGGAAATAAAGAGATTTTTTCATTGTTTTACTCTCTTTAAAAGATAATCAATTATCAGGACTTTCCTGGTGGCCCAGAAATTAAGACCCCACACTTCCACTGCAGGGGGCGGGCATGGGTTTGATGCCTGGTTGGGGATCCAAGATCCTGCATGCTGTGCAGTGCAGCCAAAAAATATAAGAAAAAAAAGTTAATCAACTATTTAAAACAAATACAATAAAAATGAATTGTGGGATTTTTAACATATCTAGAAGTAAAATGTATGAAAAGAACAGAAAAGGATAAAAGAAGAAATGGAACTATAATATTCTAAGATTCTCACTTGCACTACATATGAAGTGGTATAATATCACTTGAAAGGAGACTATGATAAGTTAAAGATGAATACTAAAAACTCTATAATAATCACTAATAGTCATAGCTGATAAGCAAACAAAGGAGATAAGATTGAATCATAAAAATTCTCAGTTAATTCATAAAAAAGTAGAAAATGAGAAAAGTGGAAAACAAGAGATGGAAAAATAGAAATCAAATGGAAATTCAACCATATCAATAACCACATTAAATGTAAATGGTTTAAATACTTCAAATAAAAGACAGAGATTATAAAATGGCTTACAAAGCAAGATTCTACAAACCCACTTTAAATATAAAGACAAAATATAAATTGAAAGTAAAGGGGTAGAAGAAACTATACCGTGCAAATGCTAACCAAAAGAAATCTGGAGTGGCTTTATTAATATCATATAAAATAGATTTCAGAACAAAAAATACTAGCAAGGATAAAGAGGATGATTTCATAATGAAAAAGGAGTCATATAATTAAAAATACCTAACAGTCATACATGTTTAGGCACCAAACAAGAGAGCTTCAACATATATGAAGAAAAAACTGATAGCAATACAAAGAGAAATAGACAAACCCACAATTCTAGTTGGGGACTTCCACTGCTGCTGCTGCTGCTGCTGCTGCTGCTGCTTTCGCCCAGTCACTTCAGTCGTGTCTTGACTCTGTGCGACCCCATGGACTGCAGCCTACCAGGCCCCCTCTCGTCTCTGGGATTCTCGGGCAAGAACACTGGAGTGGGTTGCCATTTCCTTCTCCAATGCATGAAAGTGAAAAGTGAAAGTGAAGTCGCTCAGTCATGTCCGGCTCTTAGCGACCCCGTGGACTGCAGCCTACCAGGCTCCTCTGTCCATGGGATTTTCCAGGCAAGAGTACTGGAGTGGGGTGCCATTGCCTTCTCTGATTAAGCAATTTAGGTAATTCTAATTTGGACCTGCAATGTCCAAATGTCCGAGGGACTTCCACACTCTTCCCTTAGTAATGGGCAAAACAAGTTTACACAAATACAGTAAGGATGTAGAAGACCTGAACAACACTATCAACCAACTTTACCTGGTTGATACTTACAGAACATTCCAACTAACAACTTTGGAATACATATTCTTTTTAAGTACACACAACATTTACCAAGATATATTATATCCTGAGCCATAGAATAAGTCTCGGTAGATTTTAAATAATTAAAAGAATTCAAGTCATACAAAGTATGCTTTCTGACCACAATGGAATAGATTTAGAAATTAATAACAGGTAATGGGCAGACATTTTTTAACGAACATAGTAAGAGTATCACATCAACTAAGCATATTTTCTGCAAAAGACAAGATCTGAGTTTTCAAATAAAAGCTAAAATTTGGGAAAGCTTGTATTCACCACCAAGAGCTTGACAGCTCACAAAACTTAAAAACTTTTCTGATTATATCTATTGGTAATGATGTTAACAAAGATTTTGGTATTGTACAGTGAACTATGTCATCTTTTGGAAGGTCCACATAACTGAGTGAATCAATATTTTCAAAATGACCAATATGATTTTACAAAACCATGACAGTAGATTGTTTCAAAGATTCATATTAAAGGATAGATACCTCCTTTGATTAAAAAAAAAAGGATAGGCCAATGGATTTTAATGTAACAGGATACAAAAAAATTCATTGACATAATTTCAGATTCCATAATACAACTAACATCTAAGAAAGTGCCACTTGTCAAGTTTTGGCATGGTATTGAAGAATATTCACAATTCCCTGAAAAGGCAGTTAAAATACTTATTTTCTAATTACATATCTGTGTAAGGCTAGACTTCAGCTACTTCAAATATTGCAACAGAGTAAAAGCAGAAGGAGATATGAGAATTCAATTGTCTTTTGTTAAGCTAGACATTAAAGAGATTTTTTTTAAATGTAAAACAATGTTACTCATCTCACTAAATTTTGTTTGGAAAATTCAGCTACTTTTCATTATAACATGCTATTTATGTGAACATGAAATGAGCTTATTACTGTTATGTTTTAATGAATTAATATAAATTTTAATAATTTCTCAGTTTTAATTTCCAATGCAGTAAATATTATAGATATCTCCCATAAGCAAAAGGTCTTCAAGGTCCTCAGTAAGTTTTAAAAGTGTAAAGGGGTCCTGAAACCAGAAAGTTTAGGAACTGTTGCTCTAGAAATGTTGAATTGCTCAGTCACAAGCTATGCAAAAAAAAAAAGGAGGTACTTCTCGATATTTGCAAAATCACTGGGAGATTTCAAGCTAAGCAACAGAACAATTCAGTGAGATGACTAATGGAGCTAGCCCTTGATTTTACAGGAATAATGATAATGCTGACCCATGTATTAAACTCTTACTGTATGCCAGCTGTTATACTAAACTGAAATCTTTATCCTCAACAACCCTGGGAAATGAGCTGCTGTTGTTCCGTCACTAAGTTGCATCCAACACTTCTATGACCCCATGGACTGTAGCTTGCCAGGCTCCTCTGTCCATGGAATTTTCTAGACAAGAATACTGGAGTGAGTTGCCGTCACCTTCTCCAGTGGATCTTCCTGACCCAGGGATTGAACCTGTTCCTCCTGCATTACAGGTGGGAAATGAGCATTATTTACATATTATGGTACCACCCCTGGTGGCTCAGATGATAAAGCGTCTGCCTGCAATGTGGCAGACCTGGCTTCAATCCCTGGGTCGGGAAGATCCCCTGGAGAAGGAAATGGCAACCCACTCCAGTACTCTTGCCTGGAAAATTCCATGGACTGAGGAGCCTGGTAGGCTACAGTCCATGGGGTCGCAAAGAGTCAGACACGACTGAGTGACTTCACTTTCACTTTTACATATTATGAATAAAGAAACTGAGGTTCAGACACTTTAGTTGCCCTAGAAAATGTGAGAGTTGGGATCTGAGTCCATTTCTCTCCGACTCCAAACCAACAATATCTCCCACTTTGAAATTTCTCTGACACTGTGGCATGACATTCTCTTTTTACTTGGCTGTTTCCCTTCTTAGCACCTAACATGTCACATAGCATTTGTGTAGTCTTTCTTTGTCCCATTAGACTGTAACTCCATGAGGTCAGCAGAGATTTTTATCTGTTCTCCACTGTTCCAAGGTCTACAACACTATCATCGTAGCAGGCAGTACATAGTTGCTGGATGCATGAATGAGTAATCACAGGAGCAGACCATTCTGTAATCTGTGGTGCTTAGAGATCCAACTCCACTGATGTTTGTTTTCATCCTCGTCAGTTTTCTAATACAGCTTAATTTACGCAGACCACATATTCATACAATGGATAAGGGCAGGGACCAATCCCCCCATTTTACGGAAGGTGAACTCAAGTTCCTGATGGTTGCTTGCTCCAGCTTCCACAGGCTACAGGAACAGTTCCCTGGCTTCAGATCAGGGTTCAGTCCCCAGATCTTAAGAAAGGAACTAAGCATTCAGGCTTTTATCTGTTTCTAAATGCAGGCTAGTCACTCAGTCATGTCCAACTCTTTGCAACCTAAAGGACTGTAGCCTGCGAGTCTCTTCTGCCCATGGGATGTTCCAGGCAAGAATACTGGAATGGGTTGCATTTCCTACTCCAAGGGATCTTCCCAATGCAAGGAATGAACTTGCGTCTCCTGTGTCGCCTGCGTTGGCAAGCAGATTCTTCACCACTGTGCCACCTGGGAAGCCCTTGATCTGTTTGGGATTATTTAAAGTCATTAAAAATCCTAACTTCAGCATACTCTGAGCACCAGGTCAGAAAGAACAAGAGTGCACATTTATTCACCTTCAACAGCCCAAATACTTACCGATCATGCTCTGGGTACAAAAACAAGTAAGATGGACCTTGAAGCTGGGGGTAGGGGTGTATGGGACACACACATGCACTATGACCAAAGTGCCTCTCTAAGCCCCATGGGGATGCCGACGAACAAGTTCTGTAGTGAGTCCAGCGTGGCCAAAGGTTAGGATGATCATCGAAACGTCAAGAGAATGGATAACTTTGAGGGGAGCACTTAGATTCATGGGCAGAAGCAAGAAGGAGCAGCTGAGGGCAATTAAATTATAGCTTCAGAGAGCAACTGGGGACCTGCCTGGAGAGGATCTGTGCCTAAAACAGCTTCCTAAGCTGGAGAAACCCCAGACAGAGTGTGTTTGGCAGTTCTCATTGGCTCATGCTGTGATCTGGGGCTGTAGGTCCACACTGACCATCAGCTTGACCATCACTGGTACTAATCCTGTGCTACAGAAAAGAAGGCAATGCCTGATGGCCATTTTGGTGCTTACTAGTCCACACTTTTCCTCTTCAGCTTTCTTTCTGCCAAAAACTTGGACCCAGAAAAGATGTCAGGAAGACAAATGCTAAAGAATATTTCTGGCTGACAGTAAATGCAGACCCAGGCCTTTTTACCTAAGGGAACAAATAAAAAGTCAAAGAATCACCACATCCGCCCCCAACACCACTAAGTTGATAGAGGACATTCTCTAAATATGAGCCCAAGGGAGGGTCAAGATTTAAAAAACAGATAAGAAAATGTAATCTGGCATATATTGATCCCTAGGGTCATTAAAATATATAACTAAGGTTCAATTCGTCCCCTCCCCCAGGTCCAACGGGCCTCCCAGGAGTCATCCTTTCAGGCTTCAACCTTAATTGCTGATATTTAAATGCAGCACGTGTATTGTTATCGATCCTCAAAGCAGCTTTTAATGCTGATATTCATGATGTTATCATGAATCTCAGCAGCTAGTGAGTGATGTGTGTCTGTGTGTGTGTGCATGTGCGTGCATCCATCTGTGTCCAAATTCAACCAGGAAAGGTGGGGGTTTTGCTTTTTTACTTTTGGACTTTATCCCCCAAAAGGGAGACAGAGAATGCTGTGCATTGACCCTCCAGGTGTTTTCCCACCCTCTTCTCCATCCATCAGAGATGAAAACTTCTTGAAGCACTGACTCCAGCCACAGCTCAAAAGAACCCTGGGGGCTCCCTGGTGGCTCAGTGGTAAAGAATCCACCTGCCATTGCAGGAGACATGGGTTTGACCCCTGATCCTGGAAGATCCCACATTCCTCAGAGAAAAAGTGCCTGGGCCCACAATTATTGAGCCTGTGCTCCAGAGCCTGGCAGCTGCAGCTACTGAGTCCGCATGAGCAACAACTGAAGCCCCAGCATCTTAGAGCCTGTGCTCTGCAAAGAGAAGCCACCCCAATGAGAACCTAGTGCACTGCAACTATAGAGTAGCCCTCACTCGCCACAACTGGAGAAAGCCCACGCAGCAAGGAAGACCCCGAACAGCCAAAATAAATAATTTTTTTAAAGAATCCCAAGACCAGGGATTCACGCCCAGCCTGGCTCTGCCACCTCTCAGGGAAAGCTACCCTCACAGAATAAGACCTACAGAAGTGTCTGCGGGATTTCGTGCCAGAAAAGGGGACAGACAGCTGTGGATGCTCCTTGCCCTTGGTTTCTGGGTCCAAGTTTAGAGAAATAACTCCTACCCAGCCTCTATCTTCCTGTTATTGGAAAACCCCCACCATGAAGGCCACTAATACCTTTCAAACTAATTTTACGGTTTTTGCTTATATCCACATTCTGGCAAGAGGAGCCACAAGATAACAGAAAACACAGAACTGCTGCCCCGAGCCCCTTCCCTTCTTCCTCCTGCCTCCCACCCTCGGAAATCCATTCACCCGAATTACCCATCAGCCGCACCATGCACACCTGCCTAAACATAAACCAGAGAAGAGTGTGATTGGGTCCAAGAACCGTATCCATCTGGGCAGCAGTCTACGGCCCTGCTCTTTGCGAGTCTCATCTCCCTCCACCTCGGCCTCTAAGCCACCACCAACCACACCCTCACAGCCACATCCCGGCTGTGGTGCCAGATCTCCTTTCCGGGCTTTTGCCCACGTGTCGCCCTCCTCACCCGCCCTTGGTCAAATCTGAATGGCTCCTTGGGCTTCACTCAGACACCACTTCTCCAAGAGGTCTTCCCAGATCTAGATCACCTCTTCCACTTTCACCCACAAAGTGGGGAAGCAGGGGTTATCTGTGCATGGATCAAACCTCTATCACTACACCATCTGGTTCACTGAAATTATCTGTTTGGGTCTCTGCCTTTCCTGTCCCTCCCCCTTGGAGCATCTTGGAGGCAGAGGCAATGTCTTAATTATATAGGGCAAGGGTCCCCAAATCTCCAGAATCTAATGCCTGAGAATGTGAGGTGGAACTGATGTAATAATAATAAAAAGAAAGGCACAATAAATCCGACATGTCTGAATCATCCCAAAACCATTCCCCCACCCATGTTCATGGAAAGAGTGTCTTACACAAAGCCAGTCCCTGGTGCCAAAATGGTTGGGGACCGCTGATATAGGGGTGTCCCCAGAATCTGGCCCAGAGCCTGGCACAGCGGCTGATCCAAATTCCTGATAAATGTAGCCACACCCATCCTCCTCAACCACCCCTGCCCAGCTGAGACCAGAGGGGCTGACAGTGGACCCAGAAACAGATGGCAAACCCCACATCCCAGCTACATCCCATGGTTCCTTCAACACCCTGCAGCCCTTTCATTTGAGAACCAAAGCTCTCCACCCATGGCCCCTCTCTCACAGTGGGCACCTGGTTGGGGCTCCCAATCCTCCAGGGCTGGCCCTCCTGTCCTGCTCCATCTCCTCAACAGGGGAAAATCATTGCATTCAGATCAGCTGCCGCGGCAATAGGTCAGACTTCCAGAAGCCTCCCCCAAAGGCTGATTAATGGGCAGGAGCGGCTCCTGCGCATCTCATTACGCACAGAGCTGCAATGAAACCATCTTTGCTTTACAGTTTTGTGCAGGACATAAAAGCGGGAAATATCCCGGCCTTCCGAGGGAACAGGCTATGAATATTGAAGCAGCCCCGGGTTATTAATCCAGCACCATTAGTCTTAGGGAGTCACCCTAGCACTGACCCCCTGGAAGGAAATTTCTCTTGCTGTCCATTTCTCATTTAAAATTATCCGTAGAGCCACCCTACCTACCACCTGTGAATTATTTGATATTTTGGAGAGGAAAGTAAACAATATAAAAAATCAGCAGAACTTAGGGGATCTATAAATTCTGAGCAAGTTATTTTCGGAGTGAGGAAAGCTGATTCATATGGCACTTTACTTCCCAAGATTCATTTAGTTTGCTTTTTTTCCCTCTTATTAATAGGAGGTAAGCACCCCAGAAAGAGCACATTTTTGTTCTCAGCAGCACCTGTCAAGGGGATCCCAGGCCCACAGCCCATATTTGAAAGTTTATCCCCAAAAGGTGTTCATGGAGCAGACATCACACTAGCAACACGTCTGGTGAACAATACTTCACAAGGTACCAGGAGCAGACACACGCGATGCTTTTGTTTTTAAAGGCTAGCATTACAGGCTGGGGCAGACCAACAGCAGCAGCAAAAGCATCACATTTTCCCCTGTAAATTTCCTAGCAAGATCTATTAAAATAGAGAAAGCAGCTCCTATTCTGCATTTTCCCCATTTTGTATTTATCCAAATTAATGAAGTCTTACTGTGGCCGTTTTACTGGTGGTTTTTAAGTTCATCACTAAATGTTCATCAGTTTCATCATGATACACCCACGTGCAGATATTTTGCTCAGGAAACAAAAAATCAACCCATGTTCAGTTTCAGTAAGAGGGTTTGTGACTTTGTCTATTCTCTCAGCTGTATTTCTTTCAAATATAAGTCCTGGGGTAGAAGTAGATCTGACTGAAACTGAGAGTAAGACGGGGCCTTCCTTTCTGCCAGTACAAACTAGAAATATTCTGTCCACTGGCCCACTCTAGCTTCTTCTTCACCCTGTCTTCTCTTTTTGAGACTCCCATTAGATACGTGTTGGACCTTCTCATTCATCTTCCCGGTCTGTACTTCCCCGATACAGCCTGGATGACCTTCTCTGGGTTACTGTATGGTTTGCCAACTCTTTTTTTTAGCAGTGTATCTATTCTTTTGTTTACCCCATCTATTTAGGTTTTTTGGTTTGTCTAAGTTTCAAGTATTATATTTTTATTTCTAGAATAACTAATTGATTCTTTTTTTAAAAAAATTGCTCCATTATCTCCTTTTCAAGTCTTATGAATTTTGTTTCTTATTTCATTGCTCCAAACATTATAAATCTATTGGATTGGCCAAAACTTTGTTTGGTTATTGAATACCTTGTTCAGTAAAGTTCTCAGTGAAAATCTTTTACTTAAAAGTGAACAAACTCTTTTGCCAAGCCAATATTTGGTCTAATATTCTTCTCAGATTGCTCTATTATCTTTAGTCCCTAACACATGAATCCTCCTTTCACAGCATCTGTTGATTATCTCTTGTGGGGATGGGTCTTCCTGTTTGTTGTGTAATTTTGGTCTAAGAGCTTATCTACATTGGGAGTCACCCAGTTCTTTTTCCCATAGGAGACCCATGTGCACTCTATGTTGAGGAAGCATCTCTGCAGGTTTGTTGTTCAGTCACTAAGTCTTATCTGATTCTTTGTGATCCCAAGGACTGCAGCACACCAGGCTTCTCTGTCCTTCACCAAGTCCCAAAATTTGCTCAAACTCATGTCCATTGAGCTGGTGATGCCATCCAACCATCTCATCTTCTGTCACCCACTTCTCCTCCCACCCCCAATCTTTCCTGGCATCAGCGTCTTTTCCAATGAGTGGGCATTTATGCCTGGCAAAGCCTTAGGATTGTACTAGTTCTGGACCATTTTTATCTTTGGTCCTCAGTTCAGGGTTTCTGCTCTATACAGACAGTGCATGATATGGTCTCATATCTATAGACATTGTAGGCTTGCTTTCCCTATTTCTTATAGGAAACTATTTTTACAGCTACACATTGGGATAGGGGCATATCATGCCCTGAGCTAGTTGACAGAATCTTTCTAGAGTTTACTGACAGAAAGGACAGCCCCCTCTTGTTCCCAGTTTCATACAGGAGATCTAGTCCACCTCTCCAGGACCTGTGAAAAGCCAGCCCGTAAGGGATTTACTATAAAAACCCCCACAGGGCTACTCCACTTCATCTCTGAATTTCATCTTCAATTTCTGACACTTGGAAATCTCCCAGTCTCACCTTTGAATTCAGATATGTCTGTGCTGCTGTTATAACCCAACATTCCGACGGCTTTAGAGTTTGAGGGGCAAGTTCCACATGCGCCGGGTCTGAGTCTTGATTGAAAGTTCTGCTGTAATCACTCTACCCAAGGGAATTATTCTCTTGCCTGATATTCCCCCAAGCACATACTAAACCAGAGACAGAGCTGGCCCTCCTTCAAATACCTCATATATGTGGTCAATAGATGCCATCCAATCAACAGAGAAACAATAACAGCAAAACAAGCCACCCAGCATCTCAGGCCCACATGTCTCCAGGGTTTCAGAACTTGTCATGGCAATTCTCCCTAAATATTCCAAAAACCTGGAAAGCAAGAGCTGACCAAATTTGACCTTAATTTTTAGATTTTTTGATGTGCACCATTTTTAAAGTCTTTATTGAATTTGTTACAATATTGCTTCTGTTTTATGTTTGGGTTTTTGGGCCACAAGGCATGTGGGATCTCAGCTCCTTGAGCAGGGGTCGAACCAGCACCCCTTGCACTGGAAGATGAAGTCTTAACCACTGGACCCAAGGGAAGTCCCTAAATTTGACTTTTTTCAAAGACACGCTGTTTTATGTCTTCCTGGACTCATCAGGGAGGCCAAACCAAGATGAAGGTCTCTCTCCTCATGTCCCCCAGTTGCCTAACCAGCCACTGCATCCAAAGCTTGTGTCAGGGCCATCCTGGGGCCTTCTGACAGTCAGCTGGACAATGTCTGGACAACAGGCTGACCAAGACGACCCGCCCCTGACACAATGGCACCCCACTGGGAATGGGAACCCGGCAGAGAAGCAAAGGGGCAACACCTATGAGCAAGAGAAGCAGACACCATATTCTCTGCAAACTCAAACCCCATCTCCAGCTCACATGACAGGCAATTTCCAACACTCTCTGCTGATTTACTGTTCTGAGTGGCATTTTGTCCCATCCCACGACTGGTGGTGAAGGAGAGGTCACTGTTTGGAGACCTGGGTGTGATTCGGAATTTTGCAATTGACCTGTTTTGTGGCCTTGGACAGGTCATGCCACGTTCCCTCTCTGAGTATCTGGTGACAGACATGAGAGCTATTTCTGGTGATAGACAAGACAAGACAAGCTTGTCATGCAGACGCAACTGCTCCCCAAACTGGACGCTGTTCATGGTCATCTTAGAGAAACTCATACAACGTTGTAAACCAACTCAACTTCAATTAAAAAATAAAAAATAATGATCTTAGAGCACCCAAACCCCAGAAATAAACCTCCCTGTGCTGGCTGGGTCTCAGCCTCTCTCTTACAGGGAAGCAGAATGCAGACTTTTCTGAAAGCTAAATGTTCAGAAACATTCCCTCACTGCTATCCTACTCCAAATGGGTGAGGTTTTCACCTGAACTGGAGTAGAACTGACATACAGTGAGCTGCACACACTTAAGGTGCAAGTGATGAGCTCTGACACGTGTCTACACCTGCAAGTGCAGAGTGCCCCTCTGCTCAGTTCTGTTCTGGCTCTTTGCCACCCTCAGACTATAGCCCACCAGGCTCCTCTGTCCATGGGCTTCTCTAGGCAAGAACACTGGAATGGATTGCCACACTCTGCAGGGGATCTTCACCAAGCAGGGACTGAACCCTCATCTCTTGCATTTCCTGCACTGGCAGGCTGATTCTTTACCACTAGCGCCACGTGGGAAGCCTCCAACACCTACAAAACCATCATCTAATCAAAACAGTGAACTTATCCATCTTCCCCAAATTTCCCTCCTGCTCTGGTCACCCCTCCCTCCCGCCTCCACTCTCTCTGTTCAATAGGGGATGGGGGTGATTATAATAAAATTTTTTTTAAAAATCTGACAAAGAAGGGAAGAAAAAGGTGGAAAGGGAGAGAGAGAGACACAGGGGAAGCAAGGAAGCCAGAGAACATGTGTTTGATGGCCCCATGGAGGCCCAGAGACACAGAGCAAGAAACAGAACGATGAAGTGTGTACAGGGAACAGAGAGGGACAGGAGTGCCCATCTGTCTGCTTCCCCTCCGGGGCAGGGTAGGCACCCACCACTTCCGGTGGCTCAAGGCACCAGCTCAGCAGGGACCCCGCCATCACGCCCCATCGCACTGCCCCATTTTTCACTGTCAAGGCCCTGCTTGAGCACAATTCATCACGGCCACGTTCGGAAACTACCCATGTAAATGCCGAGCTATTCCACCTGGCAAGGGCCTGATTGCCCTGAAGCGGGTTTCTCAAAGCGTCTCCGGTCTACATCCGCCATCAAGACCCCTGCATCAGGGCGGGTCCACGGACTCTCTCCTGAGCCAGAGCACAGACAAGGGTTAGGAGCCGGGGCTGAGCAGGCCGCAGCGGCCCATGCTGCTGCAGGATGCAACAGCACAGGCCTGAGCCTGGAATCCAAGAGGCCCCTCCAGGGTCGGTGAGGGTTCCAAGGGCCCAGAGCATGAGATCTGCCCAGCTCAGCGTGACTGCATGTGAGAGGAGCCTGGAGCTCAGGTCCCTAAAGAGGGAGGGCCCACGGCTTGCAGCTGTGGGTCAGCCCGGCCCATCCCAGCCCTCACAGAGCAGGGGTGGGGCACTCTGATCATCACGCTATCTGTGTCACAGCTCAAGCCCAAGCCCAGCGCTGTGACATCCCACAGGCGTCCTCAGAGGGTCCTAACCCCTAAGCCTTGGGCATCAGATGGTAGAAAATGACTTCTTTATCCACATATTTATTTGTTGCCTGTATATGTTTTCGAGTATACTCTTAGCCCGCTGATTCCAGCTGGCACTCTTGTGCAAAAACTCCTTCAGAGCTCAAACAGAACCGCCTGTTAGAAAACACAGGGCGTCTTCCAGTGGGTGATATTGACATCGACATGTCCTGTCACCATGGTGCTCCCAGAAAAGCAGACACGTGCTGTGTCGGCCTCGGTCACCCCCCAGGAAGCCCCCTGGATGAAGAACCATCAATGCCTGTTACTCTGGAGCTTGAGTCTAAATCATTCCTGAAACCACAAACCCCATAATCAGGAAAGAGGAAGAAAGGGAGTCATTGACCGTCAAGACTGGGTCACAAAACACAGGGGTGAGGCGGGGAGGGTTCAGGTGGAACTGGGTAGGGGTGATCCAGCCACAGGTACCGGCACACAACGGACCAGGTTTCCCCAGGAAATAGTTTGGTTTCATAGGGAAGGGTTGTGTGTCTGTTTTCTATCTTGATGAAAATTTTGACCCCGTTTATACAGTTGTTGTTCAGTCACTCAGTCGTGTCCAACTCTTTGTGACCCCACCAACTGCAGCACACCAGGGTTCTCTGTTCTTCACTGTCTCCTACAGTTTGCTTAAACTCATATCCATTGAGTCGGTGATGCCATCCAGTCATCTCATCCTCTGTCATCCCCTTCTCCTCCTGCCTTCAGTCTTTCCAAGTATTAGGGTCTTTTCCAATGAGTTGGCTCTTTGCATCAGGTGGCCAAAGTATTGCAGCTTCAGCTTCAGCTTCAGTCCTTCCAATGAATATTCAGGGATTGAGTATTTAGGATTGACTGGTTTGAACTCCTTTTACACAGTAGCAGAATAAACAGGCTCTGGCTTGTGGTTTTTCATTTCTGTAGGTGATTTCTCTTCTTCAGATGGTCTTAGAGCATTTCCGACAGTGACACACTGTCCCCTCTGGAGAGCCGTGAGGGCATCCAGTGCTGGACCCGGAGTGTTGCTAAAAGGGCCGCCCTCGACCACTGCACTCCTCACTGAAGGCTGGGTGACCGCTGTCCCACCACCTCCCCCACCCCCCCAGGCTCCCCTGATCTGTGTGTCTCACAGATTCACGAGAACCCTGTTGAATTCACACACACAGCCTAGAATCCCATCCCCAGCCTGATCTTACTCCTTTGAGAGGTCTTTCTAGCCAACAAAGGGGCTGCTGTTCAGAGGGAACCATTTCCATATGTCCCCAACACACCTTCACGGGACTGTTCAAGTTGACAACAGAAGCTCAGACTATACAAACCGCTGGGGGTTCTCCCAGCCCACCCTGTCCCAGAGCAGATCAACTCCTCAACCAGCCTGAGAACCTGCCAAAGTCCAAGGGTTCGGGATTGCTCTGAATAGCAGCCCCAAGAAATATCAGTGGTTCTGAGGCATCCATGTGCTCCTGGGCCAGTCCACCTCGCTTCCAGGCACCAACATAGTATAGGCATCCACTCTGCCCATCACAGCCCTCTTGCCAGGAGGGTAGCCCATGAAGCCAGAGCTGGACCAGACATGCTGATGCCAGAAGTGTCGATGCCCTGATTCCAGGCTCTCCCTCCTGGGTCCCTGGCTGCTTCCTCGATGCTGAGCAGAGACAGTAGAGCCAGGGCACTGGGTCAGGCCAGCTTTCTCTCGGGATACAATGATGCTGGAAGACGCTAGGAACTTTAATGGCTGGGAGGGAAAAGCATGGACTTGAAAGCCCAAAAATGACCCCCAAAATGGTTTCGACCCCAATGACAGGAAGCATTTCCTCGGATATACATGCTCTGTGATTACCACGGCTACCTGACTGCAAGGGGGGTGGAGTCTAGTGTTTGTTATTGAGACCATATTGTTAGCCACTGAAAAGACATCTATAAAAGCAGCCTTATTCTCTGAAAGCCTCCTCTAGCTAGGATAGTGTAATTAGCAGCATAAATTTGGGAGGGGAGTTGGGAGGGGGGTTGGAAGGATAAAGAGTGCTTATAAAATTACCATGGAGTTCTCCAGATGGGGGAAGGCAAGCCCAACATGAATCTCACCCCTACCTGTTCTTTCTGGGAAAAAGATAACAACGAAATGTTGTCTCCCCACCTCACCCCTAGGCAAGACTACCAGGAACAGAAAACATCCTCGCTTCCTATATCACAAGCACGGCTACTCACAGACAGATCCTACTCTTGCCCTCTGTGGCATTCAGCTGGGTTATTTCCAACATGACTTCTTTCTAGTTAAACCCATTTGAGACCATAAAAAAATTTACTCAATGGAGCGACTTTCTGATGTAGGAATCAAGAGATGAGTCCTAATCCCCAGCTCTACCTACTAGCTGTATCACCTGGATGAGCCCCTTGACCCCTGGGAGCCCAGGAGGACAAACAGTGGTCTACACAGAGATTCTGGAGACCACCAAGGGTGGGGCAGAGGAATCCTCAACAAAGGAGGCCCCCGAGGCTCTCAGAATCCAAGGCCCAGAGGAGCGAGCCCAGACATTCACACAAAGGACCTCTCTGCACCCAGCTTTGCACCGAATCCCCTTCAGAGCAAAAGGAGCTACCAGGGAGCCCCTCACTATGCTCTTCTGCTGTGTGAGTGAAAGATGCTCAAAGAACAGCGAGGCTGGGCTCAGGCCCCTGCCACGCTAACCCACATGTCAGGGGTACCTGGGCATTCCATCCTCAGGAGGCTCAGCTGAAGGATACTAATCTGAACTGGGTCATCCCAGGAAAAAAGGCAGGAGAAAAGAGATGGCCCAGAAAAACTAGACAGGGCCATGATAGCACAGACCTACTCTTTTCCTGTCCTCTCTTCATTTAAAGAATAAATTCAAAGGCTTCCCTCATGGCTCAGACCACAATGCTAGAGGGTTCTATCCCTGGGTTGGGAATATCCCCTGGAGGAGGGCATGGCAACCCACTCCAGTATTCTTGCCTGGAGATTCACCATGGACAGAGGAGCCTGGCGGGCTACAGTCCATGGGGTCGAGAAGAGTCGGACATGACTGAACGACTAAGCACAGCACAGCACAAAGACATCAGTTTTTCCAACTTCTGCTGACACTAAAACTCTCAAGGTCAAACTTACACCTAATAAACACTTGCTAAGTGAGGATATTCAGGAATAAGCAGGAAGTCCACATTTCACAAAGAACCAATGCTCCTTCGTTAGAAAACCCTCCTCTATGTTTGTATTTATATGCATGAGTATGGCATTCATGTCACGTAGTCCCAAAATCATGCTGTTTCAGAGACCGAAGAGACCACAGAAATCATCTGTTGCAGTTTCATCATTTAACACATGTGCACAAAATAAAGAAAAGAAAACAAAGACCAGAGAGGGGAAGCAACCTAAGCAAGGTCACAGAGCAGAGACCAGCGGAGCCCAGCCACATCCAGGGGTCTCAACTTCCAGGCTGAGCCAATCTCATTCAGAACCTCCTTCCCGGGAGGTTCAGAGGAGGGACACGGCTTAGATTCAGGCCTGTTCTGGAGCTTCCAAGAGTGTGGTCTTCTTCTCTGGTACTTGAGTTGCTGAAGACTATTGACAACGAGGCTTAAGAGATGGGAAGGATGGTTACAGATCCTATGACACAGCCTGGAAGGTACCTGCCCCCCAAAATAGAGACAGAAAGGTAGACTGCTGCTGCTGCTAAGTCGCTTCAGTAGTGTCCAACTCTGTGCGACCCCATAGACGGCAGCCCATCCGGCTCTCCCGTCCCTGGGATTCTCCAGGCAAGAATACTGGAGTGGGATGCCATTTCCTTCTCCAATGCATGAAAGTGAAAAGTGACAGTGAAGTCATGTCCAACTCCTAGCGATCCCATGGACTGCAAGCCTACCAGGCTTCTCCATCCATGGGACCTTCCCAGCAAGAGTACTGGAGTGGGTTGCCATTGCCTTCTCCAGAAAGGTAGACAGGTAGGTGTAAACACATCCTGTCATTAGGCTACTTAGATTTCTTTCCTCCTGTATGTCCTACCAACAGATTATGTGTGCATGTGTGCTTGAAAAATGAAAGTTGCTCAGTCATGTTCAACTTTCAGCGATCCCATGGACTGTAGCCCACCGGGTTCCTCTGTCTATGGAATTCTCCAGGTCAGAATACTGGAGTGGGTAGCCGTTCCCTTCTCCAGGGGATCATCCCAAGCCAGGGATGGAACCCAGGTCTCCCACATTGCAGGCAGATTCTTTTCCATCTGAGCCACCAGAGAAGCCCAAGAATACTGGAGTGGGTAGCCTATTTTTCTCCAGTAGATCTTCCTGACCCAAACCTGAATCAAACCAGGGTCTCATCCATTGCAGGCAGATTCTTTACCAGCTGAGCTACCAGGGAAGTGTGCTTAGTCACATCCAACTCTTTTGTGACCCCATGGACTGTAGCCCACCAGGTTCCGCTGTCCATGGGATTCTCCAGGCAAGAATACGGGAGTGGATAGGCATTTCCTCCTCCAGGGGATCTTCCGGACCCAGGGATGGAACCCATTTCTCCTGTGTCTCCTGCACTGCAGGTGGATTCTTTACTGCTGAGCCACTGGCAAAGTTCAGTTCAGTTCAGTTGCTCAGTTGGTCTGACTCTTTGCGACCCCATGGACCGGAGCACTCCAGGCCTCCCTGTCCATCAGCCACTCCCAGAGTTTACTCAAACCCATGTCCATCGAGTTGGTGATGCCATCCAACCATCTCATCCTCTGTCGTCCTCTTCTCCTCTAGCCTTCAAACTTTCCCAGCATCAGGGTCTTTTCCAGTGAGTCAGTTCTTTGCATCAGGTGGCCAAAGTATTGGAGTTTCAGCTTCAGCATCAGTCCTTCCAATGAAGATTCAGGACTGATTTCTTTTAGGATGGACTGGTCGGATCTCCTTGCTGTCCAAGGGACTCTCAAGAGTCTTCTCTAACACCACAGTCCAAAAGCATCAATTCTTCAGCGCTCAGTTTTCTTAACTCTCACATCCACACATGACTACTGAAAAGACCACAGCTTTGACTAGACAGACCTTTGTTGACAAAGCAATGTCTCTGCTTTTTAATAAGCTGTCTAGGTTGGTCATAACTTTTCTTCCAAGAAGCAAGTGTCTTTTAATTTCATGACTGCAGTTACCATCTGCAGTGATTTTGGAGCCCCCAAAAATAAAGTCCACTGTTTCCCATTTATTTGCCATGAGTGATGAGACCAGATGCCATGATCTTAGTTTTCTGAATGTTGAGTTTTAAGCAAGAGGCTCTTTAGTTCTTCGCTTTCTGCTATAAGGGTGGTGTCATCTGCATATCTGAGATTATTGATATTTCTCCTGGCAATCTTGAGTCTAGCTTGTGCTTCATCCAGTCCAGCATTTCTCATGATGTACTCTGCATAGAAGTTAAATAAGCAGGGTGACAATATACAGCCTTGATGTACTCCTTTCCTGATTTGGAACCAGTCTGTGGTTCCATGTCCAGTTCTAACTGTTACTTCTTGACCTGCATACAGATTTCTCAGGAGACAGGTCAGGTGGTCTGATATTCTCATCTCTTGAAGAATTTTCCTCAGTTTGTTGTGATACACACAGTCAAAGACTTTGGCATAGTCAATGAAGCAGAAGTAGATATTTTTCTGGAACTCTCTTGCTTTTTCAATGATCCAGCAGATGTTGGCAATTTGATCTCTGGTTCCTCTGCCTTTTCTAAATCCAACTTGAACATCTGGAAGTTCATGATTCACATATTGCTGAAGCCTGGCTTGGAGAATTTTGAGCATTACTTTGCTAGCGTGTGAGATGAGTGCAGTTGTGCAGTAGTTTGAGCATTCTTTGGCATTGCCTTTCTTTGGGATTGGAATGAAAACTGACCTTTTCTAGTCCTGTGGCCACTGCCGAGTTTTTCAAATTTGATGGCATATTGAGTGCAGCACTTTCATAGCATCATCTTTTAGGATTTGAAATAGCTCAACTGGAATTCCATCACCTCCACTAGCTTTGTTCATAGTCATGCTTCCTAAGGCCCACTTGACTTCACATTCCAGGATGATGGCTGACTCTAGGTGAGTGATCACACCATCATGATTATCTGGGTTGTGAAGATAATTCTTTTTTGTATAGTTTTCCTGTGTATTCTTGCCACCTCTTCTTAATATCTTCTGCTTCTATTAGGTCCATACCATTTCTGTGCTTTATTGAGCCCATCTTTGCATGAAATGTTCCCTTGGTATCTCTAATTTTCTTGAAGAGATCTCTAGTCTTTCCCATTCTATTGTTTTCCTCTATTTCTTTGCACTGATCACTGAGGAAGGCTTTCTTATCTCTCCTTGCTATTCTTTGGAACTGTGCATTCAAACGGGTATATCTTTTCTTAAAGTAGGGGAAGGTTAATTGTTTTAAATTCAGGAAATTGAAGGTTAGGTTTATTAAAGAACTTTGTAGGCAGAGGAAATACCAAAGTTCTATAAAATGAATTTCACTTCCATGACATGTGCTGGGGTTCATTCATTCATCCATTCTACAACCAAGTTCCTAATATTTGCACAGCACTCGGAAGGCTGTAAAAATGAATGAGTTGCTGACCCTGCCCCCTGCTCTAGTGACATAAGACATGGACAAAAGAAGGTAAAATTCACCAGGAGAAGGTGCAAATGTGCTGTGCTAATGGATTTGTATACCCAGGCACCACAAGGAGACACGTGACTTGGATGAATGTCAAATGCATCGGGCTGGGAAGAGGCAGCCTCTACATGACCTTTTCATGAGGACCAGATGCTGGGACAGAGGGCAGCTCAGTCAGTGACCTTGGGCTTGGGGAAGGAGCAGGACAGGGTACAAACGGGGCAGCACCAGGGGCCTGCGGGGGATAGAGCTGTTTTGCATGCTGACTGTAGTGGTGTTCCCATGAGTTAAAGTTCATAGAACCACACACTCCCAAAAGAGTCAATTTTACAGGATGACACTTCAAAAATAAGTTTTTTTGGACCTCCGTAGTGATCCAGTGGTTAAGAACCCACCTTCCAATGCAGGAGACAAAGGTTCGATCCCTGGTCCAGGAAGGTGCCCCATACTACGGAGCAACTAAGCCCATGCACCACAATTACTGAGCCCACAAGCCTAGATAGAGCCTATGCTCTGCAACAAGAGAAGCAACCGCAACGAGAAGCCTGCACACCGCAACTAGGGAATAACCCCCCTTGCCATAACTAAAAAAAGTCCATGCGCAACAACGAAGACTCAGCACAACCGATAAATAAATAAATGTGTGTATGTGTGTGTGTGTTAGTCACTCAGCTGTGTCTGACTCTTTGCCACCCCATGGATTGTAGCCCCAGGCTTCTCTGTCCATGGAATTCTCCAGGCAAGAATACTGGAGTGGGTTGCCATTCCCTTCTCCAGGGCTTCCCTGGTAGCTCAGTTGGTAAAGAATCTGCCTGCAATGTAGGAGATCCCAGTTCAATCCCTGGGTCAGGAAGATCCACTGGAGAAGGGATAGGCTACTCACTCCAGTATTCTTGGTCTTCCCTTGTGGCTCAGCTGGTAAAGAATTCACCTGCAATGCAGGAGACCTGGGTTTGATCCCTGGGTTGGGAAGATCCCTTGGAGAAGGGAAAGCCTACCCCTTCCAGTATTCTGGCCTGGAGAATTCCATGAGTTGTACAGTCCATTGGGTCACAAAGAGTCTGACACGACTGAATGGTTTTCACTTTCACTTTCTCCAGGGAAAATGAACAAAATTGTTTTTCAAAAACTGTTTCTATGAAAAAATAACTTTAAAAAACAAAAATGAAAAAATTTTAATTGAAAACGCAAAACAGGATGTGCACTCAGAGGAGAGGCAGGCCATGTCTGGCTGCGGCCCTGTCAGAAGCCTCTGATCAGAGCCTGCAGGGTGGCGGGATCAGGACTTGGGGAGCAGCGAACGCTCTCTTGGAACAAAGGACAAGCCAGGCGGAGGTGCTGCTGGGACAGCGTGGCACTGGCAGGGGATAAACTGCATTTAACTGTCTCCACTCAGTCCAACGAAACGGTCACTGTGTGGTGATGACAACGGTGGAGATGAGAGCCTCTGAAGATTCGAAATCTTGATGATTCCGAGATGCTGGTTCACCCAGCAAAACCCGCTGCAGCACTGGGAGTGGAGACTTCCAAATGCTTTGCCTCTGCTCTGAGAGGGAGCATGCTCCTGTCACCTTCAGCATTTCTTGATTTGGAATCATAGGGCCAGAGATGATCAGGCTGGCAGAAAACCTACAGTTCATTGAATCTGTGGCTGGTGAGTCAGGGAGCCTCTAAAAATCTGGAAGAAAAGCTCCATGCTCTTTCTCTATAAAAAGACATTTAGGGATGGAGTTATGCAAACAATTTTCAGACACTGCTCAACTCCCTGACTCAACCCTGGACACTCAAAAGTGGGAGACTGTCCACAGTCACAGGTTAAGAATCCAGACAGGACCCCGAGAGGCCAGGCTTCCCCAGGTCCCAGATTGCGCACAGAATATTAGGCTCATCCAACCCCACCCAGTTCCACTGATGACGGGGAGCCTGGAGGAGGCACCAAAGAGAAGATGGCTCCTTTTTGGAACCGACTCAAATGTTGAGTTACCAGAAATAATTCGAGGCTGGGAGGCCGGAGCCTGTGCTCACACAGTGTCCTGCCGCATTCAAACGGGAGCATATTTCAACCTGCAGTCAGTTTGGACTTTAGTTACCAAAGTGCGGGTCCCCGCAGCCACCCGCTCTGTCCCTGTGGTGCTTAATGGGGCAAGCTGGCTCGGGGAGTGGGGATGAGATCACATTTCTAGAGGGCGTTGGGATTCCCGGGGAAAAGGAGCCTGTCTCCAGCTTCTTCACAGTTGACTGCACCTCCACCCTGCCTCAGGCCTCCTGGGCTATTTATAGCCTCACACCCAAAACACAAACTGTTGTTTGCAGCTTTTCCAAGGTCTAGCCCAAGGCTCTGCTTCAGTTCTGATTTCCATCTGTGCAAACACCCAGCTCCTGATGGGGTTTTAAGAGCAAGGATGGGGCCAGAACAGGAGGCCCTGGAATAGAGCATGGGCCCCCTTCCCCAGCACACACAATGCCCCAGCAGGCTCCAGTCCCCCAGTACAGCACTCCCACAGAGCCTGCACCAGGGGCAGGCTCCCCCTCCCATGTGGACCGGTCTATTTTAAGCGCTGTATTTTTAGGATGAGCAAATGCACTGGGTTTGTATAGTCTAAGATCACGGCCTCCCCTCTGGCGGCAGCTGCACTGCCAGGCCTCCTTGTCTTTGACTTTGGAGGCTGGTGTCAGCTGGCCATCTGTGGTCTGGGCTTAAGGAAGGGCGGGGTGATGGGGTGGTCTGGGCCTGGAAGGTGCAGGCAGCTCATGACGGAAAATTCCACCAGCTCCTGGAAGCTGAGATGGCACCGGCACCCCTGGCCTTGCCACCAGGAACACCAGGAGCCCACAGACACTGAAGGGCCCCATCCACACCAGGGAGGCGGCAAGTCAGCACCCCCAGGTTCAACTCCTGGCTCCAATCTGACTCTAGGAGCAGAACACCCCTGAGCCCCACCTGCTCACCTACGCTGAGGTGAGGACAGCCAGGCCTAGCTGGTGGGGTCACCATGAATGAGCAAGATGAAGCAGCCAAGCTATTGAATCCTGATGGCTCACTTGAGGGAAAGGTATTCCGCAAGCATCACTGTGATGCCTCCGGAATCCCTTCATCATGGGGAGGAGCACAAGGGCTCCAGAAAGACTTCCTCTCAGCTTTCTCCTACACGCCACCAGGCCTGGTGACACTATCTGCGGCGTGGCCCTAGCTGTGGTCCTCCCTTCGCCATCTCCCTGCCTTCAGCAGGGCTTTCCCCATCCATCACCTAATACGCAACTCAGCCTGGGTCTCCCCGCAGCCTGGTGCATCCTGTACCACCGCCAGGGTGAACATTCCAGAGCACAAGTCTGATCATCTCACGCTTCTGCTCAGAAGCTTCTGTTCCTCAGGTAAAATGCAAGTTCTTTAGGCCTCACAGGCAAACCAGGCTCACGTAAAACCTCCCCCAACTCAACAACCAAGAAACAACCAAACAACCCGACTCAAAAGATGAGCAGAGGACTTGAACAGACTTTTCTCCAAAGCAGACGTGTAAAGGGCCACCCAGCACATGAAAAAACGCTCAACATCTCTAGGACGTGCACGGCGGGAGCTGGCAGCACGGGAAGAGAGAAGAGCGCCTCCTTCCAGAAGGAGGAAAAAAAAGAAGGGCAAACACAAACAGCTGAGACCGCGCGGCCCCCTGAACCAGGAGGAGTGAACACGCAGGCTGGTGGGGCTAGAGCAGAGGGCAGGAGGGGACGGAGCCAGAACGGAAGTGAAGGAGGTGAGTGGAGGAGCGAGGCAAACAGGGCCCCGGGCATCACTGAAAGGTATTCAGAACAGAGCCCCTTACTCTTGGTGAGCCAGGAGTCACTGGGGGCTGTAAGTGCACAGTGACGTTCATCTTAGCATAATCGTTCTGGCTGCCAGGGCAGGAGAGTCTGAGGAAAGACAAGGGCAGAAGACAGCAGGGAGGCCGCCACGACCACCCAAGCGCCAGATGCTGGCCATGCACGTGTATCAGAAGGCGGGAGACGGAAGATGCCTTGCAAGGCAGAGCCAACAGGCTTGTTGACGGGCTGGGTGTACAGAAATGTCCCCAAGGCTTTGGGCCCAAGACACCAGAAGGATGAAGTTGGTATGAACTGAGACAAGAGAGAGAATCACAGGTTTGGGGAGAAGTCAGAGTTGGGTTTTGGACCGTCGACAAATGGAGACATCAGAAAAGCACTGGCCTGGTGAGGCTGGAGTCCAGGCCATGGACACTGGGCTGGGGTGATATTCAGAAGCGTAAAAGTGGGTGTGAGTGGTAAACGTGGGGACTCCAAGGGCAAACCTGGAGCACTACACGATTTACAACAGGGAAGATGAGGAGGAGTTGGCAAGGGAAGCAAGGAGAAGAAGCCCCAAGAGGTGACAAGAGGGAAGTGGGAGCCATGCATGTCCCGGGGGCAGCCAGGCACTGGGAGAAGGGAACAAGGTGGGGAGAGCCCAGTGCTGTGGGTGCGAAGGAAGTGATGGAGAACAGACCACAGGGCAATGTGGAGGCCCCAGAGGGCCTTGAGAACATGGCTTTGGTGGAGAGCCAGGTGGGAGGCAGAGGGCCCGCGGGAGAACAGGGATCAGCTGGCCCTCTGGGGCAGGGACTCCCCCCAGTCATCACTAGGAAAGAGGAGAGATGGGTGGTAGCTGGAGGAGAGTGGAGTCAAGAGAGGGAACATGTATTTCAATTTCCTTCTTCACAGCTTTCTAAACTTGCCAAGCTTCTGTGGATGACTTTTTAAAAATTCTTAATTGTAGTAAAATACACGTAACACACACTTTACCCTCTTAATCATTCAAAGTGTAGAGTTCAGTCTTGTTTAATACATTCACGTGGTTGTGCGACCATCACCCCATCCATCTCCAGAACTCTGCATCTAGTAAAACTGAAACTCTGTCCCCATTAAACACCAACCCCCCTCCTCCTGAGGCCCTGGCGGTCTACTTTCGGTCTCTGTGAATTTTGACTGCTCTAGAATCCACGGGGTCACAGAGTTGGACACGACTGAGCGACTGAGCTGAACCGAAAGTAATCCATACAAGAGGAATCAGCGTACTCGTCCTTTCGGGGGCTGGTTTATTTCACTGAACACAATGCCTACAAGGTTCATTCATTTTGCAGCAGGTGTCAGAACTGCATTCCTTTTTAAGGCTGAATGATATTCCACTGTATGGACCTACCACATTTGATTTATCCTCCTTCATCCCTTGATGGATCTTTGTGTTGTTCCCACCTTCTGGTTAATGCGAACAATGCTGCTGAGAACACGGCTGTACAGATACCTCTTTGAGACTCTGCTTTCAGTTCTTTCGCGTCTGCACCCAGAAGTGGAATTACAGGATCATATGGTACCTCTATTTTAACTTTTCAGGGAAGAGTCATGCTGTTTTCCATAGCAGCTGCCCCACTTTATGTCCCCACCAGCCGTGCGCAAGGGTTCCAATTTCTCCACATCGAGAGGGATATTTTTAAGATGGGAGGAATCATGGAATGTTTGTATGCTGATGGGAGGCTCCAGGAAAGAGAGAAAATAGCTGCTTTGGAGGGAGACAGAGAACAGTGAGGACTGAGCCAGGGCCTCCCGGCGACGAGGAGAAGGCCGCGGGGTGCGCAGGTGCAGGAGCTCAGGTTTGGCAGGAGGAGCCTGAGGAAGTTCTTGCTGATGGTGTCTGATGAGCAAGGTCTTCAGCCAGGAGAGGGCAGGAGGTGTGCTGAGGAAGGAGGAGAGGGAGCAGGTGCGTAAGTGTCACTGAGGAGCACAGACGGGGGATCACAGGCGCCCCTGGGCAGCGTCTTGGGACTGCCAGGCCAGCCTGGAGAGGAGCAGGAGGGAACTGATTTACTCCGGGCTCTGGATTTGCCAAGTAAGAACAATGCGGTGAGAAAGGGGCAGAGTCAGAAAGAGTGTGAATGGTGAAGTGAGAAACAAGAGGGGGTGAAGCTGGAAGAGGCCCCAGACATCAACAGGTCTTAGCCCCAAGGACCTCAGGGAACTGGGAGGAGGGGTAACTGTTGGGAAGGAGGTCTCGGATAACACATATTTTCAGGATGGGTGGAGCTTACGTTCCGAGGTTGAATGGACCAAAAAGGAAAGGAATGAAATAATGAAATAACTACATGACTGTGTGCTCAGTGGTATCTGACTCTTTGCGACCCGCGTGAGCTGTAGCCCACCAGGCTCCTGGGTTCATGGGATTCTCCAGGCAAGAACATTGGAGTGGACTGCCAATTCCTTCTTTAAGGGATCTTGTGACCCAGGGATTGAACCCGCGTCTCCTGTGTCTCCCATTGTCAGGTGGGTTCTTTTATCACTGAGCCACCTGGAATGCCCTAAAATAGCTACAGACCATAATAAATGCCCTGAAAGAAACAAGCCAGCCTGGAGAAAGGGGTTGGGGAGGGGCTTATTTAAACAGAGTGATCAGGGGTTGTGCCTTGAAGAGACTGGGGCTGAGACCTGAGTGTCATACTGAGGAAGGACCCCGGTATCTGCAGAATGGAAAGCAGGCAGAAGGGGCTGGTGACAGTGCGAGAAACAGGAAGAAGTCCAGAGGCTGAGGCTGAGGGTTGCTGGAGCACCTGAAGAGCTTTCACGGCAAAATAACACAATCTACACTGGAATGTCTAACCACCAATTCAAGCCCAACATTACCAAGAACCCACAAAACCTGTGGTGGATTCCTTCTGCAGCGACACGGCAAGATAGAAGTCAGTAGCTAGCATGCCCACACGTGACAGCAGGCGCCAAACCAGGAGGCTGTGCATGAATGCTACAGGACAGCAGTTGGGGTGTTTGGGGCTAGAACTTTTCCCCCAAATTAAGGACTGGCCAGCAGAAGCCACCCTCTGTGGGCATCTACACCTGGGCCAAGGTGCAAACTCCAGCTCTTTCTGCAGACTAACCAGGCTGCCCCAAAGAGGCCACCAGAGCTTCCAGCTTCCTCCCATGCAAGCCCCCTCCAGCCCCAACATCTCCTATCCTACCGGGTCCTGGGGAAGCAGGCCTGGCCCAACCCCAGAGCTGCCTGGGCTCCTGAGCAGCTCCAAGGCGGCAGGGAAAATGGGAAGATCCCCTCCCCAGTCCTGGCCAAGCCCCGCCTCTCTCCACCAGCAGGACCAGTGCTGAACTGGGGGAGAGAAAAGCAGAAAGGAAAGGGAGCAAGAGGGAAAAGGCAAAGCCAGCCAGGACAGACGCAGCAGAAATTCCTGGAACTCTTACTTCCACTAGAATCGCCTGTCCCTACACTATCCTGAGAGCTCCGAGGGCCTCTGCCACCTGCACTGCCGTCTGTGGGCTGGGGATGGGATCCAAGTTATGCCGTTGAACCCCCACACCTCCCCGAGGAATAAGAATTGTCACGTCAGGTTGAAGATGGGGAGGTTGAGACTCAATAAAGGATGTGACCTTGACCAAGGTTACACAGCCCAAAGTGACCTACCAGCTTCCTTGCTCCCTCCCACCTGTGCACGGGCACCACTGGAGAAAAGGCACATCTGCACTGAAGGGGAGGTGACCCTGGCTCCCTCGCCCAGGGCCAGGAGATAAGCGGCCCCTGCTGACCCCTGGTAAGGGGTAGACAGGTACCAGCCTCCCAAGGGCTCCTCTCCCAGGAAGGTTGGCAGGAGGCCTGAAGCATCTCTTTATTTCCCTTGGTCTCGTCTTCAGCACTAAACCATAACATTTATCTTTAGGTCACTTAAAGCATATAAATTAGGTTAAATATTTCATTCACTAAACAGCTCAGATAGTCATGGATTCTACCCTAAGTGAGCAGGAAGTTAATTCTCTCTACATTTACTCAGTAATATGAAATAATCATCTTAAATGAATATTTTACAGTTTGCATTTATTAGCAATGCAATTCCTTTCAGAGCCACTTGTAAAGGGTCCCAACGCCTTAGGAAATCTAAACAGTCCAGATGAAGCCATCATCTTGTAAAGAGATTCTACCCATTTGGTATTGATGCAGGGTTAGAACATGCCCTCCTGGCCAGGCCCAGCTCCTCACTTTTCCAGGGACCTTCCGGCTGAGGAGGGCAGGTCTCCTGCCCCACACGGAGCCAAGTTCATCCCTGGCCTGTCTGGATCCTCCCTAAGATCCTATTCATGTCAACAAGAAACCAACAAGCCACTGAAGTTTTATTCAGCAGGTGTTCTGTGCAAGGGCTGTGTCTGCCTATCCCCACCACCACCCTCCTGTCACCATCAGGCCCCGTCCCGCCTCTGCCGACAGCTCCAGCTCAGAGCTCCCTTCACCTCCCCTCATTTCTGTGCTGTTTCTCTGCATGACTCACCTGGTGCTTATCTTGTTCCCCCATGCTGGGCTTTAGGAGGATCTCACTGGAATAAATCTGAGGCCCCAGAGAGGAATTAAAAGTTCCTTAAGAGGCTGGCTCCCTTTGCACCTTCCTCCTCCCCCCAAGGTGCCCCAGATGGCACTGACCATAAGGTTGACCCTCCATCACTGTGCCAGCAAAAGGCACAGACAGAAGTGGGGCTCTACGTCTTCCCTTTCAAAGCCCTCCTTTCCTCCTCTTGAATGAGAAGCACCCCCCCCTCGCCCCTATTGTCCACTCTGAGTGTCTGTCTGCACTCAGAACTTTGTGCACTAATTGTGTGGGATGCTGTTTTTCAGGTCTTACAAATTCTAGTTGCTTTGCAGGTCAACTCAGTTAACAATCACTTAGTGCCTTTTAAGTGCAAAGGCCTGGGGGAAGGAAAACAAGTACAAAGAGCCACAGCCTCCCTCACTGTGGAGTTTAAACCTGGTGGACAAGCACAGAGCCACTGCAGGCACTGGTGCTGTAAGGGCAGCACCAGGAATCTGGGAGCCCACCAAGGGGACTTCTACAAGGATGCAGGGCTGGGCATCCCAGGGCGGAAGGACAGAAGCAGCAGGAGGCCTCAAGTGTCACCAGCCAGAGCCAGAATTGAACTCAGGTTTGGTTGCTAGTTACCAAAAAGTCAATGTTCAAGAGATAAGGGTTGGTGGAGAAAAGAAAGATGCTTTATTCAGGAAGCCAGCAACCTGGGGATTAGTGTTCCAGAAAGCATCTCCCCAGGTTTCTGGCTTCCCGACTAATGCATCTTTCCTTTTCCACCAACTGTTATCTCTTGATCATTGACTTCTGGGTGACTAGCAACCAAACCTGAGTTTGGTTCTACCTCTGGCTGCTAATAAATTCTGGCGAGCCAGGCAGGAGACTTGCACCCGAAAGGCTCCTCTTATTTCCTGCCAGGGGCTTTCCACAGCAGGATGATCACTGAGTCCCTGTCAGCTGCTCGCTGCCACCCAACCCTAGAACAGCAACTTGTGGGACAATCCCAAGCAGTCGCCAAGATTATTTTGCCTGACAGGTGAAGGATGGGGCGAGGAGGCAGATCAGAGCTAAAAGCAGGAAGATAAACTGAGTCCCAAATATCAGGACCATGAAAGGAGTGCTAAGGAGTTTGAACTAACTCCTCTGGTGGGAATTGGGAATACCCTCGTCTTGACAAGTGAAAGACCTAGGAGTGATGTCCATCTCTCCAGTTGGACTGGAAGCTCCATCAGCACATCCAGCACATGGCTACTCGCCATGAGCACTCAACACACTGTCCCTAGCAGGAGTGCCTGTTTTCACATCCCTCATTTCCCAAGTCCTGCTCTCTTAGGCTGCAGCTCATTAAGAGATGGTTACAGGAAACACTTTAACATTCCAGGTTCCTATGCAATATTGTTCTTTATAGCACTGAACTTTATCACAAACCAAGACAAAGTATTAAAAAGTAGAGACCTCATTTTGCTGACAAAGATCCGTACAGTCAAAGCTATGGTTTTTCCAGTAGTTATGTATGGATGTGAAAGTTCAACCACAAAGAAGGCTGAGCACCAAAGAATTAATGCTTTTGAACTGTGGTGTTAGAGAAGACTCTTGAGAGTCCCTTGGACTGCAAGGAGATCAAACCAGTCAATCATTAAGAAAATCAACCCTATATTCATTGGAAGGACTGATGCTGATGCTGAAGCTCCAATACTTTGGCCACCTAATGCAAAGAGCCAATTCATCAGAAAAGACCCTGACACTGGGAAATATTGAGGACAGGAGGAGAAGAGGGTGGCAGAGGATGAGGTGGTTAGATAGCATCACCGACTCAATGGACATGAATTTGAACAAACTCTGGAAGACAGTGAAAGACAGGAAGCCTGCACGCTGCAGTCCACGGGGTTGCAAAGAATTGGACACAACTGAGCAACTGAACAACAACATTAAGAGATATGCATGTGCTCTAAGCCATGTGAGGCCCAGCACGGCCCTTCTCTTGGTTAACGTCCCTCAAGTAAGAGCAGGTATGACCACCCATGGAAGGATGTAGTGATGACAGAATTGCCCTCTGCTCAGAGCTGGTCTATATCCATCCAGATAAATAATCATACACCTGTCATCTTTCCCTCCTGCTCCCAAGGCACTCGTAGCTACTCCTCGTAGCTCCCAGCTACTCCTGCTCCCTCCTACTCGAAGCTAAATGGAAAGCCAATTACAATAATGTTAGGAATACTGTTTTTTTTTTTTCAGTTTTCACTTTCATCTGGCAGCTTTGTTGAAAAGTAAATTTTATCACAAGCCATTGCAAATCCTTCTCTAGGCAAAACGGAATGAAACCAAAGTAAATAAGTACATCCTCCAACCAGGGGAAAAAAAAAAACTAAAAATTATACATTTCCAATGTCTGATTTCATGAAGAAGTCGGAGGAGAAATCACAGAATGTGGATGTGGATAGGAAGGAAAGAGAAGTCGTGCAGCTCAGATGGAGCCAGACTTCCGCCCTCCACACTGGAGCTGAGCTCGGCTATTTCAGGTGCAGACGGGCCTAAGGTGGGTGATCTGAGCTTAGCCACGATCATTGCCCAGGGCCAGACGGGGCCCCGAGAGGACTCACCCAGCTCGGGGTTTTGTAGAAGGTCATCATTTTCACCCTCAGCTGTGTTCCTAAGCTTGCCATAGGGATGAGCGAGCTTCTTCTCAGCTGTATCATTTTTCTTGTAATTACTAAGCTAATTTTCTATGCCTGGGTCTCAGGGTAATTCTGAAAGGACTAACAGGCTTGTTATTTGGGGGGAGGGAGCAGAATACATCAAATAAGCAATAAAAGGAATAAAACCTGCCATCTTCCACTTAAAATTTCTAGAAACTAATGCCACACTTCAGTAAAACACAACCACTTTTTTTTTTCTTTCTACTTTCTATACATTCTAAATTTTCTGTAACAAGCACATATTAGTCTATAATGGGGAAAAGTAAAGTCGATTCTTAAAAATCTCTTTGCTTAGCGATCTTACTATTCAGGGTGTTAAGAACAGAGTTAGAATCTGAAAACATCCCATTGTCCACAGCAAGACTGGATTTAAATCTGGAAAGTTTCCAAGCCCAAATACTGTGGGCGGGTCTAAGAAGCAATTCCCAGTTTTTCTCCAAGTCTAGCTAAGCCCAGAACACACGCTGGCATGCCATCTTCCCTTCTCCATCCTCCAAATGCTTCAGCCAGCCTCAGTCACGATTCCTCTAACTTTCCTTGGCCTCCCAAGAAAGCCTTCTCCTCTGTGAACGCTTGTTCCTCCTCCGTCACACTCCCCACCCTGTCTGGTCTACTCCATCCCCTACTCAGCCAGTTCTGACAGCTGCCACTCCACCAAGGATGCACCCTCGTCCTGCCCCGGTGTCCAATTGCATGGATTCTGTGAACGGCAGCGTGTGTTGAGTGTTCAGTGCACTTGTTGGAATAGCTTACAACACTGAGCACACAGGGCTCAAACTAGCCCAGATGGAAACATCTCCTCGTGCTGTCAGTGGAGACAAAATATCCTAGATTCAGTGCCTGCCATAACAAAATATCCTAGATTCAGTGGCTTAAACAACATAAACTAACTTTATCACAGTTCTGAAGCCTGAGAAGTTTAAGATCAGCATGTGGCAGGGTTTGGTGTCTGGTGAAGCCCCCTTCCTGACCTGCCACCTTCTCCCCAAGTCTTCACATGGTAGAGAGAGTGTACTCTGGTCTTTTCCTCTTCTTACACTTTCCTCGTGGTCCAGTGGCTAAGACTGTGCTCCCAATACAGGAGACTCGGGTGCGAACCCTGGTCAGGGAACTAGATCCCACATGACCCAACTAAAAGATCCTGCTCATCACAACTAAGACCCAGAGCACCCAAATAAATAAATACAAACATTTCTTTAATTAAAAGATAAAGGCACTAATCCCATTTTGAAGACCCCACCCTCAGGACCTCGTCTAACCCTAATTAGTCGCTCAGTCATGTCCAACTGTTTGCAATCCCACGGACAGCAACCTTCGAGGCTCCTCTGTCCGTGGCTTTCCCAGGCAAGAATACTAGAATGGGTTGCCATTCCCTTCTCCAGAGGGTCTTCCCAACCCAGGGATCAAACCCAGGTTTGAAAGCAGATTCTTTACCGTCTGTGCCTGGGATTGAACCAAACAACCAATTACCCGCTCCCAAAAGCCTGATCTCCAAATACACTGGAAGTCAAGGGTTCAACATATGAATCTGGGGGACACAACTCATTCCAAAGCAGTTTCATCCTTCTGTCTTGAGGTCCCTGCCTGCAGGAAGCTGCCCTGACCCTGATAGACTGGGCTGGCCCTCTTCCTAACTAACCTGAACTCCCTGTAAGACATTTTCTGTCACCTTCTGTATATTGATCAGGCTTCCCCCTCACACTCTACACAGTAGGTAAGAGCCATGAAGGCAAAGATCAGACCCCTCTCGCCTACCTTGTACCCTAGCTCCTAAACACATACTGTGGTCAGAAAGTATCTGCTGAAAAGAAAAAAGGAGAAGAGAAAGGAAGACAGAGGGAGGGAAAGCTTAATGAATTAATTCATTGATGGGTTGACTGGTCATTTTTCCCAGATAACTGAGCCTGGACTCCTGGAGGCTCCAAAGAAGCCCCACCCTCTTCACTCCACCAGGAGCCTCAAATGGGCACTGAGCTCCCATCAAGCTCCTGTGTGGAAAACTGACCTGAGGGTAACCTGACAACACAGAAGCCTGGCTCCAAGGCTGGCATCTAAGAATTTCTCGGGGGAGAGAAAGCAGATGAGGCTAACTGACTACAATCGATCCTTCGAGGTGAAGAGTGGACAGGTACTCATTACATCCCTTTTGCAACTTCTGTGTAGGTTTAAAATGTTTTAAGCTCAAAAAACTGAGAAAACAGACAAAACTAAATTATAGGGTTAGAAATCAGAGTAGTAGTTGCCTTTAAGGAGGGGGTGATGAGATGAGTGGGCTTCTGAGGTGCTGGCACATATATTCTTGAAATAGATGCTTTTCACACTCTCACTGACCTGCACAGTTTTGTCTGGCACCCTTTTTTGTGTACATGCTTGCTGCTGCTGCTAAGTCGCTTCAGTCGTGTCTGACTCTGTGCGACCCCATAGACAGAAGCCCACCAGGCTCCCCCATCTCTGGGATTCTCCAGGCAAGAACACTGGAGGGGGTTGCCATTTCCTTCTCCGTACATGCTTAATGTCACAATAAAAAGACTTACTTAAAAAAAAAAAAAAAGCAAACAGAATACACACATTTCTGAAAGGTCCATGGGATCACAAAGACATTCTAGCATGTGGACAGGACCACGTGAGCTCTGCCCAGCTGATGGGTAAGGTCCCACGGTGGATTCCAGAAGCCAGACCAGGGCAGCTGCCTCCTCTTCTAGACACAGTTTTGGGTTCCCATCCAAGTTCTCATAGTCAAAGCTATGGTTTTTCCAGTAGTCAAGTACAAATGTGAGAGAAAGCTGAGCACCAAAGAATTGATGCTTTTGAACTGTGGTGTTGGAGGAGACTCTTGAGAGTCCCTTGGACTGCAAGGAGATCAAACCAGTCAATCCTAAAGGAAATCAGTCCTGAATATTCATTGGAAGGACTGGTGCTAAAGCTGAAGCTCCAATACTTCGACCACCTGATGTGAAGAGCCGATTCACTAGAAAAGACCCTGATGCTGGAAAAGACTGAGGGCAGAAGGAGAAGGGGGTGATAGAGATTGGATGGCATCACTGACTCAATGGACGTGAGTTTGAGCAAATTCCAGAAGATAGTGAAGGACAGGAAAGCCTGGTGTGCTGCAGTCCATGAGGTCACAAAAAGACACAATTGAGTGATTAAACAACAAACCAAGTTCTCCAGCTGAGGTGCCAGTTGCCTCATTTGAAAAGTCCAAGTGAAATTGATGCAAAACCCCTATTTTTGAAAAAAAAAAAAAAAAAACAGAATTGCCCTCTCTGTTCCTCAGCAATTATTCTCTCTTCAAATAGACAATTTTTCACCATTAACAGGATGACAGGACTTTAGTGGGTAAGGTGATCCATCTAGAAAATAATGTAGTGTCCACCATAATTCCCATTTCCTAAGCATGTTGGGCTATTTTTTATTTCAAGAAAAGTGAGGGAAATTATTTTCTATAACTGGACGCATTCCTGTGCTCAGATCATGTCAAAACAGCTTACACTTTAAAGTGGAAGTGTACCTTCGAGAAACATAGCACAGCCTGGACCCTTTGGGGAGTGCGTTTTCAAAATAAAGATAATAATGATGAATAATCTCTTGTTTGACAGGCAACGACAGGCTTCAACTCACCTCGCACAATGGCTATTGCCTCCCAGGGCATAAACCAGATACTTGAGGAAAATTGGAGATTTCCCACTATTCTCCTTCTCAGCCTGGGATAACATGGGTTTGTTCTTGCTGGTATATGAAAATCATTACTCTTTCTAATGGAAACAATAACTTCCACACAAAGCACCTGTGTGGCCTCCCCTGACCACCAACCTACCTGCATGAGTGATTACTTAAAACCAAAGGAGCTTAAGAGCTCCCCCTTTATTTGCTTTTGTTGCCTCGAACCACAGTAATAAAGTCCCGAAGCTCCTTCACAGGAGTCACGCACCAATGAGACCTGAAACTCCATCAATATCTTCTCCAAGTCCAACTCCGGCTGCTCTCACATGGACCACCTACTTAACCAGTTATCTGGGCCCCAGGTATTCATCTCAATCTTGCTCCCCACCCCCAATCCCTGCCCCACTCACCAAACATGCTTCTGGACCACATTCCTCAGTGCTGACAGAGCAAAATCAAAGCATACGAACTTGTTTCAGTAGTGACCTTTGGGCTTCCCTGGTGGCTCAGTAGTAAAGAATCTGCCCGATGGTGAGGGAGACACGGCTTTGATCCCTAATCGAGGAAGATCCCATATGCTGCGGGGCCTGTGCACTGCAACAACTGATGCTCACGTGCCCTACAGCCCGTGCTCCACAGCAAGAGCAGCCAAGGAGCCCGTGCACTGCAGCTAGACAGCAGCTACAGAAAAGTCCGCACGGCAACAAAGACCCAGCACCACCAAAAGTAAACCAAATAAATGAACATTTTTCAAAAAGCAGTTACCTTTGCAAAACACAATTAGGACAGCAAACCTGTGTGATTCTGAAGCCAAGTTCAGGCAACACGATGGTGATGGTTGGTACCACTGATATCATTCTAAATATTTCTGCCCTCTCTCCTTCAGCTGGGCTTCCATTGTGACTCAGCTGGTAAAGAATCCACCTGCAATGCAGGAGACCTGGGTTCGATCCTTGGGTTGGAAAGATCCCCTGGAGAAGAGAAAGGCTACCCGATCCAGTATTCTGACCTGGAGAATTCTATGGACTGTATAGTTCATGGAGTCACAAAGAGTCGGACGTGACTGAGTGACTTTCACTTCACTGCTCTTTTAGTTAGTCCCATGGTTCTCAACAGGGGCAATTCCACCCTCACCCCCCACCCCAAAAGACATTTGACAATGTCATGAGACATTTTGGACTGTCCCAGCTGAAGGTGAACACGCCTGGTACCTACTAGTAGGCAGAGGCCAGGATGCTGCTAGACATCCTACAAGGCATAGGACAACCCCCCAACCCAGCAAAGAGTTATCCAGCCCAAAATGTCAGTAGTGCTGAGACTGAGACCCTGAGTTAGATGAGCAGCAATTCGCCACGTGCTTTACCATGTGCCTCCAGGGAGTTGCTGGGACTTGCTTGTTTTGTCCTCTGTGATGAAATGCTGGGGATTACAAGTTTGGGGAGGAGCACTTAGAGAGAAGCTGATCTGCACCATCAAGTGAGTCATGAGCAACCATCTCATCCCCTTATTGATAGGACTCGCATTCTGCACATCTCAGTGACTCTAGATTTCAGCAAGGCAGCCAGCAAAGTCTCTCAGGTTATACTTGGAAATTAGATGGTGGTACTGGCGAGGAGATTCATCCTTGGTTGAATGACCAAACTTGCAAAGCAGAGAATAATAGATCCCAGTCACCTGGAGGGAGGCCTCTAAGGACACATCACAGGCTTTGTCCTTCACCCCATCATGTAGGACATCTCTATCAACAGCCTGAATAGGTTCACAGTATTCTTCTGAGATCCCATGAATAGCATCATTGAGAAGGATGCTGATATTCTGGTAAGCTGAGACAGAACTCAAGCAGACCTCAAGGGATTTATGACAGAATAAACCAGCTACATGGCAGTAATAGGTAGCCTTGGATGTCTTTATGGCTTTCAAAGCATTTTTCACTAGGCTATTTCATTTGATCATCAGCAGCAGCCCATAATATAGGTGGGTCTCCTGACCCCCAGCCCAGCATCCATTCTATATCCCACCTTGCTTAAGGGTCAAGAGTCTGTACCTCTCCTGGCCGGAATCCAGGACTGGGGAGACAGTCCTTTGGAAAAGAGTTTTCGTTTGAGCACCAGCTTGAAAGGTGTTCATCTGGCTGGGTTAACTCAAGGATAATGTCAAGAAAAAGAAGGTAGCAATGCCTTTCCTGTGCTCTGATCAGCAGCCACGTGTGTGGTTTGGTCTTGTTTTGGGCAGCACATTTCAAAGCAGAACTGAAAACAAGAGCTTACCCAGAGGAGGATGATCAAGACGGAGGAGAAGAACAACAGCAAGTCCTATGAAGGAGACAGAAGCCACAGGAGCCGTCTGCTCATTAGAGACACTCAAGGACGCCACGATGCTGTCTTCAAAGACAGAGGTGCTGTCCTGGACAAGACAGATTCAAGGTATTCCCTGTGGCTCCAGAGGGCAGACGCAAGGCTGGTGTATATTCAGGGGGAATATTTAAGCTCAGCAGACAGAACTTCCTGACCATTTATTATACCATCAGAAATAGCAGGCAGGGGACTTCCCTGGTGAGCCAATGGCTAAGACCCTGTGCTGTCTGTCAATGCAGGGGGCCCAGGTTTGTTCCCTGATCAAGAAACTAGATTCCACATGCCACAACTAAGACCAAGTGCAGCCAAATAAATTAATGAATAAATAAAAGAATAAATAAATATTTTTTTTTAATGGCAGGCAGGTCACTATCCCAGGTGGTAAGCCCCCAGCCTTGAAAGTGTGCAAGCTCAGGGTGGAGCTAAGAGAAGGGCTTCAGAGGTAAGGTTCTAAACCATGTTACTGGTTCATTCAGCAAATACACATTGAGAGCGTGGTCCTAGGAGCTGGAGGGGAGAGCAGTGAACACAAGACAAAATCCTGCTCTCCTGGAGCTTACAGGTCAATGGTGATGAGGTGGCGGGAAGTGCTGTGAAGACTTGGGATTTGGCGATAATCAAGAACTTCCCACCGGATTATCACTATTCAGGTCCTTACATTATCAATATTCAGATCCTTAAAGAAATTAGGAATGTAACAACAAATAACTATGAATATTTAACAGTGCAGCTACAAGAAAGTGTGAGGGTTTTCCCAGTAGCGTGGGATCTGGGTTCCTCAAATGAGTCATCAGTTAGTCAAATATAAGATCATCTGAAACCAACAAGGTCCATCACCTCCAAAGTCCCTTCCTGCCCAAAGACACCGGAATTCTATAAAAGCACATCCGTGGCTTCCCACAAAGTCTCTTTTTGAAACAAGCCGAACCACGTGACAACACTGAGCTGAGAATGGGACTCCCTGGTGGCAAAAGGAGAAGCGGGCGTAGGAGGAGGTTAACAAGTAACACAGGAAAGTGGAGAAACTGAGTCTGAAAGTAACTGAGTCAAAAGCACCAAGGTCAGAGCCCAGAGAAGCCAGAGAACCCGAACCTCAGGGCTCCAGGGGAAGAGACGCCAAGGGAAGGCACCTGCTAACCGCCTAGTCTCTGGCGGGACCGTAGCCCCCGAGCCCTGGGCTGCTCCAAGGGGCGTGAGGAGGCTTCAAGCTATCCCTCAGCTGCTCTAGGATACAAAATTTTAAAAGAATGTTATATAGATGAAAGCGAAAGTTGCTCAGTCGTGTCCAACTCTTTGCAACCCCTTGGACTATAAAGTCCATGGGATTCTTCAGGCCAGAATACTGGAGTGGGTAGCCTTTCCCTTCTAACCCAGGGATTGAACCAAGGTCTCCCACACTGCAGGCAGATTCTTTACCAGCTGAGCCACAAGGGAAGCCGGCTGAGCCACAAAAAATGTTATGAGAAATGACAATTATAGGTCCACTTTATCTATCCATGCAAATTAAGACATTATCTAATCAAATAAAAGGGTATATTAAACAAATTTTTAAAGGGTCAAGTTGGCCAGGGGGGCGGGCAGGGGGGCACCTGACATCAAGGAGTGAGCAAGCCCAAATTTAACACCCAAGTCTCCACAGTGAGGGGCACCCCTGAACCCACTTGTTCTCCAAAACTCACGGGGAAAAGCCCAAGTGGGGGTCTGACACCACCTCTCCCCAGTCCGTACTGCCATCCAAGGGGGCTGGGGCTCCCAGGGGAAGCACAAGACCTCCAGGGAGAGTAGTCCTCCCAAGAGAAAGATGGGAGATACCGCCATCCATGCAGCAGGATTAATAGACAAAACACAGCAAGAATTCAAGCTAAGAAAGACATATCCCCAAAGAGACAAGGGGGGGATGTCAGGAATAGAAAGTCAGAACAGGCAGTCGTAAAGAACCAGCTGGAAACACTGGGCGTGAAACACATAAAAAAGCTTGTTTCATGGGGACAGCGTTTCAGTTTGGGAAGATGAAAAGGGTCTGGAGGCAGATGGTGGTGATGGTTGGACAACAACGTGAACGTAGTCAGTGCCAACGAACTGTCCACATAAAGCGGTGAGTTTAAAATAAATAAATAAATAAAATAAAATAAAATAAAGTGGTGAGTTTTATATTACATACTGCATATTTTACATACATTTTTCCACAATAAGAATAGATAGAAATTAACAAATAAATTAATATGTAAATAATGCCATGAATATAAAGACCCTAGCACTCTTTCTGCCACAATGAAGCTGTCTGATAAAAGGTATCTCTAAAAAAATTAATAATAATAATAATAATTATAGGTGAAATGAATAAAGAATACAGCATTGGGTTGGCCAAAAAGTCATTCAGGTTTCTCTGTAAGATGTTACAAACAACCTGAACAACCTTTCTGGCCAACCCTATACCAACACTGATTCACTTTGGGGGGCTTCCCTGGGAGCTCAGTGGTAAAGAAGCCACCTGCAATGCAGGAACCACAGGAGACTCGGTTTGACTCCTGGGTAGAGAAGATCCCCTGGAGGAGGAAATGGCAATCCACTCCAGTATTCTTGCCTGGGAAATCCCATGGACAGATGTTACAAACAACCTCTTTGGCCAACCCAATACAATCACTGATTCATTTAGCAAATATTTATTGAGTATCCACTACATGCCAGATTCTGAGACAATATTACAGAATGAAACAGACAAGAAGTGCTGCCTTCCTGGCCCTCACATTCTGGCAGGAGAGACAGAAAATAAATAATGTTAAGAAATAAAATGCAGCAAATACTAGATGGTGATAGATGTGATGGAGAAGGTTAAGAAGGAGGGGAGTGGGTTCCCAGTGGAGCCGTGAGGAATGGTTCCCCTGGGGAGGAGGGGTCTTAGGACTCCAGGCCCCTTGTGGTGGCTGATGACGAGGGGCAAGGAGTGGGTGAGGGGGCGAGTGACATATGGGAATGTGGGGACACAGCCAGCACCATGCAGAGCTCCAGGCATCCCTCTGGACTCACGTGAGGAGATGAAGGCTCCCGGAGGTGCAGATTCATATTTTATTCCTAAAGTCAAGCACTCCATAACAACCAAAGAATGATTTAGTGAGCTAGAAGGTGACATCAGGGAACTTTCCCAGGAAGCATCAGGAAAGGATAAAGAGATGGGAAGTATTTTTTAAGTAAATAAATAAAAGGAAATTTGACAAACAAAAGTTGACCTGTCAACATCCATTTCCTAGGAGCCTCAGGAGGTCAGAGATGTCAATGGTGGGGGAAACAAATGAAGAACTAATAACTAAGAATTTCCCAGAGTTAAGGAAAGATGTAAAAACCTCACCCTGGAAGGATGCACAGAGTGCCAGAGGATGGAGAAGAGAGATGGACAGACACTAGATGCTTCTGAAAGGAGAAATAACTCAAGAAGAGACACTAACAGTGAAAAGATACGAGCCCTAAGAATTTGGCCTAAGAAAAGAAAAAATTAGAGTAATAACTGACAGAACTGTGAAAAGAAATGAATAAATCAAGAGATTTGGAGACTTTTACACACTCCTCTTGGAAACCAATGGCTTAAGCACAAAAAAAGCAAAATAACAAAGATAAAGAGATTTATTAAGGTTAAACTAATAAACACATGGAGAATTCACCCAACAGAGAACACACATCCTTTTTGAGTGCACATAGATCGTTCACAAAAATTAAACATGCACCAGGCCATAAAGAAAGACTCAGTAAATGCCAGAGAGTCAACATTCTACAAACCATCTTGAGACCATGACATAATAAATTTTTTAAATATTAACAAAAAGATCGCTTGTAAATCCAATATATCTGGGAACTTAAAAAACATTCTATTGATCCTTGTTAAAGAAAAAAATCATAAGGGAGATTTTTCAATGTTCAGAGGACACAGTAAAATCACTATCTGTCAAAATTTATGGGACACAGAAAATTCCTCTTCCAATAATGGAGGAGTAGCTAGTATTGGACCAAGCCTCCAAATTTAAAATATATATCTTTTCATCTGAAGACACCTAGGAGAGACCAAAAGCAGGCAGAAACTAGAGAGATTCAGAGACTTAGAAGGTCAAAGTACTGGGTGAGTTTCTGAGTTTGGTGTTTTTTTTCCCTTTATAGTTTTTTTTGCCTAAGGCAGAACCCAGTCAGAATCAGGGAGCAATTAATACTCAGATAGAAATCTGTATTTTGCCTGTTGTAGAATCAGAGGACAGAGTGTGGGTGACCACACCATCTACAAAATGAAGGAGGAAACCCCCAAAAGAAGAAAGCCAAGAGCTAGAGTCTCAATTCTGTGTATAAACTTGGCCCAAATCTCCAGTTAATCCCGGAATTACATATGCGTGGAGCAGGCTCTGAGCAACCCAGCTGAGGCTGCAGACTTGGACAGAGATTTCTGCTGCTACCCAGTTCGGATGGAACAGTTTAGGATTTGAATTTGGCAAAATTGAGTGTCTGCTAAAACAAAAACTCACTATTATTCAGAATAACAAAACAGAATCCCACATCCTTGCACATTATCGTTCACAAGATCCAGACCACAGTCTCACATTACAGAATATACAAGCAGGAAAATGTGACTCCCACTAAAGGGAAAAGTAAAGACTGACTCTGAGATGCCACAAATGTCTATATGAAGCTAGTCTTTTTTTTGTGTGTGTGTGTGTGTGGACCATTTTTTAAAGTCTTTATTGAATTTGCTACATTATTGCTTTAATTTTATGTTACATTTTTTGGGGCCGAGAGGCATGTGGTTATCTTAGCTCTCCAACCAGGGATGGAACCTGCACCCCCTGCATTTGAAGGTGAAGTCTTAATCACTGGACCACCAGGTAAGTCCCTAAACTAGTCTTTTTATTCTGATGTTTTGACATCTTGGGGCCTTGCTGACACTGGAAGAGACTGTTCCTCCTAGGGTTGGCTAATTCCCAGAGACAGCAAATAACTTGCCCAGGAGTGTACCTTTCATATACAAACCAACCAATCTGAAGCCCACACCCCAGTCATCTTTTACTGGACTCTTGGCCCTCCCAGGGCTCTCACATACAGACCTCAGGGCCAGTACCAGACAAGGAGGGACAGTCCTTATACCCCAGAGCCCAATGGAATTATTCAAACTAGCCAATCCTATCCCTGTTTACCCGTCTTGTTTTGCCCTTCCCTCAAGAACCATAATAAAGACTCTTGTCCACATTTTTTTTTCCTTGCTCCCTCTGCCTCTGGACCAGCCCTGATGCTTATGCATGTGGCCCAGTGTGACATGCTGTACCTCTTCCTATTGGAGAACTATAAAAAACAAGTTATATTTTCAGTGACTTCCCTGGCAATCTAGTGGTTATGACTCCACACCCCCTACTGCAGAGGGGGCGGGTTCAATCCCTAAGTGTAAAAAGAAAAATTTATATTTTCAATCACAATCATCTCCTGATGGGTTAGTCTCACCATATCTGAATAATAATAGACCTACATTTTAAAACAATGTTGAAATTAGAAGACAAAGATTTTTAAAGGAACTATAACTATACTCAAGTGAGTAAAGGAAAATATGTTTGTAATAACTGTACAGATAGGTCACCTCATTAGAGAAGAAACAACAAAAAGGAACTAAATGAAAATTCTATAACTAAAAAATAAAATGCCTGAAATGTATTCACTGGGTTGACAATAACAGAGGAAGAGTTAGTGAACTTGAAGAGTGGACAATTTCTGTTGATTTATCTCAGTGAATTTCAGCTGGAGGTGATTTTTGTCCCTCACAAGATATTTGGGAAAATATCTTGGAAAAGACCCTGATGCTGGGAAAGACTGAAAGCAAGAGGAGAAGAGGGTGGCAGAGAATGAAATGGCTAAATAGCATCACTAACTTAATGTCCATGAATCTGAGCAAATTCTGGGAGACAGTGAAGGACAGGGAAGTCTGATGCGTTGCAGTCCATGGGCTCACAAAGATTCAGACACAACTTAGTGGATGAATAACAACAACAAGAGCTATTTGGGAGTGTTTGGAGACGTTTTGGTTGTCACAGCTGGGAGGCTAGGCTATTGGCATCCAGTGGTAGCGGTCAGGGAAGCTGCTAACATCTGACAACACACAGGAAGCCCTTCTCACTGGACAACTAACGATCTGGCCCAAGCTGTCAGTCGTGCTGGGACAGAGAAATCCTGACCTACTAGGAAAACAAAAATGGTTTTAAAAGTGAACAAGTTTTGGTTATTTGTGGGGAAAAAAATGCAAGGTCAAATATACATATCTTTGAAGTCCCAGAAGGCAAGAATGAGAATAGGTCAGAAGAAAATCGGAGACGGCGATGGCACCCCACTCCAGTACTCTTGCCTGGAAAATCCCATGGACGGAGGAGCCTGGTAGGCTGCAGTCCATGGGGTCGATAAGAGTCGGACACAACTGAGCAACTTCACTTTCACTTTTCACTTTCATGCATTGGAGAAGGAAATGGCAACCCACTCCAGTGTTCTTGCCTAGAGAATCCCCGGGATGGGGGAGCCTGGTGGGCTGCCGTCTATGGGGTCGCACAGAGTCAGACACGACTGAAGCGAGTTAGCAGCAGCAGCAGCAGCAGAAAAAAAATATTTGAGGAACTAATAGACTGAATGTTCCCAAATGTGTTGAAAGACATAGATTTTCAGATTCAAAAAGTTCAGTAAACCCCAAACAAAATGAACAAAGTAAAAAACACCTCAGGATATCAAGGTCAAAGTGAATAACATTCAAAGATAAACAGAAAGTTCTGAAGGCACCCAGACATAACACATTACATAAAAGAAATAAATCAATAAGTGCTGAATAACTTTTTATTAAGAACAAGAGGACAGAAGAGAGGAGAACATCACCTCTCATGTGCTGTAAGGAAAAAACGTCAGCCAAGAATTCTGTACACAATGAAAACATCTACTAATAATGAATACAAATAGAGACATATTCAGGAAATTTTTAAAAAATAAGAAAAATTACCACCATAAAATGTTCCCTATGAAAAATTTATATGAAATCTTCAGGATGAAGAGAAGTGATTTCAGGAAGGAACAAAGAGCCTCATAAATGTGAGCAATTATAAATATTTTGTTTCCTGCTCTTATTTTCCTAAAATATATATGACTATTTATATCAGAAAGAAAAGAAAAACACTATATCAGGTTTATAGCATATATATAACAAGTATAGCATGAAGGAGTAGAGATACATTAAAAAAACTATATTTTTGCAAGATTCTTACATTGAAGTAGTATAAATATGAACTATAAGTAGACTGTGAAAAGTTAAGAATATATATTATATTCCTTAGTGCAACCATCCCCAAAACTTTAAAACATGAAAAGAACACAGCTAAAATGAGAAATTAAAATGAAATTCATTTTAAAATATTTAATTAACCCAAAGAGAAATAAAAAACAGGTGAGATAAATACAAAACCATTATCAACACTGTAGACATATTTCCAACCATATCAATAATTACATTATATGTAAACAGACTAAACACTCCAATTAAAAAGCAAAGATTGTCAGAACAGATGAAAATAACAAGACCCAACCATATGCTATCTATAAGAAAAATACTTTAAATATAGAAACAAAGAAAGTAGTATGTGAAAACAGATAAACCATGTAAGCTATAAGAAGGGTGGAGTGGCTATAAAAATGCTAAGATAAACAGAATTATCAGAAATACAAATATTCCACAATGATAAATGGGGTAATTAAATCAGGGAGACACTCCATCATAAATTTGAAGATGCCCTATAATAAGGCCTAAAAGCAAGAAGCAAAAACTGACAGATATTAAGAAAGAAATAGATGAATCCATTGCCTTAATTGGGACACACTAGTGCTCCTTGGAAGGAAAGCTATAATAAATCTAGACAGCATACTAAAAAGCAGAGACATGACTTTGCCAACAAAGGTTTGTATAGTCAAAGCTACAGTTTTTCCTGTAGTCATGTATGGATGTAAAAATTAGACCATAAAGAAGGCTGAGCACCAAGGAAGTGATACCTTCGAACTGTAGTGCTAGAGAGGACTCTTGAGAGTCCCTTGGACAGCAAGGAGATCAAACCAGTCTATCCTAAAAGAAATCAACCCTGAATATTCGTTGGAAGAACTGATGCTGAAGCTGAAGCCCCAATACTTTGGCTACCTGATGTGAAGAGTCAACTCATTGGAAAAGACCCTGATCCTGGGAAAGATTGAAGGCTAAAAGAGAAGAGGGTGGCAAAGGATGATAGTTAGATAGTATCACTGACTCAGTGAACACTAATCTGAGCAAACTCCAGGAGATAGTGAAGGACAGGGAAGCCTGGTGTGTTGCAGCCCAAGGGGTCGCAAAACGGACACAACTTAGTGACTGAAAAACAACAAAAAGCGTCCAAAAAACACAAAATGTCTGGAAATAAAGTAACAAACAACAAGCAAAACCTCTACACTGAAAACTACAGAACATTAGGAGGAAGATTAAAGAAGACCTAAATAAATGGATAGACCATATTTATGGATTGGAAGACTCTGTATTTTAAAGATGACAATTGCCTCCAAACTGACCTATATCTTTAACACCATCCCACTGAAAACACCTACAGGATTTTTTTAAATAAATTGACAAACTGATTCTAACATTTAAAAGGAAAATGAAAAGGAAGTAGAATAGCCAATAACGTTTTTAAAAAGAACAGAGTCAGAAGCCCGTCTGAAGCCCGTCTTTTAAGATTTGCTATGAAGCTACAGCAGTCAAGATGGCAGCACACTGACATAGGCGAGACAAATAGATTGGTAGAACAGAAAAGAGCCCAGAAAAGACCCATGCTTATATGGTCACTTAATTTTAGGTACTGGAGCAATCCAATGGGGAAAGGAAAGTCTTTTCAATAAATGATGCTGACACAACCGGACATCAATATGGAAATTAACAAATGCCTCCTATCTTATACCACACAAGAATTAATTTAAGACAGATAATAGACACAAGTAAAAGCTCAAACGATAAAGCTTCCAGAATAAAACATAGGAGAATATCTCCAGAATGAGGTAAGAGGCAATGATTCCTTAGAGAGGACATGGAAAGCAATAACCATAAAAGGAAAAGAGTAATAAGTTAGACTTCAGCAAAATTTAAAACTGCTCCTGAAGAGATATCATTATAAAAATGAATAAGCAGGCCACACCCTAGGGAAAAATACTTGCAAAACATACAGGTGACTAAGGACCTGTATCCAGACTAGATAAAGAACTCCTATGAGCCAATAATAAAATGAAAATCCAAAAATTTAATGGACAAAAAAGTGGAACAGACACTTCATAAAGGAAGATATATGAATGGGCAATAAGCACATCAAAAAGTATTGTTAGTCATCAGGGAAATGTAAATTGAAACTATAATGAGATCCACTCTACACCCACCAGAATGGCTAAAATTAAAAAGACTGACAACATTAAATGTTGGCAAGCATGTGGAGCAACTGGAACCGTCATACATTGTTGGTGGAAATGTGAAACAGTCCAATCACTTCAGGGGCAAAGTCTGCCAGTTTCTTCTAAAAGAAAAAATAGCACTCAACAATGTTCTCTTGAGCATTTATTCTAGTGATATAAAAACACAAATCTCAAAAAAAGATTTGTACAAAATATTCACAGCAGTTTTATTCATAATAGCCAAAAAATTGGAAACACCCCAGATGTCCATTAACAAATGGAAAAACAGACTCTGGTACATTCATACAATAGATTACTACTCGTCAATAAAAAGGAAAAAAAATTACTGATACATGCAAAAACATAGATGAATCTCAAAAACATGCTGAGTGAAGGAAATCTTACCCAAAAAAAGTACATGTGATAATGAATTCCCTTATACGAAGTTCTAGAACAGGCAAAAACAATCTGGTGAAAAAAATAATTGGAACGGTGGCTGCCTGTGGGAGGTGTGTATTGACTGGAGAGAAAAAAAAGGGGGGTCCTTTTGGGTTAATAGAAATGTCTATGTCTTAACAGACATGTCATGTGAGTATACACATTTGTCAAAGCTCATCAAAAGGCACACTTCAGATTGTGCATTTCACTGTATGTAAATTTTACCTTAAAAAGTAAATAAACAGTTCATAATATGCATTCCAAAACATTTAGCAGTGACATGTACTGTTATCTGCAGTTCACTATAAAATGCATCCAAAAGTAAGATGAACTGATGAATAGATACATGAATGGATATGTAATCAGGCAAATAGAGTAAAATGTTAAAGAGATGGGTATAAGGACATTGGCTACAATTCTCTTCACTTTCTGTTTGAAATTTTTCATAATATTAACATTGGGAGGAAAACAATGTGGAACACAGCTTAAGCACTACTTACGGAGAATTTTATTGTTTAAATGTATTTAACAGAAAACAAGAAAAATTAAAAATAAATGCACTAAGCATTTGTGCTACCAGTATCCATTCTCTCCTTCCTAAACAACACACCCCAACTTTATCACTGGCAGAAAACTGCTGAGTAATAGACCACCCATCCCAGCCCCCTGCTCTAGGAGCAGTCAACAGCGGATGACAAAATAAACTGAAATTCTTCACAAAATACATCCAGGTTGTGGAAATATTTAAACCTCTTTTAGTCATCAGCAAACCAAAGATGTGACCTTCCAGAGTCAAAAGGCTCTCCCTTCAAAGCAGACTCTTCTCGCAGCAGCACCAGCACCCCCACCGGGCTCTTGGCCAGGGCAATGGCTCTTCGTAAAGGATGCAGGCACCACCCAAATGAAGAGGTTTACTGCCTCACTTCAGAGCAATAACAAAGCAGATACCTTGAACCATGGGTTGTTTGGCAGAGAAGAAAAAAAAAAAAAAACCTTTCAATTCCCAGTCGAAATATGCAAAACAGCCTCCACACTGTAAATCTTCCTTTTCAGTTCTAAGGAGATAAGTCGGACCTATTAACCTTCCATGCTATTTTCAACTTCATTATGTGGGCTGACACAACGAGGGAGCAGTGACGGCTCTTTCTGGCAGAGTGCGTGTAAATCGCTTTCTCAAAGGAAATTACTTCTCCGGCCTGAATGTTATTAATCTAAATTCTCTGTTAGTCAAATTGTTGCCCATAATAAATATGGAACAGGTTGTGATACTTATCGAGTGTGGCAACTTGGTGGCTGCCACATTCATCCCATGGACCTGTCCCTTGAGAGAAGGATGGTCCCGGATGGGTCCCTGATGGTGGGAGGTGGCGCCCCCAAGGAGTGGTCCTCAGCTCTGCTCTAGTGTGCCCGAGGCACCTCCATCCCTCTTGTCCCCCTGCTTCTCCAGCCTCAACAGAGGAGAAAGCACCTCCGGGCCAAGGGGACCACTTCTGATGGCCTCCCACACTGGAACAGTATCTTTCAAGGAAAACTACCAGGAGGAAGCTTGAATCACCTGCTGAGGAGGATCTCCATCTAGACTCTTGTCTGCCTGGGGCTTCACAGACCAGGTGTCCCTGACCGCCTGGGCAGCCAGCCAGATCATGCCCAGGCTGACAACGGGGTCTTGGGCAAAACTCTCCACAGTACCACTTCAGTCACATTCTGTTCAGCACGAAAGTCTTTGCAAATCACGCTATTGTCAGAATCTGGGGCGGAAGGAAGGACTTGGCTAATCTACATGTAGCCCAGCCCTACCCGCTGGCCAGGCCCTGAAGAACTCTTCACATAAAGATGCTCATTTCCAACAGGGCAATCTTAGAGATGGAGAAAGCTGGCTGGTGTGAAGCAGGGGGGCTTTCGGGGGGCAGGGGGAGGGAGTACAAAAAGCTTCTTTTTTTGGTTTCTACTGGGGTTTTTTTCCAGGGTAATTACAAGAAGTTTAGGATCCATTCGGGGACTTGTAGTTCATTAAATGAATTTCCATCTGTGTCTCCACCACCTAAGAAGTATTGCTTGGTACAATACTCGGGTTTTTATTGTATATAAGTCAGATTGCTAATTTGCAGCATGCAGCACTGGAAGGATCATTTCAATAGCGCCTGATTATGCAAAATGAGACTGGGTTTTCATTAGGTTTGGCTCCTGAGCTCCTTAACACTTGGTGGGGTGCCAGGGCACAGGAGGGAGCCCTGTACAGGAAAGGAAGCCCAGAACCAGCTCTCAGAGCATCCCAATCCTGTTCTCAGCAGAACCCTCCAGCCCAGCACACCCTTGCCACCCCTCCAAAGCAGAGGAGCCCATTTAAGCCCCTACCCCTACTCCCGTTCTCCCAACCCTGCATGGCCCAGTGATGGCCACTAGGAGAACTCTGATAGGAAAAGAGAACTTGGGAAAGACGAACTTCTAGATTCCAGGCATGTCCTGGGTCTATTGATTTTAGTTAAAGGGTAATATTCCCGAGGAGGAGGGAGGGGAGGCCAAGAAGCCTCTGCTGATGGTTCAGCACCAGAGTCAAACAGAGATGAGCCCCACAGAGTTACAGGAGGAGATCAAAGATTACAGAAGCCAGCTCTCACTGCAGATGATGCTCACCAAGGGACCACAAGGCTGCGGTGGGTACCACATAGCACAGGCTGGGAATGGAGGAGGGAAGGAAGGCGTGATGGGGAGGAAGAGAAACCTGGATTCCTGGGACCAAGGGCAAAGTGGCCCCTTTTCACATCATCCTACGGGATCTGGTCCATTGAGGGCAAGAGGAAAAGGGGGTGACAGATGATGAGATGGTTGGATGACATCACTGACTCAACAAACATATATTTGACCAAACTCCCGGAGATAGTGAAGGAGATAGGGAAGCCTAGAATGCTGCAGTTTATGGAGTCGCAAAGAGTCAGACATGACTTAGTGACTGAACAACAACAAACAAATCCTTCACTGTGTCAAATAGCAAAGGCTATCTGCAAGATGTCCAAGGAGAGCAAGGAAGAGCAAGGGGCACTATAAACACCCCCACTTGTCCATAGCTGAACTGTTGTTCTGATCAGACCTACCTTCCTCCAGCTAATGCACCTGAAGGGCAGTTCACCTGCCTGAGTGATCACCGGGGTTCTCCACCTGGGTTGGACATTAGATTCTTTAGGGCACCTGAGCCCCAGCTCAGACCATTTAAAGTCAAGTCTCTGAGGTCCCCTGGCACCAGTGCTTTTAAAAGTCCCCCCAAGCGATGATAATGGGCAGACAGGAATGAGAAACTGGATCAGATGATCTTTGAGAAGTCTGCTAAAATGCTCATCTGAAGTTAGAGACCCAAAGGAGCACTGGGGTGAACAGACCCCAGGGGTCCCTTACGCTACTAGGGGCCTAAACAAATCGTAGAGTCTGCATCAGAATGTATAAGATCTTGGCCCCTAAGTCACCAAGGGTTTGTGTCCTGAAAGCAAACAGCCAAGGGAGGCTGGGCTGAAAAATTCACCTCATTGCTGCAAAGGTGCAGGGTGAGGGAACGTTCGCCCAGCATTAACTCCTATCCTCAGTGTTTTTGTAACCCACTTGACGCCAAGTGTAGACAATACACCAGGAACCACCTTCCTAGAGACCAGAAAACTTGCAGACTCTTCCAGGAAGACTTCCCTGATTGATGAGGTGACCTTGGATGGCATTTCTCCACATGCCCAGTGCTCACTATTACAGTTTGTATGCAACCACAGACAATTGTTAGTAAATGACACAAGAATGCTACCCTTTCATCCACATCCTCAGTCATTAGATTATAAGTCCCTCTGGATCAAGCACTGTGGTATTTAAGTCGTTTGTAAAACACTCAGCCCCTCTCAGGACAAGACTGTCCCCATGGGCAGTCAGTCTACCCTGACCCTGATCAGAGCCCATTTCCCTCTGTCTGGGATCTGCTCTGCCCAGCAAGCCCTGACCCAAACTCCCTCTGACCCATGTGGGTTGTCTCCTTCCTTGGCTGGGGGAAAGAAGGCTGCTTGCTTTTGCTAAAAGGAAATCTAGTCTTTTGGTATATGAGTTTGTATATGAGTTCAGTCATGTCCAACTCTTTGTGACCCTATGGACTGTAGCCCACCAGGCTCCTCTGTCCATGGGATTCTCCAGGCAAGAATACTGGGGTGTGTTGTCATTTTCCCCCTCCAGGGGATCTTCGCTACCCAGGGATCGAAATCAGGTCTCTTGTGTCTCCCGGTTGGCAGATGGATTCTTCACCACTAGCACCACCTCCATCAAACAACCATCCCGTGATGCTGAAGGACCCCCACCCCACCTGGCAACTGGAGCACCTGAACAGGGATGGTCTTGGGAGGAGGCTGCCCTGAGAGGTGCTGTGAGACAGCAGAGCCCAGGCCTATTCTGACCTGCTCCCTTGGATCCTCTATCCTCTCACATCCACCCTTGGGGGGCCAACAGGGAAATGCATCCCAGGAGGGCTGGATCCGGGAGCAACCCCTTACCGGTCCACTAGTGCAAAGCCTGTGTTTCCAGAATGTTCTCCTATCCCAGAAGGAAGCAAGTCAGCCCAGGAAGAGTTAATCTGCCGGTCATCAGAGGTGAAAAGACGAAGCTCTTGCCCACACAGACGTGCAGAGAGCACCCAGCACACGATAAATCTGAGAGTCCAGAGGCCTCTCTCCTCATTTGTTAGCCAGCGATGTGTGAAAATGTTAATGAAGGGAGTTATAATCTATGAGAATTTCACTATTAAAATGTAGTTCACGTCCGAAGGCTTCTGCTTACACGCAGCCCACTGTACATCAATCCTTCCTGGGTGCTGCTAATAATAGACGTAATTGCCTCACTCTGTCTAGCCACCTTCGCCCTGGCAATTCTAAGATTTGCTACAACTGTTATTGTAGAAATTATTTTCATGCTATTAACTTTGAGTTTTATTATATGTGTTCTTAAAAGAAAATAAATGCAGAGAGATTGTAAGTGTATATCGGGCCCCCGATGAAAGTATTTTTAAAAATACAACGTAATGACAAGAGGCACTGAAGGAGGGTGATATAATGGTGCCTTCCCTTATTGAAACCGAAATTAGATTCTGCCTTGTAAAAGCGCATAAAGAGGTTTCTTTCTTTTCGTGGAGAAAATTCCTATTCTGAAATGGCAGCACATTGCCTGATGCAAAACTCGACTGGGGTGGGGAACAGCCAGGCTGGTCTGAAGAAGCTCGACTCTGGCTGCTTCCTGTTCCACGGTGGGTATCTGACGCACCCCAGGGCAAAACTATGAAGTCTTGACCAAGGGGTGGGGGACACTGTAGGTACAGCTGCCATCCTCTTCCCATCTCAGGCCATCCATCCATCTCAGGCCAGGCTCATCTCAGCTCTGCAGGTCAGCCCCACTGTCCCTTTGCTCCAAATGGGCAGGTTTCCCGGGCTCGCAGCTGAGCTGGGAGCCTCACAATTAGTGCAGGCTTCCAGGCCTGGGACCTCACAGGCGTCCGGCCAGACGGTCATCAAATGGGAGCTAAGAACTTCAGCCAGAACTGGGAATAAGATCCACAGCCAGCATCTGATCCCTTTCTCTGGGAGGTGCCCCCCACACCACAGGAGGTGCCCCCACAGTCCACACCTGTGATCCTGCCCCACCCCCAACCCTAGACTCTCTGCTCCAGGCATCTGGGACTGAATTTGAGGGCCTGCCAGTTGCCTCTTTATGTGGCTGGCTTGATAAGGTTTGAATACAGGACCAAGGGATCAGTGTCCAGGCGTGGGACTGAGAACAGAACCAAGCCCGTCTGCCGAGAGACGAAACAAAGCAATGTGCAGAGAGACAAGAAGGGCAGAGAGAACCTGGATGGCCTTCCAGTCTCCTGCTCCAGCTTCTACCTAAGCTTACTTCCCTCTGTGAGATATTCCTATACCCTCAAAAGAGAAGAGTTCTTTTTCCTCAAGATGGCTCAAGTTTTCTTCTGTAATGTGTGACCAAAACAGTCAGAATACAGTTGGCTAATGTAGCATAGATTTAGAGACATTTTGAGATGCTTAGCTTAATTTTTATGGAATACCCCAGAAGTATTTGGTATTTTGCCATCTATCCATCCATCCATCTACTTATCAAGCTATCCATCTATCCACCTTCCCATCCTTCCATTCATCTGTCCATCCATTGATCTATCTGTCCATTCACCCAATCATCCATCCATCCATTCAACAGATCTAGTTATTGATTGACTACCATATGCCAGGCCCTGGGCTCGAGAGGTGCACAAATTAGGTATACAGTTTTGTAGAGAAAATAAATATGAAATAAAACAAAATACTAAACACATAAAGACATGATGTGATGGTATATGAAGGCACAGCACATGGTATGATGGCAGATTTTGTCGTGATACCTGGTAAATTTGGGGGGTTGAGATTTAAGCTGGGACTTAGTTAAGAGTTAACAAATGAGGTAAGGGAGGAAGAGGGAGCATGGGTACCACAGACCTGAGGCTGGAACAGCATCAGTGTCTTGGGAACCTGAAGGTGGCCAACAGAGCCAGAATGTGATGGAAGGACTGGGGTGGCGGTTGGGAGGGACAAGGCAGAGGGAGTTACACAGGGCTTAAAAACTAGCTCCTTCTGAAAGCAACTATATTTTCTAAAGACATTGAGATAGGAAAGATTTCCAGGAATGTGGGTTTCCCAACACACACTCTGAGTTTCTTTCTGGAATTCATATTGGATGACCCGCCTCAGAGGAGAATAACAGAATAAAGACAGCAAACAGGACTCAAGCACCCAGCACATTCCATAACCTCTAGTGACTCTTCCCAAACCTCATAAAGAGTTTTGGAGGATGACCATCTAGAAAAGCATAAGGACAGTTCAGAGGCTCCCCCACCTAGAAAGGACTTCAGAGTCAGTAGGCTGAAATCCCCATCTCTAGGAAGTCTGCCGGCCTGGACCCGTCATCTCCAGTGACCTGCTCCCCATCAAAGCCAAGGTCGGGCGGGCAGAGCTACTGAGACAGGCCTGCCTCCCCTTCTCCTCAGACCCTCTCAGGTGAGCGTACTCACCTGGGGCCACTTCTGGGAGCTGCAGAAGGACCCCTGCAGGTGGAGGGGAGGTGGCCAGGGGGTCCTTTCAAGGCCCCATGTCCTGCAGCCACTCTCTGCTACCTCCCTAGGAAAGGGAGCATGCCTGGAGGCATCCTGGAGACATCCAGGAGGCGCCTGGATGATGCTGGCAGTGACTCTGAGCAGGGGCCCTGGGTCCCGGGAGATGTACTTGACACCCCAACAAACAAACAAGGGGCTCTTGTGTGTGAAATACAGGTAATACAGGCAGGAAACAACTGCTTCAAGGGCTGTTCCACCCACTCGTGGGAAGCCTGGTGAAGACCCCCCTTTGCCCCTCCTTCCAGCAACCACATGTGCAAACACACAGCTACCTCTCCAAAACCTGCCCTCGCTGTCCAAGCTGATGCGATTCTCGGTTCCCTGTGGCCCGCATAGAGAAGGAACATTCTGGAAACAACCCCTGAGCTCTGCCCCAAGGACAGTTCCCCCAACACAGATCCTGGAGGCCTCAGGCAGGCCCATTCTCACAGGGCCTCCCAGAAGCTGGAGAACATTCCGGGAGCTAGGAGGATCTGCTGCGGGGGAGAAGGAAGGGGACAGAAGTGAGGCAATGGTCTGACGGGCGGAGAAGCAGCAGGTGCTGTAGGCAGAGAAGCTCCAGCCTGAAAGCCAAGATACCCAGCTCCCAGCACTAAGCACTTCCAAAGGGCTTGGGAATTCAAAAACATAGAAAAGTGTTTATTTTGTAAAACAAAGTGGAAAAAGCAGGGTACAAAATTGTACACAGTAAGAATCCAACTATGTATAAATACAGAGGCAAAGTCTAGAAATTGGTAAAATTGGGGGCAACTGCGATGTTCTTCTAAAGATGTATTTTTTAACCTTTCGATTTTTTCTCCGGGAGTACATGTCATTACTAGACCTGGATGGACACATCCTTTATTGGAAATTGTGAAAGCTGAAAAGCTCAAGAAAGCCAGTTTTCTTCTTAAATTTGGCAGCATGTGCTGGTGAGACTTGACCTGAACTGGCACAAGTCCTGCCCTTATTTACCCCACTTGGTGTGAATATTCGTTTGTTTCACTGTGGAAATATCAATGAGTTTGGTTATTGGAAAAGACCTTGATGCTGGGAAAGATTGCAGGAGGAGAAGGGAGCAACAGAGGATGAGATGGTTGCATGGTGTCACTGACTCGTTGGACATGAGTTTGAGCAAGCTCCGGGAGATGGTGAAGGACAGGGAAGCCTGGTGCACTGCAGTCCATGGGGTCGCAGAGTCGGACACGACTGAGCGACTGAACAACAACAACTGAAGCCACTGGAGCTGAGCCAGAACACACACCCGTGACTTCCCAAATCCAGGGGATTCTGAACTCAGCGAACAACCGACCCAAGGGTTCCCGATGAGAAACAGAAACGCAAAGCACACATCAAGTCACAGAAAGGGAGCCCCAGCGTTTTGACCAAGCCTTGGGTCTGTGGCTGACTTGCTGTGCCGTCTTATAGGAGTCACGTCCCTCTGGCCTCAATTTCTGGATTCGCACCACGAAAGAGGAAGGGCCTAAGTCTCTCCTGAGTCTGCCTTTCCACGAGCTCCTGATTCCTGGTGCTGCCATGATGGCAAGAGTCCCCAAAGAGGACCCATCTCCTCAGCCTATCCAAAGGCTCATCCATCCCTGCCTGTCTAGACAGAGGAGTCCCAGGCCCACGGGAGGAGAGGAAGGCTTCCGGACATCTGGTAGCTGCAGAAGGGTAACTGCCCATCAGGAAAAGCAGTGCCTGCCCTTGACCCCACCCTGAACTCATAGGCCCCACAATGGGCAAGCCCTAAGCCTGACTGCAAGTGGCCTGCGTCTTCAGTGAATGCTCCTGCCAGACCATCAGTAAGGGGCAGTGGGAGGAGCTAGCCAGCTGCCTCTCCCAGGGGCTTCCTCCCAGGGTGCTTCTCCCTGGCAGAGAGCCCACAGTAGACAAGTCCCAGTGGTAGGGTTCTAGGCAGTTGAATGAGGTACAGGCAGGGCTGGGGGGACATTCCTTTAGGTCCCACAGTTCAAAGCACTAAGATACCCCCTCTCCACATGCAGGTGGTAGACGCTCCCCACACCTGTGGTGGGCAAAGAAAATATGATGAACTTGAACAGGATGGAGAAAGTACCCCACACACCAGGGGTCCTCTCCCCCAAATGACGTCGACACCCCCACAGCTTTGTGATTTTTAGTTTTCTTCTAATTTTAGGATCATCACAGCATTCTGAGAACCCCTCTAAGTGTTTCAGGGAGCAGTAAATGGTCCTACACTAAAATAATTCAACCAACACTATAATTTTAGTGCCACCATCAAAATGAAATAATGGCTGTTTACTATGTTACACCTTTCAAATGACCTTCATTTGAATACAAATTGTGGCTTGAAATTCTAAAAGCTGCTCAGTTCCAGAAGGCTGCAAAATACAGGAACTCAGTGAGGACTCCTCTACCCAAGCCTCCTCCCCAGGACCCGCAGTTTAAATGGATCTCTTTCTCTGGAGCTGCTGGAGACCCATTTAGTGCCTTCATATAGAATGGAAGGGCCCTGACCGAGCAAAGCAGGATGCTGGGGTAGGTGGTGGAACAGGAAGGGAGTGATCTGGGAAGCCCCACTGTGCTGGGACTGGTTACACAAGGGGCAAGCAAGGTTCAAGAAACTCCCTCAGAGGAGACAGATGCTGCTCTGCCATCACTGGTCCACAAGGTTCATCCCTCACCTGCTTCTTCCCGTAGCATCCTCTCTCACCTCCCTGCTTGCTCCCCACGCTGCCCCCACCACACGCCCTCCTCCACCCACACGGAACCCCTCACCCGGGGATCTCACTGCACTTTCTCTGCTCTGTGTCTTTGCTCAGATGCCCACACGCCAGGTAGAAGAGAGAAGGGGCTCCTCAGGCCAACTGCTGTTTAAGAATTCATGCATCAGTTCAACAATCGTCTCCTACACAGCATGGAGGTAGAGAAAAGCAAGCAGGCTGTGTATATGAGGTTGTCCTTTCTCTGCTCATCCAGGAGACCCAGGGTCAGGAGGGTGTCTTTCTCAGCTTTGCATCCCAAATGCCCAGCCCCCAGTTTGTGTTCCTTGAACTCAGATCTTAACTTGAGAAGCTCCCTGATGCTAAGTTGCTCGGTCGTGTCCAATTCTTTGTGACCTTAGAGACTGTAGTTTGCCAGGCTCCTCTGTCCATGGGATTCTCCAGGCAAGAACACTGCGGTGGGTTGCCAATCTAGAAGCTTCCTAGACTCTATCTACTAAGTCTGTCCAGTCTAAAACATGCTGCCATTATCACTGTCTTTCCTTTACATCCAAATGAAAGCTTTTTAAGAACCCAGGTTCAGCAATTTTTAGATGTATGACTTAGGATAAGCACTTAATTCCTCCAAATCTTAGTTTCCGCATCTGTAGAATAGTACTAATAATGAAATCTCCTCTGTCAGTGTTTCTTTGTTGTGTTGACACCACCCCACCTGCCCTGTGGGTTTTCTGAGCCTCCCTGCACAGTGCAGGTTCCAGCCTAGGGCTGGGCCCACGTTCCCTCTCTCCCATCCAGTGCCCCTGTTCCTGCTACTTGCCTGGCTAGGATCCAGAATATTCCTTCCCCTCTTCTCTGCCTATTCATGGCTCATCCATCCTTCAGAGGAAGTTTGGCACCGGCCTCCCAGGAAGCCCCCTGGACTATCCTGGTCTGTGCTCACCTCCCCGTGGGCAACTCAGCACCCATCACAGACTGCCAGCTGTTCCAAGGGTCTGACTTTCAGGCAGATTCTCTCTCTCTCTCTCTCTCAAAGGCAATTTCCTCAAGGAAAGAGCCCTTGTCTCCCAGGTCCTCCCTCCAGAGGCGTCTAGCCAGCTGAACTCTGTACCTGCCATCACTCCAACAGCCAAGGCACAAATGAAAACTTGTCTCTTCTTGTTCCAGGCCGCTGTGTCCCAGGTCAAAATGCCAGCTCTATATCCCAGGTCCCTTAAACACATTGTAGAAGGTCCTACTGATGTGTCTTCCTCAGTATCTTGCCTGTTCATGCTTCTCTTTCTTTTCCCTGGTTCTGACTTTCCTCATTTCCTACCAAGAAACCCACGTAAGCTCCCATGTTGATCTCTGTCTCCAGACACCCCGTTTCATCTGATGCTGCTGTCCACTCTGCGCACGTGTATGTACACGCGCACTCAGTCGTGTCTGACCCTTATTCGATCCCACAGACTGTAGCCCGCCAGGCCCCTCTGTCCACTGAATTTTCCAGGCAAGAATACTGGAATGGGCGGCCATATCCTGCTCCAGGAGATCTTCCTGATCCAGGGATCGAACCCGCATCTCTTGTGTGCACTGCATTGACAGGAGTGTTCTTTACCACTGGATCACCTGGGAAGTCCGCTGAGATTCCCATAATACCCATATGATTCAGTCAGACTCCTACCTTAAGAGCTTCAAGGTAGGGGTCCCTGTGCCCAACATGGGTACATTCCAGATGCCCAGTCCACATCCACGCTGTCAACAGAAAAGAAGGGAGCCCTGGCAGACACCACAGCACAGGAGAACCCTGAAAGCCATACACTGAGTGAAAGAAGATGGGCCCAACCATCGTGTATAGTAGCATTCCACAGACGTGAGCTGCTCCGAGCAGAAAAAGCCAGAAAGACAGAAAGGTGATTGGTGATTGCCAGGGGCTTTGGGGAAATGGTGGGCTTGGGAGATGGTGTTTAGACTGTGGGGGTTTCTTCTTGGGGAGATGAAAACATTCTAAAATGGATTGTAGTGATGGGTGAACAACTCTGTGAATATACTAAAAACCACTGAATTATGCATCTTAAAGGGGCAAATTCTATCTCAGTAAAGCTGTTTTATGCTCCAATCAGGCTCTATCTCCCTTTTTTCCCCACCATCCTCCCCTACCTGCCTGAACTGTGATAGGTCATTCCATTCAGTCCATCCAAAGAACACCCATCCTTCAAGGCCCACCCCTCCAATTCCTATGGCGTTCATTCATTCACTCATTCACTCAGGCATGCTTCCAACAAATGAGAACTGTGGACGTATTGAGACTACAAGAGCACCTGCAGTCTAATGACAAACAAACAATAACAAGAAATAGAAAAGCAAGTCAAAGGAGAGTTAAAGTGCAGTGGTGCTAATCATGCCGTTCCCTTGGTCTTTAACATTCTAAGTGAATTTTCCAGGTTTCTCTTGTTCCTCTTGAGAAGATACTGAGACAAGAACAATTTTCTGCAGGTCCTCCTCCCACCCCCACCCAAGTTCCACTGCTTGTGGTGGGTGGAGAAAGCGCTGGAATTGGCTTCAGAAGACCCAAGACTGCCTTCCTGTTCCATTGACTCTGCAACTCTGTATACCCGCTTCATCTCTGCCCAAGTGTCCCCCTAGAATACAGCAATGGCATTTCCTTCATAAGAAAAGCTGTGTGTAGCAGGCTGATCTACTGGGAATTTAATTTGGTGAGATAATCTGTTGAAAGGTTACCTATATCTTGTAGACTCATCAGAAATGAAAAGAAGATGGCTTTCCCTCCTCCCAGGAGGATGGCAAGCCTTTTAGTCATTCTGACAAATTCTTGATACTAATTGGATGAGTGGATGATTCTTTTTTCTGATTATTTACCCCTATGGGAAAGGTTTCAGGGCTGGAAGAAGTTTGTCTGCCCTAAAGGAATATCCCTGGATAGAGGTGTCTGTACTTCCAAGAACTCTGAGCTGACTCCTGAGCTGGGAGAGGGCTGAGGCTCCTTCCCAGGGAAGGCCTGGATCTGGGCATTGGCTTGTTCACAGTCTGGAGAGGACACTAGTGGAGGGTCTCAGGGTGTGGGGACCTGAACTTGACCCGACACGGTAATGCTGAGGTAGCAGGACCTCAGAAGTGGGGTGGGGGCCTGTGAGGATCAAATGTGTAAGCCAGGCTCACTGTGACCCTGCTTGGCAAGGAGTGGGACTGCTCAACCCCACAGTCCTCTACTGGCCTGGGTGGAGCTGGGCGAGCCACAATAGCCACATATGGAGGGGCTCTTCTGGACTCTCCTACGACTCTGGGGGAGTCCTGAGAACCCTGGATGCAGGGCCCACCTCTACTTGTGGCAGGTGGATCCTGGAGCTGGTTTTACACAACAACAACAAAAATGTAACCTTGCCCTGCTCTTAGCAGCTTGGAACAGCTCCAACCTGACATTTAGGGGGATCCTCAAAGATGATTAATTCATAACAGCCTCACCAGTCAAGCACACTAGACTGGGAAACAATCGGGGTTTTAATTTTTTTTGAGACAATGACCAAAGAACCATTCAGAAAACTGGAGCAGAGAGAAAAGTGGCCTCTCAAATGCTCTGGCTGGTTGCGGGGATCCCGGTGAAGTAAGGAAAGAAACAAGATGAAAGGATTGAAGAATGTTTCAAAATCTTGGGACAGACAGACAAAGAGGCAACAGAATGTTCAGGGAAAAAGGCAGGAATAGAAGAGAGCGGCTGCTGCTGCTAATTCGTTTCAGTCGTGTCTGACTCTGTGCGACCCCATAGACGGCAGCCCACCAGGCTCCCCTGTCCCTGGGATTCTCCAGGCAAGAACACTGGAGTGGGTTGCCATTTCCTTCTCCAATGCATGAACGTGAAAAGTGAAAGTGAAGTCGCTCATTCGTGTCCGACTCTTAGCGACCCCATGGACTGCAGCCTACCAGGCTCCTCCGTTCATGGGATTTTCCAGGCAAAAGTACTGGTGTGGGGTGCCATTGCCTTCTCCAAGAAGAGAGTGGGGACCCTATTAAAAAGGAAAGAAACAGAGCCCTATGATTCCAAATACTGGAATAAGAGGTGAGTCACTTGACTATGATTTACTGGTTAACACTACTGAAATCTTGGAAGATTAGGATAATCCTGAGGACAGCCTGTAGCTGGGGGTCCTGCTGGCAGGGAGCCCAGGAACACATCATTGCTGTTGCCGGAGCTTAGGCAGGTGGCTGTGCATCTCAGTGGGAGAATCTTTTCCAAAAACAAATAGGTTTTATTATGGTTGCCAAGGAGCAAGGATCGGGGGAAGGGATAGTTAGGGAGTTAGGGATGAACATGGATACACTGCTATATTTAAAATGGATAAGCAACAAGGATCTACTGTATTGCACAGGGAACTCTGCTCAATGTTATGTGGCAGCCTGGACGGGAGGACAGTTTGGGGGAGAATGGATACATCTCCGTGTATGGCTGAGTTCCTTGGCTGTCCACCTGAAACTATCACAACATTGTTAATCAGCTCTATTTAGATATAAAATAAAAAGTCTTAGAAAATGGGTTCTAGACAGCAAAGGTAGGGATCTATACTCATGGGAGATGGACCAAGACAAATATCCCAATCAATGTGGCTCAGAGCTTGCCCTGAGTCCCGCTTCAAAACAGTTAGCAGAACACAGCGCTCTAGCGCAAAATGTGAGCCTGCAGCGCCCCATTCCAGGGCCAAGGGACCACAGTCCCGACGCCAGGATGACCCTGCAGGACACTGCCAGGCAAAAGGCGCCAGCTGCCCGAAGCTTCCCTCTCAGGAGCTACCCTGCCCTCTAGAGCCCCAGCGGGACACCCACTGACATGGACCATGGGGCTGAAGGAGGCCAGTGGGCAGCTTCCCCTGCCAGCCCCCAGCCACCACCCAACTGCTCAACTCACAGAGAGCCGTTGCACTGGGGAGAGCCCAACAGAGCAGCATGTCCATTGTCCTCCCAGCTTACTTAAGAAAACTTGCTTGCCTAAGACTGCAAGCCGTCTTGCTGTGGGCCACCCTGTTTAGAGTTTATTGTACATTAAATTTCTAAGCCAGAGACCCTCCAGTCGGTCTGCATAAAGCAGAGTTATTGGTCCAAGTGTTTTTAAAAATAGATGCAACTCCAGACCCCAAGAAACTGATGGGATATTATGGGAATACACAACTGTATTATTGTGTTACTCTGTGAAAAATTGAGTTCTCAGTGCCTCTGTTCCCCTCCTGCTCCTCCCTCTCCTGGATCCTCACCTGACAGTGCAGCTCCCGGCATCAAAAACAGTAAATATTACAAACTAGCTCCCCATCAGAACAGTCCAGACCACACTACAGGGGACCAAGCTCCCCTGTGTGCCATACAGGGGGGGTCAATAAGCTCCAGAATGCCATTCCAGCTCACATTTCAACTAATGGTGAGCCCACAGAAAAATCAGTCACAGGGCATCCCTGGTGGCTAGTGGTAAAGAATCTGCCTGCCAATGTAGGAGACACAGTTTTGGTCCCTGGTCCGGGAGGATCCCACGTGTCACGGAGCAACTAAGCCCGGGAGCTGCAACTACTGAGCCCATGTGCTGAAACTGCTGAAGCCCACATGCCTGGAGCCCGCGCTCCACAACAGAAGAAGCCACTACAATGAGGAGCCTGCTCATCACAACTAGAGAGCAGCCCCCACTCGCCGCAACTCGAGAAAAGCCCTCACAGCAAAGTAGACCCAGCACAGCCAAAAATAAATAAATAAAATCGTTAAAATATATATATGTACCAGCCACAGCTTCAAGCTGGATTCGGGAATCACATTTCATCACAGGCCTCCCAGGCAAGCTGGTCTTGACAGGGGAAGTCCATCTGGACTCTGAGATTTGGTGTGAAAGTTCCTTCCAGGGCCAGACATCCTCGGTGTGGCAGCCTCTCCAGGCCAGGCTCCCCGCCAGCCACAGCAGAAGTCAGAAGAGAGGAGCCTTTATTCCCGAAAACGGCCCTAGGAACAGCCAACGCTCACAAGCGGTGGCCACCGTCACAGTTCAGGCTGTGTCTGGACACAGGAAATAAAGCCCACCTGACTGGGCTTCCCTCTACTCTCAGCGCCAGCTATAAACTCACACAGTGAAATCATAACCCCTAAGGTGACGCGTTAGGTGATAGGGTCTCAAGAAGGTCCCGAGGTCATGAGGGTGAATGGGATCTGTTGTGGTGGTGGTTGTTCAGACAATAAGTCATACCTGACTCGGCAACCCCAGGGACTGCAGCACAACAGGCTTCCTTGTCCTTTACTATCTCCTGGAGTTTGCTCAAATTCATATCCATTGAGTCAATGATGCTATCCAACCGTCTCATGCTCTGCCACACTCGTCTCCTTCTGCCTTCAATCTTTGCTAGCATCGGGTCTTTTCCAATGAGTTGGCTCTTCACATCAGGTGGTAGTGTCCTTATAAAAGGAACCTGAGAGCAAGACTCCCCAGCCTTCAGAATTATGAGAAATAAATGTCTGTAGTTGATGAGACACCTGTTCTATGGCATTTTGTTACCCTAGCCCAAAAAGCTAAGTTCCTTTAACCAAGATTTCCCTAGCCAATTGCCAGTCCCTTGGGTAGCTGGAAAGGCAGCATTTTTCTGAGAATACAAGCTTGATGAGGGCAGAGACCACGCTTGCCTCATTAGCCACCCTAATGCCTGAGAAAAGCAGCCTGGCACGCATTAGGCACTCAGTGGAATCAATGAATAAAGTTTCACTATAGACACTGGCACAAGAAAGTGCTTACTAAACACGGATCCTTGCTCCAAATGCAGAAAAAGTAAAAATTCAGACACGTGTCGAGTGTCAGATCAACATTAAGTTTACTTACAGGCATGAGTAAATACTTAAATGAGGCTTTTTTATCTTTATTAAAGATGAATGACCAGGGATGTCACTAAGAGTACACACAGGACTTTAAGCTGTTTCCTATGCTTCCCTGCGATTTACAGAAGCTTATACTCCCTAGACACTCTAGAAACCAGGTTCCCTTCCCTCCAGAGCAAGGGAACAGTTCTTTACTCCCCATGAGATGCTGCCTTGTCTAACCTCTTTGAGGATGCTCCTCACTAGGAGGTAGGGAGGAAGCACATGCTCCTTCCAGAACCCACAGCATCACCTCCTGCTCTTTTCGTTCCCTCCAACGCCAAGTGCTAAGCTGGGCTGGCACTGTGCCTGCCCTTAGGCATGACAGCAAGACCATCCGCCTCCTGCCCACAGCCTGTCAGAGACACACATAATCTCCTCTCAAAAAAGCAGCCAGCAGCTCCACCAGGAGGCTGAGGGGCAGGGTAGAGGGTGTGCCAAGTCACACCTGGGTGGAGCAACGATGCCGTCAAAGCACCTAGGAGCCCCACACAGACAAGCCCCCCTGCTTCTCCAACACAGCCCTGTCCTCCACCTTCAGGGACCAGGAACTCCATTCCCATCATTTACGTGATAATGATGGAGAACAGTCATGGGTGTTTTCATTCTGGCCACAGACACCGTTATCCTGCACCAAATAGACTCTAATGCAACAAAGATGTAAAAGTTATTAAATGCCTTTTCATCAAAGGCCTGCCTGTGGATCTGTTCTTCAGTTAGAAATCTACCCAGGAGGCGATTTTGCCACTGTTCAGCTCATGAGATGACCGCAAAATGTGTAGTAAGGTTGGAGAGGAAAGAACACTGCCCCCCCACCCAACCCCACGCTGGTGTGCTTGCCAACTCCTTAGGAAATTACAACTTCAAATTCTGTTTTCTATTTATTTGTAATCCTAACTGAAGTTGCAGCAGAATGACACAATACTACTGCACATTCTGCTATTTGATTACCTACTTTCTCATAAGCGTAGTGCCACAAAGCAGAAATTTTGGCACTCCAGAAAAAGAGGCGTTGCTATAAACACACCCACTCCCAGACACCTACGTGTAATTATTCAAAAAAATGAGGAGGATGAGGAGACAGCAAGGACCCATTATATGCTTTCCTTCTTCAGAAACTTTTTGTTCTCCTTCTGTTCATTACTTTCAAGGTTTGCTCTACCTCGGCTCTCTGCTCCTTGACAGTCCGAGGATGATGGTGAACCAGCAGTAGGGTGATCGAAGAGGCAGGCCACTCTGAAAAGCAGAAGGCCTCAGAGCCCCAGGAGGATGGAACCCACCACCTCCCCCACAATGCCTGGTCTCTGCCCCAGCCTCCATTCCCCTGCAGTATCCCCAACCCTGCCACCCGATGCTACATCCCACGATGCTATTTGCGTCTCACTGCTCTGCTCCCCCAGCATATATGGAGAATGCATATGGCATGTCAGGCAGAAACAGCAGGATATGAAATTCTATACAGAGTAGGATTGCAAATACATTCAATATATGCATACACACAAAAGGAGGCTAGAAGATGTACATCGGAACGACAGTTGTGGGTGGACACATGAAAAGATGCTCCACATCACTAATTATTAGAGAAATGCAAATCAAAACTACAATGACGTGTCACTTCACACCAGTCAGAATGGCCATCACCAAAAATCTACATATACTAAATGCTGGAGAGGGTGTGGAGGAAAGGGAACCCTCCTACACTATTGGTGGGTATGTTAATTGGTGCAACCATTACGGAGAACAGTATGAAGGTTCCTCAAAAAACTAAAAATACAGTTACCATATGATCTAGCAATCCCAGGCATATATCTGGAGAAAACTGTAATTCAAAAAGATACATGTACACCAGTAGCAGTACTATTCACAATAGTTGAGATGTAAAAACACTAACTGTCCATAGAGAGATGAATGATAAAGAAAATGTATCACATATATGTGATATATATATATGGGCTTCCCAGGTGGTGCAGTGGTAAAGAATCTGCCTGTAATGCAGGGACACAAGAAGGCGTGGGTTTGATCCCTGTGTATATACATACGAATATATGGGCTATATCCCATGTATATGGTGTATGTATATATATATTTCCTCTATTTCTCTGCATTGTTCACATTAAAAAGCTTTCTTATCTCTCCTTGCTATTCTCTGAAACTCTGCATTCAGTTGGGTATATCCTTCCATTTCTCCTTTGCCTTCCGCTTCTCTTCTTTTCTCAGCTATTTGCAAAGCCTCAACCACTTTGCCTTCTCGCATTTCTTTTTCTTGGGGAGATTTTGGTCACCACCTCCGTAAAATGTTATGAACATATGTCCAAAATTCTTCAGGCACTCTGTCTACCAGATTTAATCCCTTGAATCTATTCATCACCACCACTGTATAATCAAAAGGGATGTGATTTAGGTCATACCTGAATGGCTTAGTGGTTTTCCCTACTTTCTTCAACTTAAGCCTGAATTTGGCAATAAGGAGCTCGTGATCTGAGCCACAGTCAGCTCCAGGTCTTGTTTTTGCTGACTGTATAGACACCTGGAGCTTCCCATTCCAGTATTCTTGCCTGAAGAATTCCATGGACAGAAGAGCCTGGCAGGCTACAGTATATAGGGTCACGAAGAGCCAGACACGACCTAAGTGACTTAGCATGCATGCACACACAGACCACCTGATGTGAAGAGCCAACTCACTGGAAAAGACGCTGATGCTGGGAAAGATTAAGGCAGGAGAAGGGGGTGACAGAGGATGAGATGGCTGTATGGCATCACTGACTCAATGGACGTGGGTTTGAGCAAACTCTAAGAGATACTGAAGGACAGGGAAGCCTAGTGTGCTGCAGTTCATGGGATCACAAAGAGTCGAACACAGCTTAGCAACTGGACAACAACAACAATATACATATGTGGGATATTTATATGGGTGTATATATATATATGGCCACCTCATGCAAAGAGTTGACTCATTGGAAAAGACTCTGATGCTGGCAGGGATTGGGGGCAGGAGGAGAAGGGGATGACAGAGGATGAGATGGCTGGATGGCATCACTGACTCAATGGATGTGAGTCTGAGTGAACTCCGGGAGTTGGTGATGGACAGGGAGGCCTGGCATGCTGCGATTCATGGGGACGCAAAGAGTCGGACACAACTGAGTGACTGAACTGAACTGATATATATGTATGGGTAGCAATATTACAAATATTACAGCCAAAGAAAAGAATGAAATAATGCCATCTGCAGCAATATGGAGGGCTTAGAAATGATCACACTAAGTGAAATAAGTTAGAGAAAGAAAAATATCATATGCTATTATTTATATGTGGAATCTTAGAAAACAATAGAAATGAACTTACAAAACAGAAACAGACTCACACAGAAAACAATCTTATGGTTACCAAAAGAGAAAGGTAGGGGGGCAGATAAATTAGGACTTGGGGATTTGCAGATATACACTACTATATATAAAATTGATAGACAAGGGAATTCCCTGGTGCTCTGGTCATTAGGATTCCATGCTGTCACTGCTGACAGTGTGGGTTCACCCCTGGTCAGGGAACTAAGATCCCACAAGCTATGCAGTAAGAACAAATAGATAAATAAATAACCAAAATAAAGTAGGTAAACTATAAGGACCTACTATATAGTACAGGAATTATATTCAACATCTTGCAATAACTTGTAATGGAAAAGAATCTGAATATATACATATATATATGAAAAGTGAACTACAATGGACCAGAATGGGAGAATTTAATTCAGGTGACCATTATATCTACTACTGTGGGCAAGAACCCTTAGAAGAAATGGAATAGCCCTCATAGTCAACAAAAGAGTCTGAAATGCAGTACTTGTATGCAATATCAAAAATGACAGCATGATCTCAGTTCATTTCCAAGGCAAACCATTCAATATTACAGTAATCCAAGTCTATGCCCCAACCACTAATGCCAAAGAAACTGAAGTTGAACAATTCCATGAAGATTTACAAGACCTTCTAGAACTAAAATGAAAAAAGATGTCCTTTTCATTACAGATGACTGGAATGCAAAGGTAGGAAGTCAAGAGGTACCTGGAGTAACAGGCAAGTTTGACCTAAAAGTACAAAATGAAGCAGGGCAAAGGCTAATTAGAGTTTTGCCAAGAGAACACACTGGCCATAGAGAACACCCTCTTCCGCAACACAAGAGAAGATTCTACACATGGACATCAACCAGATGGTCAATACCAAAATCAGACTGATTATATTCTTTGCAGTTGAAGATGGAGGAGCTCTATACAGTCAGCAAAAACAAGACCAGGAGCTGACTGTGGCTCAGATCATGAACTCCTTATTGAAAAATTCAGACTTAACTTGAAGAAAGTAGGGAAAACCACTAGGCCATTCAGGTATGAACTAAATTAAATCCCTTATGACTATACAGTGGAAGTGATGAATAGATTCAAAGGATTAGATCTGATAGACAGAGTGCCTGAAGAACTATGGACAGAGATTCATAACTTTGTACAGGAGGCAGTGATCAAAACTGTCCCCAAGAAAAAGAAATGCAAAAATACCAAATGTTGTCTGAGACATCCTTGCAAATAGCTGAGAAAAGAAGAGAAGTGAAAGGCAAAGGAGAAAAGGAAAGATATGCCCATTTGAATACAAAGTTCCAGAGAATAGCAAGGAGAGAAAAGAAAGCCTTCCTCAGTGGTCAATGCAAAGAAATAGAGGGAAAAAATAGAATGGGAAACATTGGAGAGCTCTTCAAGAAAATTAGAGAAACCAAAGGAACATTTCATGCAAAGATGGGCACAGTAAAGGACAGAAACAGTCTGGACCTAACAGAAGCAGAAAGAGGAGAAGGAGAGGAGAAGGGGATGACAGAGGATGAGATGGTTGGATGGCATCACCGACTCAATGGACATGAGTTTGGGTAAGCTCCGGGAGTTGGTGATGGACAGGGAAGCCTGGTGTGCTGCAGTCCATTGGGTGGCAAAGAATCATACATGACTGAGCAACTGAACTGAAATGAACAGAAATAGAAGATATTAAGAAGAGGTGGAAAGAATACACAGAAGAACTATACAAAAAAGATCTTAATGACCTGGATAACCACGATGGTGTGATCCTCACCTAGAGCCAGATATTTTGGGGTGTGAAGTTAAGGGGGCCTTAGGAAGCACCACAACAAATGAAGCTAGTGGAGGCGATGGAATTCCAGCTGAGCTGTTTCAAATCCTAAAAGATGATGCTGTGAAAGTGCTGCGCTCAATATGCAAGAAAATGGAAAACTCAGCAGTGACCACAGGACTGGAAAACGTCAGTTTTCATTCTAATCCCAAAGAAAGGCAACGCCAAAGAATGTTCAAACTACTGCACAATTACACTCATCTCACCTGCTAGCAAAGTAATGCTCAAAATCTTCCAACCTAGGGTTCAACAGTATGTGAAACAAGAACTTCCATATGTATAGCTGGATTTAGAAAAGGCAAAGGAACCAGAGATCAAATTGCCAACATCTGTTGGATCATCGAAAAAGTAAGAGAGTTCCAGAAAAAACATCTACTTCTGCTTCGTTCACTATGCTAAAGGCTTTGACTGTGTGGATCACAGCAAACTGTGGAAAATTCTTAGAGAGATGGAAATACCAGACCACCTTACCTGCCTCCTGAGAAACCTGTATGAAGCTCAAGAAGCAACAGTTAGAACCGGACATGGAACAACAAACTGGTTCCAAATTGAGAAAGGAATACGTCAAAGCTGTATATTGTCACCCTGCTTACTTAACTTATATGCAGAGTACATCATGAGAAACGCTAGGCTGGATGAAGCACAAGCTGGAATCAAGATTGCTGGGAGAAATATCAGTAACCTCAGACATGCAGATGACACCACCCTTATGGCAAAAAGCAAAGAGGAACTAAAGAGCCTCTTGATGAAAATGAAAGAGAAGAGTGAAAAAGCTGGCTTAAAACTCCACATTCGAAAAACTAAAATCATGGCATCTGGTCCCTAACTTCATGAAAAATAGATGAGAAAACAATAGAAAGTGACAGACTTTATTTTCTTGGGCTCCAAGATCACTGCAGATGGTGACTGCAGCCTTGAAATTCAAAGACGCTTGCTCCTTGGAAGAAAAGCTATGACAAACCTAGACAGGATATTAAAAAACAGAGACATTGTTTTTCTGACAAAGGTCTGTCTAGTCAAAGCTATGGTTTTTCCACTGCTATGAGAGTTGGCCCATAAGGAAGGCTGAGCACCAAAGAATTGATGCTTTTGTACTGTGGTGCTGGAGAAGACTTGAGATTCCCTTAGACTGAAAGGAGATCAAACCAGTCAATCCTAAAGGAAATCAACCCTGAATATTCACTGGAAGGACTGATGCTGAAGCTGAAGCTCCAATACTTTGGCCAGCTGATGCAAAGAACTGACTCACTGGAAAAGACCCTGATGCTAGGAAAGACTGAAGGCAGGAGGAGAAGGGGATGACAGAGGATGAGATGGTTGGATGGCATCACCGACTTGATAGGCATGAGTTTGAGCAAGCTCCAGGAGTTGGTGATGGACAGAGAAGCCTGGCATGCTGCAGTCAATGGGTGTTGCAAACAGTCAGACGTGAATGAGTGACTGAGCAACAACAACATGAAAAGTGTTAGTTGCTCAGTCATGTCTGACTCTGCAACTGCATGGACTGCAGCCCATCAGGCTCCTCTGTCTGTGTAATTTTCCAGGCAAGAATACGGCAGTGGGTAGCCATTCCCTTCTCCAGAGGATCTTCCCAACCCAGGGATTGAGCCCGGGTCTTCTGTGTTGCAGGCAGATCCTTCACTTTCTGAGCCACCAGGGAAGCCCATATATATCCGACTTTTTTGTACATCTGAAACTAATATTACATCGTAAATCCACTCTACTTCAGTTAAAAAGAGAAAATTTAATAGTAGATGATGTAAAATTTAAAAAATGACAATGGTGGCTGTGTGTGGCAAAGTAACAGATATATTTTCACATGCCTAAATTTCTGGAAGATCATTACTATATATTATTATGATTAAAATGAAACCCTAATTTAAAATGATCTTGCCACGATGGAGAACCACCAGCGGTTGACTGGGTTAGAAACAGCAGGAAGGCGGGGAGGCTGACCGTGCACTGTAGGCTGGTCAGTGGCATCTTCGGCCTCTACCCCAGATGCCAACAGTACTCTCTTCCTTTCCAAATTGTGACAACCAAAAATACCTTCAGATACTTCCAAGTGTCCTTTCAGTTCAGTTCAATCGCTCAGTCGTTTCCGACTCTTTGCGACCCCATGGGCTGCAGCATTCCAGGCTTCTCTGTCCATCACCCAACTCCTGGAGCTTGCCCAAACTCATGTCTATCAAGTCAGTGATGCCATCCAACCATCTCATCCTCTGTCGTCCCCTTCTCCTCCTTCCCTCAATCTTTCCCAGCATCAGGGAAAGATGCTCTTCTTCTCCAATGAATCGGCTCTTTGCATCAGATGGCCAAAGTATTGCAACTTCAGCTTCAGCACCAGTCCTTCCCCTTGTGATCCAAGGGACTCTCAGGAGTCTTCTTCAGCACCACAGTTCAAAAGCATCAATCCTTCTGCGGTCAGTCTTCTTTATGGTCTAACTCTCACATCCATACACGACTACTGGAAAAACCATAGCTTTGACTATATCCACTTTTTGTCAGCAAAGTGAGGTCTTTGCTTTTTAATATGCTATCTAGGTTTGATATAGCTTTCCTTCCAAGAAACAAGCATTTTTTTAAATTTCGTGGCTGCAGTCACCATCTGCAGTGACGTTGGAGCCCCCAAAAATAAAATCTTCCAGTGCTTCCACTTTTTCCCCATTTATTTGCCATGAAGTGATGGGATGGGATGCCATGATCTTAGTTTTCTGAATGTTGAGTTTTCAGCCAGCTTTTTCACTCTCTTTTTTCACTTTCATCAAGAGGCTCTTTATTTCCTTTTGCTTTCTGCCATTAGAGTGGTATCATCTGCATATCTGAGGTTTTTGGTATTTCTCCCAGCAATCTTGATTCCAGCTTGTGATTCATCCAGTCTGGCATTTCACATGATGTATTCTGCATAGAAGTTACATAAGCAGGGTGACAATATACAGCCTTGCCATACTCCTTTCTCAATTTTGAACCAGTCAGCTGTTACATGTCTGGTTCTAGCTGTTGCTTCTTGATCTGTGTACAAGTTACTCAGGAGATAGGTAAAGTGGTTTGGTATTTCCATCTCTCTAAGAATTTTCCACAGTTTGTTGTGATCCACATAGTCCAAGGCCATAGCGTAGTCAAGGAAGCAGAAGTAGATGTTTTTCTGGAATTCCCTTGCTTTCTCCAGGATCCAGTGAAGGTTGGCAATTTGACCTCTGGTTCCTCTGCCTTTTCTTAACTTATACATCTGGAAGTTCTCGGTTCATGTACTGCTGAACCCTAGCTTGAAGAATTTTGAGCATAACCTTACTAGCATGCTAAATAAGTACAGTTGTGCGGTAGCTTTAACATCCTTTGGCATTGCCCTTCTTTGGGACTGGAATGAAAACTGACTTTTCCAGTCCTGTGGCCATTGCTGAGTCTTTCCAATTTGCTGACATACTGAGTACATATAGCTAATTCACTTTGCTGTACAGTAGAAACAAACACAATATTGTTAAGCAACTATACTCCAACAAGATTAATTTTAAAAAAGAAACATTTGGAGGCGAAAGCAGATTGACCATGAAGGGTGAAGGGAAAACTTTGTGGTTCCAGATCTTGACTGTGGTGGAGACTCCATAATCCACACATGTGACATGAAGTGACTAGACATATGTATGCAAGCTGTGTTGACTCTTGGTTCCCGCTTGTGACACAGTACTACAGTTAGGTGAGAGAGGCCCCTGGCGGGGGTGGGACTGGGTGAAGACTCTCCATAACATCTTGGCAATCCCCTGTAATTTTCTAATGATTTCAAGATAAAAGTTTGAAATAGATCTAACTGGTATACATCTCATGTAGAAAAAGACAAGTGAAGCCTGAAGTGTAGGTCTACATTAGCTTTTAAGGCCAATAAACACCCATTTGACCTGCATCTGATAAACACAGAAAGACCAAGATGGCACACTGTCCTATTGTATTTAGCCTCTAAGAAACCCAAAAGGTAGGTCCCCATGGAACACATGATGATACTGAGGCAGAAAATGTTCACGGAGCTCGAATAAGCCTATCTGTCCATGGTCTGCATCCAAAGATCATCTCCTGGGTACTTCTTCCATCCAGCACATCACTGAGCCTCAGTGCAGTCTCGGGATACGGAGCCCCTTCAGGTCATGGCATAAGAAACAGCACAACAACTCTGCTTGTGGGGCACTCCCACCCCAGCCCAGCTCCACTCAGGTCACAAGCATCCTTCTGTACCTCCACAGACCTTGAACACCACCTCCTTCCTGCCCAAACTCCCAGTTCAGGCCTACAACCTGTATCCTGTTCATAAGCGGCCTGATTTAGCCTGGCATGGGCTGGTGGGAGAGTGCACTTGGTGGTGGATGAGGCAGCTGGTTTAGCTCACGCTGCAAATGCTCACAGATGCCAAGTAAGGACCCTCCCTCCACACCCCACTGCCCCAGCACCAGTGCATCTCAGCCACCAGCCTTGCCTCTTTGACTCACTCACCAAGATGCAGCCAGGAGCTTTCTAAGGAAAGACAAGAGTCCCCCTCAGTAGCTCCTCTAATCTAGGATAAAACCCCAACTTCTTAAACGTCCCCCAACCCTTGGAGACAGACCCCTGAAGATCTCTACAGCCCCCCTCACTACCTCGTACCTCCCCTCGCTCCGTGCTGCACCGTGCATTCACCCCTCCAAGCCAAGCACATTCTATTCCCTCTGCCCAGCGTGTTCTTCCCTGTACCCCACTTCCACCCTCCATCCATCCACCTCCTTCTGCCAGGGTGTCCCCAGTTCATTCTCAGCACTTCTTAGGGGACTCTTTCCTGACTCACCAGGACTGGATTATATGCCCTGAGCAAGTGCTTCAGGAACCGCCCACCAACCCCTCCCCCCAGGCTTCTGATGCACACTTTGATCACATGCTTTATTCTGCGTGCTTGCTAGTCTGCCACCCCCAGCAGACTGTCAACTCCAAGATGGCAAGGACTCCATGCACTGCTCAGCACAGCACCTGGCACACAGGAGGGATGGAGTAAATAACTGTCAAATTCATAAATTTCAGACAAATAAGCTGACACGACTTCCCAAGGCCACATTCACAGGTGCAGATCTGGGACAGGAACTCAGGTCGTGTCCACCGTGCTGGCTGTGACCTTTCCAACTTCACCAAGGATGAAAAGGATCAAGGTCAATCCTGTCAGCCTTGATTTCTGGTCTTGCCCAGCATAGACAGAAGCAGGGGGCAGGTCAGGCCACGGCACAGCCCTCTGCCCTCGGGAGAGACCAGGGGCCTGAGGAAGTCAGTCAGAGCCTCATTATGAGGGCTCCAGGGACTCAGGAAGGGGGCAGACAGCTGAGGGTGCCATCTGGGGCGGGTTGAGCCAAAGGAATTCTGGGGATCTGTGGCTCAGGGCGGGGAGTGGTTTCGGCAGCAAAGGGAACAAGCTGCCGAATGCTGCAGTTTGGCCATTTATTGATGTTCTTGGAGTTAATGCATTATTATTAGTTTGCATATTTATAATGTGCCCTCTAGTTATTAACGGTGATATAATGCCAACTGAGAAAACCAAGAGACCTCAGAAATATTTACATAGCAGCATAATTAAGACTAAAAGCTGAGTCACCCAGGGATCCTACTGATTTTCCTGGGAGAGGAAAAAAGGGGACCTTCTGGCTTCACATGCTGCCCTAAGATACCCCGTAAGTCTGCGTCACGTAGAGTCCCCTGCGGCCCCTCCAGAGCGCCCTCTGACATCAGCAGAAGACAGAGCCTCCATACAACACACACGTACAGCACCCCCTCAGCAGACTCAGCCAGGACCTTCAAAAGGAGGATGCCCCACGTGCACAGCGTGGCTACAACTTGTGGAAAGGAGGGGCCCAGGAAAGGAACATGAGGCCCCCAACCCAAGGACCCTCTCCACGCTGACACCCCCAGGGAATGCTTGAACATAGCAGCTGAGGGGCTCTTTCAATACAGAAAGCTCTCTGAATGACAAGCAGTAAAGCCCCCTGGGAACCCTCCCATCACCTATGGGGTCACTGCCCAAGTGAGCCCCTTAGCCAGGTATGATGGCAAAGAATCAGCTCCGTCTTCTCAATAGGAAACGTCATTCCAAGACCCATCACCCAGCCCCTCATCCCATTCTCTTCTTCCCTGAGCCAGAATTCCACTCTCCAATGGGAAAACTCAGCTTTGTCCCAGTGAGCTAAACCATGATTTTTCCACCAGCATCTTCTAAAACAAAAAAGGAAATGGGTTTTTAAAGCGAGGGAAACCCTCTTACTCTGTTGGAAATGTAAATTGGTGCAGCCAGTATAGAAAATAGTATGGACGTGCCTTGGAAAACGAAAAATAGAGTTGCCATATGACCCAGCAATCCCATATCTGGCATACATCCAGTGAAAACAAGATCCAAAAAGATATATGCACCACAATGTTCATAGCAAAACTATTCACAATAGCCAAGACATGGGAACAATACAAGACATGTATGTGTGTGTATATATATATTTATATACACAATGGAACCCTCAGTCATAAAAAAGAATGAAATAATGCCATTTGTAGCAACCTAGATGGACCTAGAGATTATCATACCAAGTGAAGTAAGTCAGAATGAGAGAAAGACAAATATCATACAATATCACTTATATGCGGAAGCTAAAATATGATACAAATCAACATATCTATGAAACAAAAACAGACTCACAGATACAGAGAACAGACTGGCAGTTGCCAAGGGGAAGGGGGTAGGGGAGGGAAGGATTGGGAGTTTGGAATTAGCAGAGACAAACAACAAGGCCCTACTGTATAGCATAGAGAACTATATTCAATATCCTGTGACAACCCATAATGGAAAAGAATGTGAAAAAGAATACACACATGTACACATAACTGAGTCTTGCTGTACAGAAAAAATTAACACATTTTAAATCAAATGTACTTCAATAAAAAATTTTAAATGAAGGAAATCAGCTGATGAAATGAAAATAAAATGTGGTCTATCCATACAGTAGAATATTATTCAGCCACATAAAGGAATAAAGCATGGATATAAGCTACCAGGTGGGAGAACCTTGAAAGCATGATGCTAAGTGAAAGAAACCAGACACAAAAGGTCAAAGACTGTGTAATTCCATAGATACGTAGTGTCTGGAGTAGGCAAATCCACAGAGACAGAACCTGGATTAGTGGTCATTGAGGGCTGGAAGGGATTAGGGGGTTGTGGGTTATGCTAAGGGGTGTCTTTGGAGGTGATAAAAATCTATAATTGTGGTGATGGTGACACAGTTCTGGGAATACACTTCAATAAAAGTGTACACTTTAAATGCGTGGATTATTTGGGGGTATGTGAATGATATCAATTTAAAAAAAAAAAAAAGAACTTTGAAGAAATTCCTGTTTCTCCTGCATGGGGCCTGATTCTTGCTGTGGCAATGTCCCTCAGGTCAGTCTCCGACAGGCACCGAGGCAAAGCGTAATGCCCCGTCCTGTCTGAGGCGGCCCCGTGCCCCAACCCCCTCCCGCCCCCACTCCCAAAGCCCTAGTTTGCTCTCGACACCGGAAGCCGATGCGACAGTCCCAGAAAGATCCCCAGACTGAAAATCTACATTCCACAGGACACAACAAGCAGTAACTAATGCCAGACACGCGGCATCGAGCTTGCAATAAATGTCATCCTGTTTGGCTTCTGAAAGGGTCTCTGATATGCAGTTAATGCCGCATTCAGGCTCCATCCAGCCTCCATCACGGGCGGTATGCAAATGCGGCTTTTGTCACAACCGGCACTAACTCTAATAACTCCCAAAGTGAAAATGTTCCCATAAAAACCACCATAAAAAGTCCCTTATTTTATTGCCAGCTAAGTTTTCTTTACTTGTTGTCAGGACTTTCTCCTCACTGTTGATTAGCGAACAGGCGGCACGCCGTTCTTTTCTCCTTTAGCGAAATAGGGGCTGGAAGTCACCGACCTGTTCCCTCCCTCCATCTGGAGCACGGCTGGTTTCAGCTGCCACCACTGCCCAGCCCCCTGAGCCAGAGGGGCTTATAAACCACATTTACCTTCCCCCACGGGCAGCTGAAATGCATTACCTTTGGTCTGCTAGCTGCCCTTCCTGGTCGACTGGGAATAGAAAAATCAGTCTTATTTATAACAATACAGTGTTCCCTTCCCCCAGTGAGACTGGCCCGGCCACACACACGCATACATGCACACACAGCACACACCTGCACACGCACACAACACACAAACAGAAGCACACACAGGCAAGTGCACACATGTGCACATATGCACATTCATATGCACATGCACATTCACATACACACACACACACACATCATGCTGCTTTTCCCAAAGCATCACACATCACATACTCCCAGCTGGACCCTGCCTCTCTGTGCCTTGGTGGAAAAACCTGCCTCTCCCTCCGGCTCCCACCCACCCCAGGCCCTACGCACCCAGGAAAGAGAGGACAGGTGCCTTTCCAAGACAAGGCCCATCCTCTGAATGAGAACATGAATAGACCTCCACCTGCTGCTCTGAGATCCTTGGAGAAAGGCCTTGAACTCCCCAACACAGAATGGTTCTTTCCCTGGCTGACCCAGCCTCCCCTCTCTGAACCCTTCCAGGAGATGACATGATAGAAGATGGTCCCCTGCTTTCAGCCACAAAGGCCGGCAGGCTCACGCCTGACTCATCTTTGCAGAGACAGCTCATGGTCCTTCCAGAGAATTCCTGGTGGCAGCCCACAAGCAAGACACACTCCTTATTCTCACCAAGCTGTCCCGTGGAGAAAAGAATGTGGACTCCCGCCAGGCTCTGCACAGGGATTAAATGGCATCTGCAAAGGATGCTTACGGAAATGTAGACAAGAACCAGTGAGTCCGTCACCACTGCCTATGGGTGCAGGATAGAGAGGACACGTAGCCCCTTCGTGTCGAGCGCCCATGTGGACCACTGAGCAGACACTGCTCTCCTTCATGGGCAGGGGATGGGGGAGCCTACATGACTGCCACCCAAGCAGCAAAGACCCATGGCCTCAGGTTATGTGGGACTGAGGCACAGTGATCCTCCCAGGCTCTATGCCAGTCCCCAGGTCCCTGCATACAGGACACCAAGAGTTCTCAAAACTCTCAAAACCCCCACCCAGGCTTCTAGAACACTGGGCCCCCACCAGGCACCCAGGACAGGGCACCCTTTCCAGGGCAGTCTAGGGCTTAGTTCAGTGACAACAGGATGAAGCACGACCCCCAGCCTTCACACGGAGCTCTCCGCAGTCCCCCAGAGGACCATCTTTCCCCACTAATGCCACCAGGGACCTGGATATGGTGAGGATCGTGTCCTGCTCACTGGCTTTTCGCCCAGGATTGGTGACCACTTCCAGGAACAGGTATCAGGGTACAGGTCCCTACCTCTCGTCCCCAGCAGGGGCCACCAGTGTCCCCAGCCCCTCCACCCCGCTGAGAACCGCTTCCCCATAGCCCCGAGCTGGTTGGGAGGGGTGGTCATAAAACCCGCTGGTAGGTGCAGCCCAGTTCAGGCGCCGCCCGCCCCATTCTTCTCCTCCTGGCAGCTTTGATTCCTTTACTTGGGGTTTTAAAGGTCATGTTCTCCGTCAGCGGAAACATTCTACATGACACTTCTGAGGCAGAGGCTCCTTTCAGAGGCATTTAATTCAAGAGCGGGCACCCTCTGAAGAACAGGGTTTATAGGTCACCGCCCAGACTGCCTTATAAATCACTCCGGCTCCCGTGGGCGGTGGGGCGGAGGCGGGGCAGGAAGGGTGGGGCCAGAGGGTGGGGTGGGGCCATGGAGGGAAGGGCCAGAAAGAAGGGCGGGGATGCGGAGTTGGGGGGAGGAAGCCAAAGATAGTGGTTGGCGGAGCCAGGGGGCGGGGTCAGACGGGAGGGCGGAGCTAGGAGGGCGGGGCCGGGAGGGGAGACAGGCCAGAGCGAGGGGCCAGAAAGGGGCGGGTCCAATGACTTGGGGCGGGGCCATGTGAAGTGGCTGGGGGTCAGATAAGAGGGCGGGGCCGGGAGGGGAGGCAAGAGGCCCGCGGGACGGAGGGGCCAGAGTCAGGACCATAAAGGAAAAGAGGATGGGGCAAAAAGGGCATGAGGGGTGAAGCCAAATGGGAGGGTCCTGACACGGAGGGGATAAAGCGGGAGGAGAATGGTGAGACCACACAGTCAGGGAGAGGCTGGGAGCCCTGGCCCCTGACTCTTTGGCCCGAAACTCAGGGCTCTCACACCTAGGCCCACCTCCCGGCAAGGGCGAGCTGACTTTGGCCGGAAGTGAAGCGGGATCAGAGGAGAGGTTAGAGGAGGGGCGGGCATCTCACCCGGGGAAGACAGTGGGGACCTGGGCTACCTGTCTGTCTGTAAGCAGAGACCCTGTCCGCCCCCCTTCCCACTGAGCCTCTGTGCCGAAAACAGAGCAGACGCTCCATGCCTATCCGTGTAATGAATAAATAAAGGCACCTTGGAGAGGCAGGAAGGCCATCGGACCAGCAGGTGCTGATGCTCTGGTACAGCAGACACCCGGGAGACACAGCCCGGGCCTGGGCAGGGCCAGAGGAAGCCTGTTAGTGGGACAGCGTGCAGGAGCAGCAGAGGCTGGGGGCATGGGTTTGACGACACAGGGCAAGATGATTCCCTCCCGGAAGACCCTGGGCTGGGTCCCAGGGAACAATTCACAGTCGCCCCCTCTATCACTCTGGGAAATGGGTCCCCCCGCCCCACTCCTCTCTGCTGCTGCTAAGTCGCTTCAGTCGTGTCCGACTCTGTGCGACCCAGTGGATGGCAGCCCATCAGGCTCCACCATCCCTGGGATTCTCCAGGCAAGAACACTGGAGCGAGTTGCCATTTTTCTCCAATGCATGAAAGTGAAAAGTGAAAGTGAAGTCAATCAGTCGCCTCCGACTCTTAGCGACCCCATGGACTGCAGCCTACCAGGCTCCTCCCTCCATTGGATTTTCCAGGCAAGAGTACTGGATTGGGGTGCCATTGCCTTCACTCCTCTCTCGACCAGGGCAACAACATGCAGCAACCTCTGAGAGAGGTCTGCTCTGTCTGCCCATGGCCCCTGGGACACCCAGCCTAACCCCACTTCCCCAGTTTTAGAGGCTGGCACCATCTTAGTGAGAAAGAATCCATCTAGCCCTGGTTTACCCCCGTCTCCAAACCTCCAAGCTGGGCTGGACCTGCGGTATTCCTGTCCTTTGTTTGGAGGCTGAGAATGAATGGGCTTGGATCAATTCAATCAATCCCCTGAAAATGTTAAAAACCTACGAAAGGTCACTGCCAGTGAATATTCCTTTCAGGGAGAATCACCCTGCCCACCCCCAACTCCACGACTATGTCTCAAGGAAATATGATGGTGAGCCTTGGGCCCTTGTGCCCCTGGCCCCATGACCACAGGGTAGGAATGGAGGGGGGTGGACAGAAGGGTGATGAAGAAGCACCCGACCATGGTCACAGTCCTAACAGCGCCCTGAACAGCTTGGGTCTTTCCCATGTCACCACATGGGCACAGTAGTGAAAGGCCCCCCAGCCAAGGAACCCACACAGGGATGGGGGAGTGGTGACATGAGGACAGAACAGGGTGAGTGCACCTGGCAAGTCTATCTTTGGCTCCTGCTAGGAGTTCCACCTGGCCTTCCCAAAGCCCTTGCTTCCAGCATGTCCACTCTGCATGCTACCGAGATCCTCACATAGAATCCACTTTTCCGTAAGGTAGCTGGGGTTGGCTTACAACAAAGGAACCTTAACTGCATCACAGCCCAAACCTACCTAAATTCAGGTATTTTTGTAAATGAAATAAGAATTAATTGCAGAATTTCCCTTGCTAAGAGTCATCACTCGCTATCGGAATGGGCTGGTCTTCAAGGCTGCTTTAAGCAGATGTGTCCCCCGAGACGGTCTGGGGTCTAATCCCAGAGCCACTGTTTACTAGCTATGTGACATGGAGAAGGTGCATAACCTCGCTGAGCCTCAGTTTCCTCACCTGTAAAATGGAGACGATAAGAGAACTGATCTCACAGGGTTGGCACAAAGATTAACAAGTTCATCCATGTGAAGGACTCAGGGCAAGTACTATAACTACTGTAATGTGTCAGTCGTGTCTAACTCTTTGTGACCTCATAGTCTGTAGCCCTCCAGGCTCCTCTGTCCGTGGCATTTTTCAGGCAGGAGTACTGGAGTGGGTTGCCAGTTCCTCCTCCAGGGGATCTTCCCAACCCAGGGATCAAACCTACGTCTCTCGCATTGGCAGGTGGAGTCTTTACCACTAGCACTACCTGTGTCTGTTGAATTAAATCAAATTCAATCTCCTCTCAGTCTGTCATTTCTACCCTCATCATTTATTTAGTGCCCACTGCATACACACTGCTGCCTGGGGCACAAGGACACGAAGGCAGGGTGGCAGGGGACTTACACCCGAGAAGTCTCTGTGAGCTGGAGAGAGACTTGTAAACACATAAATCCGAGTCCGCTGTGATGAGACTATTCTGGAGGTACCACCGGAGCTGTAGAAGCAGAGAGGAGGGTGATTAATTTTGCTTCGGGGGCTGGGGGAGTCTTTGCAGAGGAGGTGACATTTGAGCTGGACTTTGAAAGACGAGCTCTCCGCTGAACTAAATCTGGACCCAGTGCCAAGAGAGTCATCCTGGAAAATCAATCCAGCCACCCGGGGGGGAGGGGCCATGGGCTGCAGGCCGGCTGGGCTCCCTGCCCTGAGGACCGCTGAGCCCAGCCCTCCCTGGAGGCCCAGCCAGGCCTCTGTTGACACCTGCCGTCTCTTCCAACAATCCGGGCGTCCACTCATCTCCAGCTGAGACTTCCCTGTCCCAGGCAACCTCCCCTGGTCTCTGCCCCTTGAAGACAACTGGCATTTTCTTCCTCCAAAAATAAAAATAATCATGATTGCATCTAAATTACATCCTTCCTTTGTAGAATGCTTTATAGATTTCAAGAGAGAAGAAATGACAGGATATTGGTCAAGGGCACAGCTTATACTTATTTTTTTCCCTTTTTGACTGTGATGCACAGCATGTGGGATCTTAGTTCCCCAACTGGGGATCAAACCCGCACCCTCTGCAGTGGAAGCACAGAGTCTTAACCACTGGACTGCGAGGGGAGTCCCAATGGCAGAGCTTAATCCCAGCTCTGTGGTCAGTAATCTGGTAACCTCTGACTCCTCAGGAGATGATAGCAGTAAAGAACCTGCCAGCAAATGCAGGAGACATAAGAGGCAGGAGCTTGATCCCTGGGTCAGGAAGATCCTCTGGAGGAGGGCATGGCAACCCACTCCAACCTCTTTGCCTGGAGAATCCCATGAAGAGGAGCCTGATGGGCTACAGTCCATAGGGTGGCAAAAAGTCGGACACAACTGAAGCGACTTAGCCCACATGCCCACTTCAGTTTCCACATGTGTAAAATGGGGTAAAAGATTGCTGTGGGGATGAAACAATTCAGAGACAGGAAGTTTCCAGAACAGTATCGGTCCAACAGTGGCCATGAAGGGACTTCTGGCAGGCTCCCGTGTGCCCTCTCCCACCCCAGTCTCCGTCCTACCGTGGCACCCTGTTACTTCCTGATCTGGTGCAGGGGGTCTGCAGGAGCCCAGCCTGGACTGATACCCTGGCTCAGCGCTGCACTGTGTGACCTCAGGCAAGTGCCTAATGTCCCCAGGGAAGATGGGACATCAGGGACCACCCCCAGATGATGGGAAAGGACTAGGAGAACGCAGGCCACACACTTCACACCTGGTATGCAAAACACACTTGCATACACACTCATAAACATGAGCTATTTTTATGAACAGTTCATGCTTCCTAGGCACCTGACTTCTGTGCCTTGTCTCCCCAGTGAGATGGCGACCTTCTGGAAGTCTGGGACATGTCTTAACCAACACTTGCACTGTTGATGGTCTGATTCTCAGGAGCCCTGGACCTGCTCTGAGCAAGTGGTCCAGGTCAGGGTCAGAGGGGAAGCAGTGGTGACATGGCGCTTCCTGCAGACCCCGTCAGGGTGTCCCCACGTCCTGTGGGGACCCTCCCTGCCTACACAGGCTCATCTTCCCCTGATCTTACTTGAATTGCCTGTTTGGAGATGATTCTGGCTCCCCTTTCCTCCCAGAACACACTGTGTACAAATCTGTGATTTCCCCTGGAAATCTAGATCATTTTTTCTCAACACAAACTGAACCAAGGATGAACATGTTTTCAAGACTCTCTGCAGAATTGCTGATGTTATTTTCCAATTGTTGGCAGCAAGGACTCCGCCAAAATACTCAAGGTCAAGAGACCAGCATGGTTCTAGGCAATCTGTACCTCTTAAAACAGTGACAAATATGTTATTTAATTTTAATGAGCTTTTTTGCATCTCAAATCTAATTACAGCATTATCAAGTACTGCTTTGAACTGCAGGTGGCTTCTCATTATGTGTGCGAAGCCTGCCACTAGCATTTTTCGTGAATACTAATAACTGCTTAATTTTACTATCTGCTTAAAAAATTTTTTTTAAAAACTTTCAGCAACTTATAAGGCTGGGCTTTATAAGGCATCTATGGAGGGTGGGCCACACACCAATGCAGCTTAATTTAAAAAAAATAAATACTGTATGTGGCCACCCTCAAAGATGACAGCTCAGGAGGTTGTGGCGGTGTGGTGGACGGGAGCTGGGAGAAGCTGCGCCTCCCGCACCTCGCGGAGGCTCTGTTTTATTGCAAGCTTATTGCATCACATTCAAACCTCCCAATTTGCTCGCAGTTCAGAGAGAACAGTTCCGTCAACAGATTTTCTGGGTGACGGACTTCAGTAATGGGCCTGGAGCTGGCGGTCCCTGAGGACACGCTCCAGAAATCTGTCATGTGGACGGGGTTCAGGGAGACGCCTGCAAATCATCGCGAGAGCTGTCTGTCTGAGATGAGGGTCCAGCTGCCTCTTATCCCAGCTGGGTCGGCAGACGGGGACGGCAACCCATTGGTCCACAGCAACGCATGGGAAAACTCTGCAGTCCCCAGATGGGAAGTTATCAAGCCCACGGTCAGGACTCCCGTCGAGGGTCTACGGCACATCTGTGGTTTGCTGTGGGTTCATTTATTTTGAAAATTGTTAATGGCGAAGAGCCAATTCCTTGGAAAAGACCCTGATGCTGGGAAAGACTGAGGGCAGGAGGAGAAGGGGGCAACACAGGATGAGATGGTTGGATGGTATCACCGGCTCAATGGACATGAGTTTAAGCAAACTCCAGGAGAGAGTGAAGGACAGGGAAGCCTGGCGTGCTGCAGTCTATGGGGTCACAAAGAGTTGGACGTGACTTAGTGACCAGACAGAAAAACAGAACTCAGTCTTGGAAAGCCAGCTTCCTCATTTGCACCTTCTCCAGGCAGGTGGTCCAGGAGGAAAAGATGACCATGGCCCCTCCCCACCTGTGATTTTCATTCAGGAAGCTTCCGGCACAGTCCTTGACATGTAGGAGGGGAGTGGGGTTGGTAATCTGCTCCTGGTTCTGTTCACGCAGGTTCACAGTCTGTCTCTGACCCGGAGTTCTGAGGACAGGCAAGTCACATGTGCAACGTAGACAGTCCTGTGCACGGTTGGGCCATGCCAGAGGTCCAGCTGCACTTTCTTCTTTCTGATTTCAAGTAAGACCAGCCCGGCTCTACCTTGCTCAAGTGCAAGCCTGCCCGTGTTGAGTTCAGAGAGATCAAACTGGCCCATGACCCTGCTCCTCTGGTCAGGAGAAAACCACCCCATACATCATCATGCTCAGAACCTGTGAATGTTACATGGCAAAAGGAAATTCAGACTGCAGATGCAGTTAAGGCTGTTAATCAGCTGATCCTGACATGATAAGATTATCTGAGGTTCAATGTAATCACATACCTCCTTGAGAATGGAAAAGAAGAATGAGGCAGGAGACAGGGTCAGAGAGAGATGATGGGAGAAGGATTCCACCATTGTTGGCCTGGAAGATGGAGGAAGGGGCCATGAGCCAAGGGACACAGGTACCCCTAAAGCTGCCCCACCCATATCTTGTTGATTTTAGCTGGATGAGACCTAAGTCAGGCTTCTGACTCTGGAGCCCTAAGATAATAAATCTGTGTTGCTTTAAGCCACTGAGTCCAGGGTAATTTGTTAGGGCAGCAACAGGAAGTGAATGCATGTCCAATAGGTATATGAAGAAAGAGATCTGGGCCTCCTATGACAGCGTCACTGAGTCAGATGCCAACTGAAGTCAGCAGGTGGGTTGGGAGGGAGGCAAAAATCTGTTACCACCTACCAGTCTCCATCCTCCTTAGATCTGTACTAAGCTTCAGTACTTTGGCCACCTGATGCAGAGAGCTGACTCATTGAAAAAGATCCTGATACTAGTAAAGATCGAGGGCAGGAGGAGAAGGGGGTGACAGAGGATGAGATGGTTCGATGGCATCACCAACTCAATGGACATGAGTTTGAGCAAGCTCTGGGAGAGAGTGAAGGACAGAAGTGAACCCTGGCGTGTTGCAGTCCATGGGGTCTCAAAGAACCAGACACAGCTGAGCGACTAAACAACAACAGCAAATATGATGTTTGCTTCCAGATAACCAATTGGAAGCAGGCCTTCTTCATCCTCCATTGAACCCCACAGTGTTACAGCTCCCAGATCCTCATCTACAGTGCCCTGACCCAGGGATATTGTCTTTAATGGGTTGTCAAGTTTCAGAGTGGCAGACGGATTCCACCATTGGAATCCTTGCCCGTCTATAGGCTGCAGAAGCTCACCTGGACCCAGCAGTCTCCACGGCAGCCACCCACTACTCACTAAATCACACCCAGGCCTCACGCTGGCACTGCCTCCATGTGAGGCTCTGAGAAGGCCACCCCTCAAGGCAGGAGCGGATCCCTAGTGTCAGCTAGTCAGACGATACTCTGCCGCCCCATCCCTGACAGACGGAGGGAGTTAATGTGCCAACACTGAGCCCTTTGTTTTTATAAGAGAACAAGTGGTTTATGGCAAAGAACAAAGTTTCCTTCTTTACGAGGCCATCCTGGGTGCTCCCTCTCCAAGCCTGTTACGCCTAGTTATCTCCCTCCCAGCCTTGCCACACAGGTACCGTCGCCACCGACAAGTTCATTTAAGAGAATTTATAGCCTAATTGTGCAGCTGTTGCCTTCTGAGTCAGTTTTAAGAGATTGTTACACAAGCAGTGTCATAATTTAGTCATGTTTTCATCTCACAACTATACTGTAATTACTGTTGTTAACAGTGAATGGTAAACAAGAGAGTGAGGCATACTGGCCAAGAGAGCACTAACAAATCATGGATCAAGCAGGGCAGAGGGAGGGCGGGCACCTGGGACCCTGAGCAGCTCTCCCGAAAGCCCACTCCGCCCAGCAGACCCTCGAGTGGGCCGTGAACTTTAAACATGTGGTGTGCACCTGAGCACGCCCCTGGCCGAGGTGAGGGGCAGAGTGCTGTCTGCCTCCTGAATTCCTATGAGGAGCTGGGGCACCCACAGGGCTGCTGAGGGCAGAAATGGACAGGACTCCAGTGGTTCTGGACCCTGAGAGTAGGGAGCCCCAACCAGGGTGCCCAGAACAGAGTGGACGCCCAAGTCATATACGTCCAGTTGAAAAAAAAGATGAACTCTGGCTCCTAAATGAGACCCTACTGAAGCATCTTCTCAATCTGAAAATGCTGGAAAGTATTGCCGCAAAGGAGCTAGGGGCAGCCCGGAGCAGTCCTGAACCTCACTTCCTCTGGTGCCTCCCAGCGCTGCCTGGAGGATTGTTCGTACGCACAGAAAGACCCAGTGGAAGAAATCTCCCTGAGAGCTCTGAGTCCTCTCCCACTGGCCAAGGGGCAGGAAGGAGTCAGACCCCACATCGTGGCAGCCTCAACCCACTCCATCCTAACCACTCCCCTCCCACAGGCCACTAAATGGGGAGCCCCAGACCCAGCTAGAACACAGCCAGGTTCAGTGACCCACAAGCCAGGTGCAAAGCCAGGGGCGGGGGGTGCAGGTATGGTCCCACTCCTCCACCACAATGACAGTGACGTAACTCCGGGTGCCATCAGCCACAGCAGCATCAGCACCAGTGCTATTACCCTCCCCCAACCCAGACATAGAGAGATAAGGCAGGGCCTCTTCCCCCAGATCTAACTGACCCCTGTGCCATCTGCGGACCTGGGCGTAGGGCTCTCAACCAGCAGCAGCCCCTCCCCAGTCCCACATCTGACTCTGAACCTCCACAGCCCCTGGACGTGATAGGGGACAAGTGTCTGTGGTCCCTTTGACCCTCGGCAGAAGAGGAGCAGAGGTGACTGGAGAGGTGGTGGGACAGGCAGCAGGCATGGTGCCTGGAGCCTGGTGTCACCCATCCCTCCGGGCAGCCCCCAGCGCTACAGCCCCTGCTCCCCGCCCCAGCTCACTCTGAGCCACCAGCCATGACTAGTTGGGGCTGATTAGGGAAAGGTTGGATGCTCTTCAGAATACAGTGGCTAACGAGGCTGGAAGACTCATTTTCAGACTGTAGGAGCTGCAGAGAAAAATGAAAGGTCCGGAGACAACAATCAATAAACACCAAGATCTTCTAGCGGAGGAGAATAAAGCCCAGGACGTGGAGTCAAAACAGTGACCTAGAAACAGGAGCACACAACAGAGGAGGGTCAGGGTAGTCCTGAGAGGGGCAGCTCGAGTCCGGCCAAGGGGCTGGGAGAAGCCAGCCCACCCTGCTTCCCGCCCTGCCCACCCTGCCCTGGGCGAGGAGAGGGAGGGGGATGTACTGGGAGGTGGCCAAGCTGCAGCCAGCCTCATCCACTCAGAAACACGCTCGCTGGCCTTGGTCCAACTCCCAGCTGCCCAGGAGTCCCACTGGGCTTTCCAAGGGGCTCATCCTTGGTCTTGGAACCAGTCTGCTCCGAGCTCAGGGCCTGTCTCCTGTGTGGCTTTGGTCAAGTGACTTAACCTCTCTGAATCTCTCATGGTCTCACTGACAGAGTCCCCTGAGCTGCTCCACACCAGATACAAGCTTGGCACAGAGCAATCACGCCATAAACAGGAATGCTTATTCCTATTCTACAAAGCAAGACTCAGACCTCAAGACCTGACAAACCAGTTGTGTGCAGTTTGGGGGCTTTGGGCGGTGATCTGGGAGACCCACTTTGGATAAGGAGATGTCAGAAGCTGCAGGGCTAGAGGGATGGCACTGTGGTATGTGGAATCATAGTTATGAGGGTACTGAGAACTGGGTCCCCATGCCTATCCAACGTGGACTTGAGCCATAGATGTATGCTCACCTACCCTGAGCACCTCAGCACTCTACTGGGGACCCCCAGGTGTGTGTGCCCTCAAACCCCACCATGGTCTGGGCTCTGTGGCCAAGCAGACACTGAAAAAGCACGACATGGGACCAGCTTTCACAGCCTGGCTCACAGAAGCAAGCAAACTGCATGAACGATGAGAAAATGGACAAGTTTGCAGCATGTGCAGCTGACTGGAGGTCAGGGTCCAAGCCGCATCAGAGTCACCCTCCAGGAACAGGGCCTGAGCCTCCCACCCCCAGGACTTGGGGTCAGCAAGGGCACTCTTTGCCCTTGAACCCAGATTCCCCTCAGGACTGGAGAACTGCGGCTTCTCCCACGGAAGCAGATCCATAACTCCAGGGCTGTTCACATCAGCACTGGGTTTTTACGCCAGTGTAATGCTCAGCCATTTCATGTGGGATTATGTGCTGTGTGTACCAAAAAGCTCATAAAAAAAAAAGAAAAAAATTGAATGAACATTGTTTTTAAAAGGCCCTTAAAAGGCTATAAAGTGCAGTGACTTTCATACCCTTGGGTTTTTTCCATCTTGTAGGAGAGAGTTCCTCCATCAAAGCTGCCTCTGGGTGGAAGAAGGTAACAAGGAGGTGAGAAGAGTGGATTCCAAGGTCGGGGAGATGGGAAATTCCAAGCAGCCTGGCTCCTCGGGGTGCGAGCTTAGATCCACAAGGAAGTCAGGCCGGAGCCAAGAAGGTAGGTCACTGGGTGATCTCTGCTTCTCTAGGCATGCAGCTGTGATGATGAGGGTGGCCCCCTCCTCCAACCAGGGCTGAGAGGAGCATGCCCTGGGGGAGGGTCCACAAAGCAGGGGACCAAGGACACAGAGGAAAGGAACACAGAGGGCTCTGGTCTCGGCCAAGTCCCCAAGGTGAGACCCTGGCCCCTCCACCTTCTTCCCATCTCTGCCCAGCTCACACTGGCCAGGGCTGTTCATGGTCTCTTTAGTTTCTAGAATCTTCCTCTCTCTCATATTGGGCTAGATTCACTCCACAAAGGGAATCTATACTGAATTCCTCAAAGCTAGAACAGCGACCTGCATAGAAAGTGACCGGACAGCCGCAGGATGGGCTATTAGGCAAACATTAAAAACAAGGTTTGCAAGAATACTTAATGACCGGGTAAGTGCTCACAGTAGGTTGCTAAATGAAAAAGTAAGCTATGGACAACATGACCCCAATTTTATGAAAGAAAATAAAGCAACCCAGGCCTAAATAGAAAGGGGCAGGAAAGAAGTCAACCACAAAGTCAATTTGTGTCCTCTGGGTGGGGAAGGCTCTGCATTGGCCCATTAATGCCCTCTGTCGGGGATGTGGTTGGTCAGCAGAGAGGTAGGAACCGCGCCGTTTCCTTCTCTGGGGCCCTTGTCCTCAGGCCCCATGGAGACTCCTGACCCCAGAACAGCTACAGAAGCTCGTCTGCAGCTCCCAGCCTCATGCTCCAAAGAAAAACACAGTGGAGTTCATTCTGCAGCCTCTTTGTTCTGCTCCAGGGCAAAGGCTGGGCCCTGTTTGCCATCTCTCCCTGAGCAGAGACAACACAGACCCCCGCTGGAGGCCAGCACAGGCCTCAGGGACACGTGCTGGACACCTTGCTGGCTGGGCAGCCTGTGACGGACCATGTCCCCACCTCTCAGGGCCCTCCCATGCTCCGCCCCCCTGTGGTGGTCATCACTGCCATGACCCAATCTCCTCTCACAACATGTGGCAGGATTGCCCCTTGGTCCCACCCCAGTTAGGGGTGGAGGTTGGGGTGGGACTAGTTCTGGCCAATAAGCTGTGAAGTAGGCCATCCCTTCTGGCTGGCACATTTCATACCCAGGTCAGGACACCAGGCTCTCACTTGCCCACCAAAGCAGTGACCAGCACACCTGAGGTGGGGCTGCTCCATCAACCGTCCCAGAGGGGCCACACAAGCCCTGTTACCTACATGACCCGAGGCAGGTGCAAACTTTCACCTGCTACTCCTCCTAGTCTCTCCTGTATTTTCTCCAATCTGGCACAGAAGGCCCTCGGGGTCCTTTCCCACCACGCCAAGTCCCCAGATTCTCAGCCCTGGATGCCAAGGGAACACCCCACGTCCATAATCTAAACATGTAACACACAACACCCATCAAGTTGGGAGGCTGCCGAGATGTCTCAGGAGCTGACAGCCTCCACAGCCCCACGCTCCTCTTAGCAATGAGGCGTGGGTGCAAATGGAGAGTGAGCGGGGTGGTCTGTGAGCAGGAGATGGCCACCCCCTTCCTCACCACCTCCCCTCCAAGCTCCCTCAGCCCACCCTGGGCCCTGCCCCAGGCAGAGGAGGCCCCTGCTCAGCACCCAGAAGGCAGTGGTGGTGGAGCAGAGAGCCACCAGCAGAGAGAACGGGCCAAGGACTCACGCATCCATCGTGGACCTGGAGTCAGGCACACATGAATTCCGGGTCTTGCTTGTGGCCTCAGCAGAGGAACCCACCCACCCGAGTATCTCCTTTCCTGTCCAATGCAGTAACACCAACTCTTCTGAGGCTAGTGGTGAGGAGTGGAGGAGAGGGTGGACCCAGAAGAGCCCAGCATATCATGGGCAAGCTATCAACTCAATACTCTGCCCTCCTGTCACTAACGTGTCATGTAGCTTCAGTGATATTCTCCAATTTCAGTACCTTCTTTTGCAAAATGAACTTGGACAAAGTGGGCTCTAAGATGAGAAAACTGAGGATCAAAAATATAAAATCATCGCTGAAGGTCATACACAGTGAGTTACCCCGGGCTCTGAGTCCAGCGTCCAGGTTCTACATACTCCAACCTGGGTCTCCAGACTGTGAGGGTTGGAAGGGTGGGCTGGAGGGGTGGATTCCTGGCCAGCAGCCTCTCCAAGCATTTCTCAGCTTTGTCAACTCTGTCCCTTCCTAGAAGGAGTTTCAGCGGGGGTGGGAGGATAGCGGTAATTTTTAAAATTTATTTATGCTGAAGCTCCAATACTTTGGACATGATGCGAAGAACCAACTCATTAGAAAAGACCCTGATGCTGGGAAAGATTGAGGGCAGAAGGAGAAAGGGGTGACAGAGAATGAGATGGTTGGATGGCATTGCCAACTCAATGGACACGAGTTAGAGCAAAGTCTGGGAGATGGTAAAGGATAGGGAAGCCTGGTGTGCTGCAGTCAATGGGGTTGCAAAGAGTCAGACACAATTTAATGACTGAACAACAAGATAGTTAATTTGCAATGTGTTTGTAATTTCTGCTCTACAGCAAATGGGTTCAATTATACACACATACGTATTCTTTCTTATATTTTTTTCCATTATGTTTTATCCCAGGATATTGAATGTAGTTTCTTGTGCTGTACAGTAGGACCCTGTTGTCCATCCATTCTACATGTAATAGTTTGCATCTATTAACCCCAATTGGGTTTCCCAGGTGGCTTAGTGGCAAAGAATCCACCTGCCAAGCAGGAGATGCGGGTTCGATCCCTGGATTGGGATGATCCCCTGGAGAAAGAAATGGCAACCCACTCCAGTATTCTTGCCTGGGAAATCCCATGGGTGAGTGAGCCTGGCAGATTATAGCCCATGGGGTTGCAAAGAATCAGACAGGACTTAGCAACTGAACAACAACATTAACCCCAAACTCCCAGTCCATCCCTCCCCCACCCTGCAGGGAGTTCCATAATCTTGGAGCAGAATCCTGGCTCTTGAAATACAATGTGAAAGGAAAGTCACAGAGGCCAGAGTCATCTTCCCAGAATTCTCACCCACATCTTCACCAGCAAGGTCTATAAAAAGGGGCCCACCCTGCATATGTCTGTCACTATGGCAACCAGTGCTGACCTAAGCATCCTAAGGGAATCACCTTGCCGTCAGCAGAAGAGGTTGCAATTCCCACACAGAATCTGAATCTGGCCCCAGGCCTGTCTGCTGGAAACTTTGAGATCCCAGGAGTTCAAAGACCCACATGCCTACCAGGCAGCAGGCCTATACTGCCCTCCTCCCTTAACCCCACTTGCCCCTAGGGAACAGCCAGGTGTGGGGGCCAAAATGGGACCGACTTAGCCCATTTCAATTAATCATCTGTTCTAAAGATAAAGTCGGGGAGTGGATTAGTCACAGGGACTGGATTAGTCAGACTTCTCTTGAAAAAGGCAGGAGTTCGTGTGAACAGGTCTCTGCTTTTCTCTGGAAGGTTGTCCAGCCTCTCTTGACAGCAGCTGATCTGCAGTGGCGGGAGGGTGGGTGGCACAGGGAAGGGACACCTCTCAGGGAGGGACGGACCCTGGCAAGGCTGGCCTTCTGGGGGTTGTTCTTTTTCCATGTTTGTTTCCCCTTTAATGAATTTCCTTAATCATCTCAGGCCTCAGGCATTTATGGAGTTGCTCACTTGGCCCCTTTACCCATCAATTTTCTGAGCAGTATCAAGGGGATGGTGATGTTGCCTGAGAATTAAGTACAAACGGTATGTAAAGTGTCTGGCGGAGTGTCTGGCACCTGGAAGATATTCAGTCCACATCAAACTCCCATCCCTCCCTACCAGGCCAACACTTCCCAGCAGCCAGGCCAGCCATTCGCCCTTTCTGAGCATCAGCTCTCTATCAGTAAAACTGGGACAACGGGACTCAGCCCTCTTATGTGACAGGGTTGCTGGAGAAGGAAAGGAAATAGGGAAGAGGAAGCCCTTGCAGTGTTTCAGTCTTCCTTCTGCTTTCTTGCCTAGACATGTCTCTATGGTGGTGGAGCGGTGGAGGGGCGGGGGGGGCGGTCATCCAGCCCTACAGAGAGGGGCTGAGTGCTGCTAGTGAGACTTCCAGACTTTGTCATTAAACTCTCTGGATATCATCAGCCAGCTTGGCCTTGATCTTGTCCAAGTCCCCACCATTTACAGAGATGGTGCTGCGGGAGGAGAAGGCATTCCTACAGGTAAACTGAGGGCAGCAGATCTGGGCTGGCCCCACAGCCTACCACCTGCCAGCTGTGTATCCTCAGACAACCTATTCAACCTCTCTAAGCCTTAGTGTGGCTACCTGTCAAATGGAAATAAAAGTTATAGTTGCTTTACTGGGACTTCCCTGGTGGCCCAGTGGCTGAGACGCTATCCTCTCAATGCAGACTTCCCTGGTGGCCCAGTGGCTAAGTCTTCACCCTCTGGGTTAGATCTCTGGTCGGGGAACTAGATTCCACATGCCACAACTAAGAGTTCTTCACATGCCACAGCTAAATATCCTACACACCAAAACTAAGACCTGGTACCATCAAATAAATAAATATTAAAAAAATAAAAACAGAATAAAGGAAGGGTATCATTGCGCACGTTTATGTCTTAGCCTGCCCTATGGATAAGAGTTTCACAAGATTGCCCTCTTTCTATTCCTGGTATAGAGAAGGCGTGTGCGTGCTGAGTCACGTCCAACTCTTTGTGACCCCACAGACTGTAGTCCGCCAGGCTCCTTTGTCCATGGAATTCTCCAGGCAAGAATAGTGGAATGGGTCGCCATTTCCTCATCTAGGGGATCTTCCCAACACAGACCCAGGGATCGAACTGGAAGTCCAGACTTCCTTTCAAATGGAAATTTCCTTTATAAATGTAAATCTGACTCATAGAAGAGACATCTTGACTTGGGTTTCAGAGATTATCATGTATCCTCTTTAAAAAAAAAAATTAATCAGTCCCAAATAATTCTGAAAGTGAAAGTGAGTCGTGTCCAACTCTTTGTGACTCCTTGGGATACACAGTCCATGGAATTCTCCAGGCCAGAATACTGGAGTGGGTAGCCTTTCCTTTCTCCAAGGGATCTTCCCAATCCAGGGATTAAACCCAGGTCTCCCGCATCACAGGCAAATTCTTTACCAGCTGAGCCACAGGGGAAGCCCAAGAATAATTCTGAGGCCAAGGATTAATTGAAAATTCACTTATTCCTTCCATCCAACATTATACTTAAGGTTCTAGCCAAGGAAATTGGGCAAGAAAGTAAACATATCCAGACTGGAAAGGAAGAAATAAGACTACCTCTATTTGCAGATGAGATGATCTCATATATGGAAAAGCCTAAGGAATCCTCACAAACAAATCTGCTAGAACTCATAAAAATTTAGTGAGGTTGCAGGATACAAGATCAAAATACAAAAATCAACTTGTAGACACCTGCAATGAACAAGTTCAAAAATGAAATTAAGAAAACAATTCCATTTGTATTAGCATCAAAAGGGTAAAATATTTAAGAATAAATTTAACAAAAGTAGTGCAAAACCTACACTCTGGAAACTACAAAACACTGTTAAGAGAAATTTAAGATCTAAAAAATGGAAAGACATCCCACGCTCATGGAACAGAAGGCTTAACAGTGTTAAGACGACAATATTCCCGCATACCGATCTACAAATTCAACACAATCTCTTTGAAGAAACTGGCTTCTTTGCAGAAATTGACAAACTGATTCTAAAATTCATAGGGAAATCCAAATGACCCAGAATAGCCAAACAATCATTAGTAGGACAAAGTTGGAGTTCTCATATTTCCCAATTTCATAATTTACTACAAAGCTATAATAATCAAAACAGTGTGGTACTGACATAGATCAGTGGAATAGAACAGAGAGTTCAGAAATAAACCCTTGTATTTATGGTCAATTGGTTTTCAACAAGGATACCAAGACTGTTCAATGTGGGAAAGAATCGTCCTTTTAATGAAAGGTGCTGGGACAACTGGAAATCCACAAAAGAATGCAGCTGGACCCCTACTTTATACCATATACAAAAATAACTCAAAATGGGCCAAAGAATGAAAGAGCTAAAACTATAAAACTCTTAAAAGAAAACATAGGAATAAATTTTCATGTGTTTGTATTTGGTGATGGTTTCTTATATGTGACATCAAAACACAAGCAATCAAAGAAAAATAAATTAGACTTCATCAAAATCTAAAACTTTTATGCTTCAAGGAACAGCATCAAGAAAGTGAAAAGACAATGCACAGAATAAGATGAAACATTTCAAGTCATAAGGAACTCGTGTCTAGAATATACTTAGAAACTCTTACAACAATAATAAAAGATAATTTTTAAATGAGTGAAGGATGTGAATTGACATTTCTTAAAAAGAGATAAGCAAATGGAAGACATACAAATATACAAATAGAAGATTCTCAAAATCATCAGTCACCAGGGAAATACAAATCAAAACCACAATGGATACCACCTCACACCCAGTTGGATGGCTATAATCAAAAAAGAAAGATAATATTGGTGAAGATGTAGAGAAATTAGAATTGTCATGTATAGCTTGTAAGAATGTAAAATAGTGCAGCCACTGCGGAAAACAATCCAACAGTTCCTCAAAAGCTTAAAAGTAAAATTTCCATATGACCCAGCAATTCCACTCCCAGGTATATACCCAAGAGAAATGTAAACATATGTCTACACAAAAGAGATTGTGCATGAATGGTCATTGAAGCATTATTCATAATGGTCAAAAGTGGAAATAACCCAAATGCCCATCAGTTTATGAATAGATAAACAGAAGGTATCTGTCCACTGGAATATTATCCAGAAATACAGAAAGGAATGAAGTAATGATACCTGTTATGACATGGATGAACCTTGGAAACATGGTGCTAAGGGAAAGAAGCCAGACACAAAAGACCACTTACTATAGAATTCCACTTATATAAAATGTCCAGAATAGAATAATCTATAAAGTCAGAAAACAGATTAGAGGTTTCATAGCACGGGAGAGACTGGGGAGCGAGAACTAAAATGTTTCTTTGGAGGGTTATGAACATGCCAGAACAGGCTGTGCTGAAGGCAGCACAGCTCTTGGAATGTACTAACCCCACTGGATTCTGTGCTTTAGGGGGTGAATCGTATGTTTTATCAATATCATAATAAAGCTGTTCCAGAAAAAAAGCACCATGTATTCATTCAACAAGTATTTATTGAGTACCTATTATATACCAAGCACTGTTCTAGGTACTCGGGAAACATCAGTGAACAAAACAGAAAAGACTCTTGCTCTCTAAAAGTAGGAGACAGATAATCCACAAAATAGATAAAGTAAATCACATAATATGCTACAAAGTGATCGGTGCTATTTGGAAGACCACATGGACCGATATGCCTTTTTAATCTTTTTTTTTTAAGTATAGTTGATGTACAATATTTCAACATTTTTAAAGGTTATACTCCATGCATATTGTTGTTGCTATACTCCATTTATAGTTATTATAAATTATTGGGTATATTCCATGTTCTACAACATATCCTTGTAGCTTATTTTATACAAAACAGTTTGTACCTCCCATTCCCTTACCTATCTATCTCTACCTTGCCCCTCCTACCTTCCCTCTTCCCACCAGTAACCACTAGTTGTTCTCTGTATCTGTGAGTCTGTTTGGTTTTTTTGTTGTTGTTCATATTCACTAATTTGTTGTTTTTATATTCCATATACAAGTGATAACATATAATGTTTGCCTTTCTCTGTCTGAATTATTTCACTTAGCATAATATCCTCCACATCCATCCATGTTGTTGCAAATGGCAAAATTTCATTCTTTTTTATGGCTGAGTAGTATTTCATTATATATATGTACCACATCTTCTTTATCCATTCATCTGCTGATGAACACTTAGGTTGCTTCCATATCTTGGCTGTTGTAAAGAGTGCTGCTATGAACATTGGGGTGCATGTATCTTCTCAAAGTTTTTAGGTTTTCCAAATATATATGCAGGAGTGGGATTGCTGAGTCATATGATAGTATGACTTATATGGTAACTCCGTGGGTGAAGAATTTGCCTGCAGTGCAAGAGACTCAGGAGATGTGGGTTCAATCCCTGGGCCAGAAAGATCCCCTGGAGGAGGGCATGGCAACCTACTCCAGTGTTCTTGCCTGGAGAATGACATAGACAGAGAAACCTAGTGGGCTACAGCCCATAGGGTTGCAAAGCACTGGACATGACTGAGCACGCATGCATGCATGCATTTGTTTATTTAATTTTTGGCCATGTCTTATGGCATGTGGGATCTTAGTTTTCTAACCAGGGATCAAGTCTGAGTCCCCTGAAGTGGAAGCACAGAGTCTTAACCACTGGACTCCCAGGGAAGTCCCCCACTTGTGTTTTAAACAATCATTCTGTATCTGGGCACCCACATTCATAGACCATTGTTCATAAAAGCCAACGGGTAGACACAACCCAAGTGTCCACGCACAGATGAATGGACAAACCAAATGTGGTCCAGCCACACAATGGAATGTTATTCATCCTTAAAAAGAAGGAAGTTTTCACACAAACTACAATATGGATGAACCTTGAAGACATCATGATCCGTGAAATTAGCCAGTCACAGAATGACAAGTACTATATGACTACACTCACATGAGGTGCTTAGAGAGGTCAGAATCGTAGACAAAGAAAGTAGATGGTCAGGGCCAGGAGCTGGGGGAGGGAGAAACAGAGGGTCAGTGTTTAATGGGACTGAGTTTCCGTTTTGCAAGATGGAAAGAGTTCTGGAGATGGATGTTGGCAGTGGCTGCACTGCAGTGGGAAGGCAGTTAATGCCACTGAACTGCACACTTAAAATTGTTAAAGTGGTCAGTTTCATGGTATCCGTATTGTAATTACCACAATTATAAGTAATTTAAAAGAAAGAAAAGAATCACTCTGGCTGCCTAGTCAGGAAGGGACTGAAGGGAAGCGAAAGCAGGGGTGGGAAATGAGTTGGGAGATTGGCGGTCAGTGGCGTCCACCATCTGTTTCTGGCATGTTCCTGGAAGCAGTAACATTCCAGAGTATAGCAGCCCCAAGGGAGTTAGTGGAGTGAAGGCGACCACAGCCAAGCCCTGAGGCCTCAAGTGGAGACAGAGAGGCAGTGGCCACCCACCCTAGTGGGACAAAACCAGGAACCGTGGTGTCCTGGAAGCCAGGTGAACCACCTCAGAGAGGAGGAGGGATCAGCCATGTTAAACGCTGCTGGCAGTCAAACGATGTGAGGACCATCACCTGCATCGGCCATGGGCAGGTCACTGTGAACTTGAGGAGGGGTAACACCCTAAGAGTGGTCTGCACAACTCCCAGCACGATCTGATGAGGCCCTTGGAAATTGCTGGAAGCTGGAAGGGCTGGGCCTTCCTGCACTGATGTTCTCATTCTGCCCGAGGCGCCATTTCGTGCCCCACCCCAACACTGCGCAGGCTGTCCAGGTATGCACTGGCGGCAGCATCACAGAGCCCAGGTGGCCCAAGACCACTGCCTGAATTCCCACCTCCCAGCACATGTGCAGTGAAATCATCAGGCTGTTCTCAGGGCCCCGGGGGTCTGCCTGGCCTGCAGGTTACCCTCCGCCTCCTGAGCTCTCTCCTTTCTCTGCTTGTTGCACAAAGAGCCCACAGTTTTAACTCTGGGGTTTATCCACCAGCCAAATGAAGAGGAATATTTTATGGAATTATAATACTGCATGAAATTGCTAAGTACATATATAAGGCTAATGTCATTTTAATATTAAAATACTAAATTCATTTATATACTTTTTATTTAAATTGCTGGGGCAACTTGCCATCATTGATTAAAAATTCTGAACAGGGTGTATTGTATGGGCCAATTATGAAATAGGGTGTAAGCGCTGCGAACGGCACTTGTAATGTGCAGGAAACCATTTGTAAAATGAGATTTTTTTTTTTTTTTTAATGGTGAGAAGAGAACAAGGCCATGGAGACAGGACTGTGCATAGCCCATGGAGTGCTGGGGCACAAAGCCCCATGCTAAGCCTGGGGACAAGGCTTCTCCCTGTAACAGCAACACAGCCCCCCAACGCACCCCAGTCCTGCAGCTCCAGCAAGGCCAGCTCACTCTCCTGCTTTTCAGACTTTGGTGGCTGAATTTCTCATGACTCAAGCCTCCCACCTCTCCTTCTGGGGTCCTGGGAAAGAGCCCCAAGAGGCCACACCTGACTTCTGCCCACCCCACCCAGGCACTGCCTAGCCAGGCAAAGCTACAGGGTAGCCAAGTCCTTCAGTCCTGCCTCCACCTGTCCAGAGGTCACCTACAGACCACTCCAAGCATGTGATCACTGCTCTCAGGACAGGCTCAGTTGGTCTTCAAGGCTGCCCAGAAGTGCCCCTAGGCCCATGGGGGCAGAAGCTGGTGGATCACTGCCCCGGCTTCATCACCCTGCACTGGGGCCACTCTGCGGTGTGCTCCAGCTATCTCTGAGCCTACGTGCTAACTGCTCAGTAACTCTGGAGGGGTCACTGCCAACAAAAAGACAAACCGGTGCCTCCAGGTCCAGGGACACATGATGGCATCGAGGCCCCGTACTCGCCAGATCACAGCCTCCTTCATGTTGGGTGGACACACTGGCATCTGACCCCAGAGGGACCAGGATCAAGGAAGGGCTGCTGGAGGGCTGGGGACCCAGAGATCCCAAGTGGCAGGGTCTCCCGTGGTGTCCTGCAGCTTTGAGCATGTCGGCGCCCAGCGCCTATGGACAACACTGAAGTTGACTGAGTCGTCGCTGCTGGGAGCCCCCTACAGTTGTGAGATGTCCCTGGGGTGTACCCGGAGAGGCAACAGCAGAGGGAGGAAGGAGAGGGTCCCAAGCCCCTCCCTGGCCCGCACTTACGCCAGGTAGGCTCCCCTGCAGGAGGACTAACTACATCCACTTTGCAGGAGACACTGAAGATGCTACAAGCTGGTGGGGTTCGTGCCGGCCTGACTCTGGCACGAGAAGTAAGTGATGATGGCGACTCAGAAGGAGACAAAGGCAATGATGACACCTGCAGAGTGGGTGCTGGTCTTCCATGTTCTCCCTACAATGACTCTCATCGTACCATTGCATCCCTGATTCTACCCCCTAGAGTCCCTGGACTGCTACTTGTTTTGGACTCTTAGCTCCCCGCAAAGCTCAGAAATCTCTTCTTTACGCCAGATAATCCGCAGCCTCTAGCCCAGTACTGGTTGCCCAACAGGGGTTCTGTCATGGCCTACAGGTTGGACTGTTTAAGGCTCCATGCAGATGCAGGTGGAGGCACTGCTTGGCACTGCCCTCCAGGAGCACATAGTCCTGGGGAGCAGACATTCGTTCATTCATTCATTCATCCAGTAAATAACTGCTGCTCGCCTGCCAGGCGCTGCGCACTGCGCTAGTTGCTAGAGATGCTGGGATGGACAGATCTCATGGAGGTTCCTGATCTCATGGCGCTCGATGGCAGTGAGGAGACAAATGCTGAGCAAAAACCCTCCAGGAGTAAATTAGCGCCATGAGGAAAACAGACCTCGCCCTGGGATGAAGGTTACTTGGTTTGGGCAGGAAGGCTTCCCTCAAGGGACACCTGAGCAGCAAGAAGGACCTGTGTGATGTGTCCAGCGACGAAGTAGAAAAGGGTGCGGGCAGCAGAGGCCCTGCAGCCCGAGACAAGGGGCCGGGCGATGCCACTGTCCTGCAGCCGGGGCAGCGCAGGCTCCAGAGTCCAGACCTTGGGCGGAGCTGGTAGCTCCACAGCCTCTCCACACATCACCATGGTGATTCCCTTCTATTGGAAAACAATCATGTTTATTTTCTTTTCAACCTCCTGGACCGAGGCCATATGATAATTACAAAACTCACAACTCATAATGTGTTCTAAACTGTCTCTGCATATTTGGTGGTTATGGAATAATACATAAAATGCTTAATAAAAATTAATGTGGAAAGGAGTCATCAGCCCCACTTGGAAATAAAATCAGTATTAATTTCTTGTGTATCAGCTTATCCTGATGAGTTACTCCTGACATGGCCTGTCTCCTCAGCCTCTAATACAAACCATAAGGGAGATGCCTGCTCCTCCGGCCACGGCCGCAAGTCCCACTGGCCCCAGAGTCTGGTGATGCCATTGTAAATGTGGGGGCAACCCTGTGAGTCAGCAGGACCCCCCAAGTTTCCTGGCCTCCAGCAGACAGGTGACTTGTACCTGCCAAGAGCTGGCCCCTGAGACACAGTGCGGTCAGGCCCTGTGGTCGTGGGGAGTTGGTGCAAACCCGAGGCCCTGCTGTGAGTGTGGGGCAGCAGGCAGCAGAGAGTGCAGGGTGTCCCCTCTGCTCTGGGGCTGCCACCTGTCACAAGTCCAGGCAGCTCAGTCAGGAACACGGAGTCACAATCCCGCTCAGCCTACACTGCAGTCAAGAGCCCCCAACGGGCCAGCCGCTGGGCACCAAAGAGTCGGGAGAAACACAAAGGCTGGGCCTCCTGGAGGCCAAGCGGCCAGGCTGGGGTAGGTGGGGGGAGATCAGGGTGCAGGCCACTCAGCATGACCCCACCTGCTCGGACTTCTCACAGGAAAACAAGCAGCACCACCAAGACCAACACACAGCAGGGACAGGGCCGTGCAGCTTCTGATGGATGGTGGAGACCACTTAGGAAACCCGGGAGGTCAGCAAGGTGGCATGTCTGTGCCCGGGCCTGCCAGGCCAGCTCCCAGGGCCCCGCCTCATCCTACTCCAGGGGCAATGGCCCCAGCACTGTTAGGACCAAGCAGAGGCTGCCGTCCAGCTGAGGCTCACCCCTACTGGCTGCGACTCTCCTGAGGAGTCCTGGGGCCAGGACTCCACAGCACCCCCAGTCAGCCTTCTCCTAGAGGTCCTAGCCCCCAGATGGAGGGGGTGTCAGCCACATGGGAACAGAAACCCCCAAGCATCAGTCTTCAAACTCAAAACTGTGATGTCTTCAAAGTTTTTTCTTGAAAAGAGCAGAGTTGGCTTTCTCTTTCTTTTAACCTAGAAAATGAAATACGTATATAATGTATGTGTGGGTATGTGTGTATATGGGTACACACATATTTAAATTCCATACACACATACACACATACACATATATATTTCCTAAATGAAAAAGTATAACTGAGAGAGTGGGTTCTAGGGCCTGGCTTAAGTCCTGGCTCTGTCACTTACCTAAACTTCAGTTTTCTCATCTGTGAAATGAACATGGGATTACAGGAGATGACAAATTTAAAAGACTCAGCCAAGGGCCTGGTACATAAGAGTGGTGATGGTGATAATGATGGTGATGATGGTGGTGGAAAAGATGGTGGCAAAGAGGATGGACTCTAATTTACAAGCAAGATCTGATCCATACATTGAAAGCTTGGTGGCTAAGAACTCTGCTCACAGCCCAAATCCCTAAGCCAGAACTCTCTGTCCTCCCCCAAACCTCAGGTCCTGCAGGCTCAGCAGATGCAACCTTGCATCCTTATTCATCAAAGAGAAGGTCAGAGGAAGTGCTCCCTTTGACAGCCCACGTTCACAGAAACCTCATCCCCTCCTGCCCCACCCATAGGCATCCGCCTCCAGCCAGCGGCAACACCGGGCACCATCAGAAACACACAGCGTCGTCTCCCCCTGAATCACGAAGGCTAATCCGGTTATTGTATTTTACTTTCAGTAGAAACTCTATCGCTCTGTACTAAATCCCACCACATACAAAACATGGAGTGGCTTCTCCTGATAAGGAGAGATACAGCTGAATATTGCCACATTATGAACTGCCTATCATCTGGGCTATTTTGGTTGAAAATTGCCTCATCTTCAGCATTGTCTAATGGCACAGGCTCCTGACAGCCACGCCAGAGTCCCCGTGGCATGCGCTCCGTGAAATCTGACACATCCCACCCAAGCTAGAGCGCTGCTACCCTGCCCAGGGTTCCATCACCCAGAAGGCTCCAACAGAAGACAAACCGGAGGGCAGTTCTGTGAACTGTCCTCTGAGCCCAGGCTCGTTCCCCCGGACAGCTGGACCACTGGCAGACACAAGTCACAAGCACACAGGGGCTACCCAGGAGCCAGAGGCCAGGCCTCCAGTCCGAGACCTCCACCCTCCAACGCTGACGCCTGCCCTCTGGATTCTGTCGTCATCTGGTGAAGAAGAGGGTTGGGTCCAGCCAGGGCCTCTTTAGGACTCCCCCCACCCTGCATCTGAGATGTTTTCCCAGAAATGTGAGCATCTACCATCTGCTCCACTGTCCAGGAAGGAAAACCATACATTTCGGCTGAGAAAGGCCACAGAAAAGTTTACTTCCTGCAAATGTTTTCTTTCCAAGAGCTGATATGATATGGGGTGGGGGGTGCGGATGAGACAATTAAAACAGGCACATGGAATACAAATCTGCATTTGTTCAGCTGGGTCTGGAGGAGATGGCCACTCCTTCCTCCCACAAGTCAATTTACTCAGAGCAAGCAGCCTTCGCTCCAGATAAGCACATTGACTTTAAAATAAAGTGGGTACCAACAGCTGCAGCCCTGTGACTGGAGCAGGCAAAGATGTGGCATGGAATGATAATTAAATATATTTTCATCATCCGTCATTTTTTTTTTTTTGCTGCAGGTGCCAGAGTAATAAATCTGGACTCGCCTCTTTTGTCAGCTGGCAGTGAACACATTTTAACGTGAAATCTCCTGGGAGGAATTAAGAGTCACTTGGCCTTGTAAAGGAGAAAGGGTTTTACTTCCAAACTGCCAAGTGGGGAGCTCACAGCTGATTGGTTTCATAATACTTTATTATTTGACAATATATATGCCCCGGGTTGTATTTCAGAATACCACACCTATGGGATACCCAGTGCTCCAGGAGGTCTGTCATCCCATTCTAGAGTAAAAACTTATTTGGGGAGATTTTCACCACTATTTCCTTTTATGAATCCCAAATTTCATGTATTATTGACTAGGTAGATTCCAGTATTGTAAAACTTTCCCTCCATCCGTTAAATTCCCCAACAGCCTTTCTCCCCTCAAAAAAACCACATTGTGGGGTAATTTGTTGCCTTCGCTGCCTGAGGTCTGAGTTAAGTGCTCTCGATTGGCCAAAGGAATTTGGTTTACTTTCTATTTTGACAGTTTAACAACTCCTTCTCCCCAGGGGCAGCCTCTAGTGTGCAGTCCTTGGAAAAGCCCACTGAAATGGCCCATCAGAGCTTTCCTGGAGCCTTTCTTACCTTGCTGATCACACGGCCCCTGCAGAACATCTTCCCTGAAAAGCTGATCCAGGAAAGCGGAGGGAACAGGGCACCTGCCACAAGGCCTTGGCCACGTGCCACTCCTGGAAGGAGGTGAGGAGCTCCACGCACACCTTAAGGCTGGGAACACAGAGGCACGTGGCCAGCCGAGCAGGACTGCAATGACCAAGTCTCCTCCTTCCCCCTCCAAGGAATGTTCTAGAAGGAAACCCTTGCCTGGTGCCCTCTCACAGGGTCACCTGTGGCTCCACATAGGTCAGCGGGCATTCACACTTGTGGAACCTCAGGCAGGCAACCCAGGTGGATTAAAACTCCACGTGTACCCCTTTCAAGGCCTGACCCTGGACCAAGAGCAATGGAAGCTTCCACAAGCATGGTGCGATCTGTCAGGTCTGCACTCCTCAGCAGGGATCCCAGCTCAGCAAAAAAAAAAAAGAAAGAAAATCACATCTTGACACATAAGCTCAATGCAAAGTATCTTCAAAAGCACTTTATAAATACTAACACCCTCTCCTTCAACTGACTGCAGTGCTTTCCCACTCAGTCCCTCATTTGACCCCAGAGCTGCCCTGTGTAGGGGGGACCAGGTGAAAATTCCAGAGGAGAGAACCCACAGAGAATACAGTGTGGGCCAGGATCCCAATCACAATCTCAGCAGGCTTTGTTTTAGAAATGGGAGCCAATTCTAAAATCCATATGGAAGCGCAAAGGACCAGGGCCGCCAAAATGCTCTGAAAGAGGAGAATGAAGTTGGAGAGCTAACATGGCTCTGAGTCTAAGGATCTCAAGACCCGTTATAAAGCCACAGCAGTCAGGGCAGTGGGACTGGAGCAAAAATAGACAACCGATTGCTGAAACAGAAACAGACCAGAAACAGGTCCAGAAACAGACCCTCATGCCTGTGAGTATATGCTAAGTCACTTCAGTCGTGTCCAGCTCCTTGCAGCCCTATGGACTGTAGCTGGCCAGGATCCTCTGTCCATGGGATTCTCCAAGCAAGAATACTGAAGTGGGTTACCATGCCTTCCCCCAGGGGATCCTCTTGACCCAGGGATTGAAACATGTCTCCTGCAGTGGCACGTGGATTCTTTAGTACTGAGCCACCTGGGAAGCCCTCATACCTGCAGATGCATGCTTTTCCATAAAGTAGTAAAGGGCAACTCAGTGGAGGATGGGAGGTTTTCCAACAAATAGTGCTGGAATAACTGGACATCCACACGCCAAAAAAGAAAGAATGAACCGACCCCATATCTCACACCATATACAAAAATGAACTCAATATGGCTTATAGACTCAAGTTTACATCAATAAAAGCTGGGGAAGAAAACTCAGGAGAAAATACTTGTAACTTTGGGTTAGGCAAAGACTGCTTTGATACAGCACAAAAAGCATGTGCTATGAAAACAAAATGATCCATAAACTGGACTTAACCAAAATTTCTGTTCTTCAAAAGCTACTGTTAAGAAAATGAAGAGAAGTCACGAACCGGAAGAAATTATTTGTAAAGCCTGCATCTGCCAACTGGCTGTATCTAGACTATATATATAGAACTCTTGAAACTCAATAATGAGAACACAGATAACCCCACGTTTTTTTAAATGGATGAAAGATTTGAACAGATATTGCACCAAGAAGATACAGAGGTGGCAATTAAGTGCTTGAATATCATCAGTTATTAGAGAAATGCAATTAAAACCACAACCAGACACCACCTATGACCTGTTTCAGTGGCTACAATTAAAGTAAATTGAATCCAAAGCAGAAATAGACGCACAGACATGGAGAATAGACTTAGAGCTGCAAAGCGGGAAGGAGGAGGAGAGAGTGCTAGGGTGGGAGTTTGGGACTAGCAGATGCAAACTAGTATATGTAGGATGGATAAACAACAAGGTCCTACTGCATAGCACAGGGAACTATATTCAATATCCTGTGATAAACAATGATGGGAAAGAATGTGAAAAAGAACATACATACGTATAACTAGGGCTTCCCTGGTGGCCCAGATAGTGAAGAATCTGCCTGCGATGCAGGAGACCTGGTTTCTTCCCTGGGTTGGGAAGATTCCCTTGAGGAGAAAATGGCTACCCACTCCAGTATTCTTGCCTGGAGAATTCCATGCACAGAGGAGCCAGGTAGGCTACAGTCCGTGGAGTCACAAAGAGTCAGAGACAACAGAGCAACTAACACTATGTATAACTAATCACTTTACAGCAGAAACTCACACAACATCGCAAATCAACTGTATGTCAATAACATGCAGTTCTAAAACATAAAAACAAAGCGAATGGCCATACAAAGGGGTGGCAAAGATGTGAGGGAACAGGGACTCTCATGCCCTGCTGCTGGCATGTAAAACAGTGGGACCACTCTGGAAAGCGGTCTGGCAGTTTCCATATGATCTGGCCTTTCCACTCCTAGGTATTTACTCAAGAGAGGAGAAGACATATGACCATACAGAGACTTGCGTGCAAATGTCCACGGCAACTTTATTTGTAATAGTCAAAAACTGGAAACAGAGGTCCATCAACAGGTGAATGGACCAATCAACTCCCATCCACACATGTGTAACACTGCTCATTGATAGAAAGAAATGAACTGATACACACAAGATGGATGAGCCACCAAGTAACTGTGTGGAGTGAAAGGCAGCCCAAGTAAAGAGTGCAGACTGTATGATCCCATTACCATAAAACTCCAGAAAATCCAAACTAACTATGGCGATGGAAAGCACAACAATGGTGCTGGGAGGGAGGCAGGGAGAGCCTGGGATTATATAGGCATCTGGGACACTTCTAGGGGCTGGATATTTCATTCTCTTGAGCCAGTGATGTCAGAACTCACCAAGGTGTATGGGGATTTTTTGTTTTTTGTTTTTTAATTTTCTGGCTGTGACACATGGCATGAGGGATCTTAGTTCTCCAACCAGACAGTGAACCTGCACCCCTTGCGGTGGGGGCACAGAGTCTTAACCACTGGACTGCCAGGGAAGTCTAAGGTGTATGTTTTAAATACTTGTCATGTATCATACGTTGATGATGCTTTATTTAGACAAAGTCTAACTTCAGTGTGAAGGGGCCGCTAGAACTGTGGTTGGGGCTCCAGGATGTGGAGGTACTGTGAGCAGGGAAAGGAAAGAAAAGGAATCAACAGAAGGAACAGTAATCGACCCGGGCCGAGAGGAGGGAAAGCTTGCATCGGAATTCATTCATTCATTCAGCAAATTGGTGTTCCCTGAGGACACAGAGGAAAACAGGATATGGTTTTCCTGAACGAGATCAGGACAAGAACCCTGGTTGGTGGCTGCATCGTTGTGCATCTTCACCATAAAATTGCACCATGTGTGCAGGTGTGCAGTGTGACTACACGGCCTGGCTGCCCAGTGGACTGACTTTCAGCAAACCACAACAGCACTCTGCCTTGGCACCCTCCTCTGTGAAAGGAGGACAACAGTGTGTCCACCCCGCGGGATTGTTAAGATTCAATAAACTAATATCCGTGTGATTCTCAGAAGGGTGCAGCGTAAGCTCTCAGCGCGAGAGCCACATTTGGTGCTCTAATTGTCACCACTCTTATGACTAAACCTTCTTAGAGACACCCACCAAGATGCAGAGATAAATCCAGGTGCTCAGACAAATGACTCTGATTCTATTTGTTTTTCTGTTTTTTCTTGCTTTTCCTCATTAAACATGTATTGCTTTTAAACTGAAAGTTTTAAGCAAACACAAATACACAAATGAACAAATAACCGAGAACGCTAGACAGCTCCAGGAGGTACCAGCCCACTTCCCCGGGCGATTCTGAACAAGCTCCCTGTGGGTGCTCAGCCTGCACCCTCCCTCCCTCCTCAGACATCCTAGACATCTCCCCCCAGAGGCCCAGATCGGAACCTTTACCTGCAGCAGGTTCACATGTAGGAGGTGTTAATAGGGGTTTTTTCTTGGCCCCCTTCCTTGTGGCTTTGCTTTAATTTATGTATCTGGCTGTGTCAGGACTCAGTTGGTGCATGTAGGATCCTCATTCCACCTTGCAGGATCTTTCATTGCTGTGCACAGACTCTCCAGTCCTGGCACACAGGCTCCAGAGCTCACTTGCAGGACACGGGCATACTTGAGCTCTGTAGCCTGTAGAATCCTAGTTCCTCTTCCAAGGATCCAACTCATGTTCCCTGCATTGCAAGGCAGCTTCTTAGCCACTGGACCACCAAGGAAGTCCTGTAGGCTTTTCTGCTAATCAGACTGAGGTCATCTGGACTCTGGGCAAGGGTTGTTGCATGGAACAAAAGAATTAAAGCCATGTGGGGCTTGGCCCACCTGCTCCCGCCCTAGTGAAGGGTGAGGCCATGGGGTCCCAGCTCCCCTGCAGAGCCTTGTTCCTCACATGGCCCCGACAGCACGTACAATAAACCCCAGAGAACAGAGATGGCTGCTGGGGGTGGGGGAGGGCGAGGACAGCCCAAGGGTCCCTCAGCCCCCAAGAGGGGTGTAGAACCATCTGAGAAAAACTTGGCCCTGGAGAGGCCTAGTGTGGGGATGAAAGGGCAGAGCAGTGACCCATTCCAGGTGACAGCCAGCCAGCCAGACCCCTCCCTCCACCTGCTCCTCACACACCCACAAACCCAGCGGTGAGTTAGAGGAAGATTTAAATTGGCTGAGAAGTCCCAGAATTAAATGAGATTATGTTTCCACAGCTGGTGGAAGGAGGGATTGAAATAGAATCTAAATTCAGTTATCGAAAGGGAAAGAGCTCCATGTTGCCTACCCTGAGCTGTGGCAGAAGCTGGTCCCTGCCACAGACTTGTCTGTAGCCACCATCAGCAGAGGGGTCACCTTTGATGGACTGAAGCAGCACTCGGCACAGATAGGAACGTGTATGCCTGCCCTGGCACTGAGCAGAGAGAGCCCTGGACCCTGCCTGGGCACCAGCCATCCATCAGGGGGCAGGCGAGTGGAGGAAAGAGGACAAGTCACCAGGGAGCAGAGGGAGGCGAGGCCAGCTCACAGCTTCAGGAAAGGTCGTCTGGGTGGATCTGGAAGCTTCCAGAGGCCAACACAGGCATGTGATGCACAGAAAAGCCAACCTCAGTCTACAGTGTGGTCCCCAAGGGAGATGGGGTGGGATGAATGGGAAGATTGGGACTGACATATATATACTACCACATATAAAGTAGATAACTAGTGAGAACCTACTCTATGGAGAGAACTCTACTCAATGCTCTGTGGTGACCTAAATGGGAAGGAAATCCAGAAAAGAGGGGATATACGTATACGTACAGTTGGTCCACTTTGCTGTGCAGTAGAAACTAACACAACATTTGTAAAGCAACTATGCATGCATGCATGCTAAGTCGCTTCAGTTGTGCCTGACTCTTTGCAACCCCGTGAACTGTAGCCCACCCAGCTCCTCTGTCCATGAGATTCTCCAGGCTAGAATACTGGAGTGGGTTACCATGCCCTCCTCCAGCGGATCTTTCCAACCCAGGGATCAAACCTGTGTCTCGTGTCTCCTGCACTGGCAGACAGGTTCTCTACCATGAGCGCCAGCTGGGAAGCCCCAAAGCAACTATACTCCAATAAAAATAAATAAGAATAAAACGTGGCCCCTCCACAAGTTCACAGCCAAGTGAAGGGGACAAACGAAGGAGAAGGAAACAAGGACAGCGTTGGGTGGGCGAGTGGGGACTCTCCCAAGTGCTCACTGCTGGACACTGTCGTGTCGTGAGGATGTCCCTCCATCCTTCTCGAGATGAGGAAGCAGATAAGGCAGCACATGCTCAACAAAGCCAAACTGGAGACTTCCCTGGTGGTCCAGCAGCTAAAACTCTATGCTCCCAAACCAGGGGCCCTGGGATAGATCCCTGGTCAGGGAACTAGGTCCCACCTGCCACAACTCAGAGCTGGCATAGCCAAACAAAGCCAAATGACTCCATCTAAAGAACTGTCCTTTATCCTGAGATTACGTCCTTCCAACTTTTCTTTTACGAAATGCTGACATATGGTGGCTGGAATTTTTTGAAGTCTTACTTGGCAAAATTAAAAGGTGGCGACCCTGGAAATCCCTTTCATTAAAAAAATCCCCTGCTCTAAGAAAGTGCTCACTTGTGGTGCCCAAGGAGGCCAGCCTCAGGGCTGGTGCCGAGAAAACAGCACAGCACAGACAGTGCCTCTTCCTGGACCGAGTCATGGGGAGTGGGCAGAGGGGCGAGGGGACTTCTTTAGACAGGGGGCTCTTTGCAAAGCGACATTTAAAGTGAGACCTGGAAAATGAGATGGGGCGGCATGGGAGAGGCTGAAGACAGAGAGGCCGGAGAGGTGGGATGGGGATACAGCACAAGCAAAGTTCCCGAGTGAGAAGGAGCCAGTGAGATCCTGGAGCTGACTCAGGGGCAAGAGGCAGGGTGTAGGGGCCACAGCTGGGACTGCAGGGACGGGCCTGTCTGGAAACAAGGCAGCCAGGGGCATTTTCCCCAGGGGGAGACAAAGGTCAGGATGGGAAAGGCAGGGTCAAGATGGGAAAGGTGAAGAGGAGGGACTTGTGAGAGCAGGAACTACATCAGCAAAGGCCCAGGGGAAAGCACCTGTTAAGTAAGACACAGCCCAGCCAACCTGGTTTACAATCCACCTAAGACACAGGCACCTTCTGAACAGGAAGGTGTAGACACCTGCTTGCCCTCTGACACTTGCAACTTGGGCACAGCATTTTAGAAATCTTTTCAGATTCCCTGTCTCAGAAACCAAGTGGTTCGGGGAGCTCCCTGCCAGATGAAGCAAGCGATTTCTGTACTTCGGGCTGAGGAGAGGACACTGTACCCACCAAACCAACAGTCTCAACTGGCAAGCATGATTTTTGTTAGTGTCAGCAGCGTGGCCACGACTGGAGAGCATCTTGTCCCGAGGGAGGGCTTTCTGAAGCTGGATCCTGGGCTCTCCTACGAGCATGGAGAAGATGGCCCTCTACGCCCCCACCCCTGGATCGACGCCCCAGTGTAGGGCAGAGAATGAAACACAGAAGGAAGAGGGGCAGGGAACAGCCCTTCCTGTCCCCAGAGATGGGGATGGGCCAAGAGGGAGGATACAAGTGGGCATGAGATCCTCATCACCTCTGCTGCCCACGCCGCCCCCCCCAGATGGGTACCGGGGTCTGAGGGCCTGAGAGCCCACGACCTGCTTCCTGGGTGACAAGGAGAGGCCAAGGTCCTAGGAACGTGGTTCCCAAACTGTGCACCCAGGCACCCCGGAGAGCCCCTGTAAACCCATGAGATGACAGGGTATTTCAAGTTATTGAGGGAAACAAGCAATGCTAAATATCTGTCGGACCTGCCAGACTCCACTGCAACCACTGGTTTGGGGCAGGTGACAGTGTCACCGTGAGGGGAGCCTACGTGCCTTCTGAGGCTGTCGTGTCACTGTGAAGCTGGGCTTTCAGTGGTTGCTGAGACAGGAAGGAAGGAACTGGAAAAAATCTGGATGGAACAGGAGGTGGAGGTGGTGGCACCCCATCTGACTCTGGAATTTGAAAAGTTGTCCAACCTCCGATGGGAGCACGTATCCCATTAGTAAATGATTTGGTAATTTAAGAATAAAATAAATTATCAGTAGGATATTTTCAAGTGGCTGTTATTAGGACTCAAATACTTAAGCTATTTGATCTGCTTCATGAACAGAACTGTTAAGCATCCTTTGGGCCTAAGAATGCCATGATAAAAAATCACTGGGGCACCCAGGGTGCCAAGACCCAGGAAAGTTTAGGAATGTCTGCTCTGGGGCAGGTAGAGGGCCAATAAGAAGAGCCGTGGTGACCGACAGACCAGCTCAGAGCTCACACTCAGGCTGGCGGATGCTGTTCAGAAGAGCTGACTTGGATCAACTGTTTCCTTCTCTAACAAGCCCTTTTGCCTTGAAGAGGAAACAGCTCCTGAGCTTCCCAGGTGGTGCCATTGGTAAAGAATCCTCCTGCCAGTGCAGGAGAGACAGAAGATGAGGGTTCAATCCCTGGGTCCGGAGAAGGAAATGGCAACCCACTCCAGTATTCCTCCCAGGGAAATCCCATGGACAGAGGGGCCTGGCGTGCTACAGTCCATGGGGTCACAAACAGTCAAACATGACTGAGCATGCACACAGCTTCTTCACAGAGGGTGCAAGCTTGGCAGAGTAAGTGACTCTGTGGGTGATGACTATTGTCACTGTTATTATTATTATTACCTTTATTATTGACGTATGATACACCTAGGAGGTGTGGGCACAGAGAGGAAGTAAGCGTCAGCCCCACCACCACCACTGTTCAGCTGATGAGGGGAGGAGCCACCCACGACCTGCCTCTTACCCCCTACACACCCACTGCCCCTGGTGGATAGAACCCCTTAGGCCTGCTTAGTGCCCTGCGACCTGCAAGCCCCATGCCTCGGCCGGAAGGAGGAGGACAGGCTGAGACCTCTGACCACCAGGATGGAGAGGTTGCCATGAAATGCCAAGGTCATAGTGGATGGGTGGAACCTATAGGGCTGCTTCCTCTGAGGTCTAGGTGGGCAGTGGCTCCTGGGGCCCACCCATCCAGCCTCTCTGCAAGCAGCACCCCAGGACTTGCCCGCCAAGCTCAGGGACGCCCTCCCTCAGCCACCACCAGGCTGGGAGGACACATCCCTCCCCAAACCCCATGCAGCAGGAGGGAGCTGGGGAGGGGGCACTCGGAAAGATTGGACAGGAACCCAAAACAGCCAGACAGAGGCACGTTCCCTCAGGGGCAGCTGCAAGCCACTCGACTAAACCCTTGGCACGGACCCAAAATCCAGGAGCTCAGCCCTGCTCTCTCGAAAGCAAGGCCGGCCACTCAGGGTGAAAGAGGAGCACTCCATATTTTCTGCACACACTAGGTGGGAGTGAGCGAGCGGAGGAGCCCACGGCACACAGGCTGAGGCATGAGAGACAGAGGACTTGGGAGGAGGGGAGCCTGGGCCAAGCCAGCAGGGCCTGCCGTGGAGTGGCCGGAGGCCCCAGTCCACCAAGGGACAGATGATGATGTTGTTCAGTCACTGAGTCGTGGCCGACTCTTTATGACCCATGGACTGCAGCATGCCAGGCTTCCCTGTCCTTCACTACCTCCCAGAGTTTACTCAAACTCACGTCCATTGAATCAATGATGCCATCTAGCCATCTCATCCTGTTGCCCCTTCTCCTCCTGCCCTCAACCTTTCCCAGCATCAGGGTCTTTTCCAGTGAGTCAGCTCTTTGCATCAGGTGGCTAAAGTATTGGAGCTTCAGCTTTAGCCATCAGTCCTTCAAATGAATATTCAGGGTTGATTTCCTTTAGGATTGACTGGTTTGATCTTGTTATTCAAAGGATGGATGAGTGATTCTGAAATTCCCTAAGACCCCAGGCTCCGGGAGCCACCATCCAGGGGACCCACAGTCCAGAGGGTCCAGTGGGACCACGGTCGGACATGTTCAGTAACCCCACCGCACCCAGGATAGCTGGACTAGGTCTCACAAAGAAAACACCCAGAGAAATCTGACCACGAGGCAAAGTCAAGCTGCCAGAGTTCATCAAAATCACTATTTGCAAGATTTCTATCTGCCCTAGTTGACTCGTTTCAAATCCGAAGTGCCACATTCCCCGGTATAGTAATAGAAAGGGTATTCATAGGCACTCCAGCTTCCAAGAAGATGCAAAAACTTAGCTCACATTTTTTAAAGTTTATAAATAGCCTCAGAAAAGGAGCTGGAACACGCTTCTTAGTAAATACAGCTGACCCATTTTCCTCATTCTTCACCAGGAATAAAGCGAGTGTTACCACGGAAAGTACAGAAGAGTCTAAATATATATTTCCTCCTCACAGGCACCCAGATCAGAAAAGCAGTGTCGACATCCAGGAGGTGAGGGAGGGAGAAGCCAGGCCCCCAGTTACCACCCCGCACTCCTGATGGCCAGGGTGGGAGTGGGCAGCCGCCAGGGAGCCCACGTCCCAGGCTCAACTCTGGGCTCCTACAGCCCTCCTCAAGGCCACGTAGCTCAGTCAGGCTTTCCCCCACTGCCCCCTTCCCAGCAGCTTTTGTTTTCCCACTGTCTGTATCCCCAACTAGTAGGAAAGCTCAAGAATGGGGATTTTGCCCACTGGGTTCACTACTGACACCCATTCCTGGAACCTGGCATGTGGTATGTCAGCACTATGAACTGAGCAAGGAGGTGATGGCCGGGTCTGTTGGCCTGTGCTCACAGCGCTGTTTCTAAATCCCTGTCAGCTGCCATTTCCTTTCTGTGTGGGATGTACCCTGGTCACCCCTCCACTTGGGAAGCTGCAGGCCAACCTGCCTGATGACCTGGGAGGGGGCCCTTGTTTTTGATGAATTCCATACGTAGGGGTATTGCTTCTTCCCTTCCTTTCGGCAGAGGTGATGGTACAAAACAATTATGCACCAACCCAGCAGGGCTCAGTCATTCACAGAAGCGACGTGACCTCTGGGCAGTCCCTGGGGAAGGTAGGTGTGTCTGTCTGTCCAGTGCTCTGTCCTTGGAGCTGGCAGCTGCGTCAGCTTCCCTGGGACCCCGCTCACTGTCCCAGCGCTTCATCTGGCACTGGCAGCAGACCCCTCTCTGGAAGAGCAGTCTCAGGGCCTGCAGGCAGGGCAGAAATGAAAAGCCTCCTGTGCTGTTCTCCAAAGAGTTGCAGGGGATGCAGAGGAAGGGCAGGTATGCGGTGGGACCAGCTCTGCACGACTGCCCGGGGCTGTGCCTGCCACCCTGAGGACGGACGCCCTTCCGGGGTTTCAAAGGACTGAAGTCTCTGGGGTGCCTGCCAGCCACGCAGGGAGACACGTGAGCAGACAGCCAATGGGGCGGAGGTCAGGGATGCCCTGGGAGGCTTACACTGGAGCTGGGGTCCCCATGGAGCCAGGACCCTGGGCCAGACCCGGGGGAGGGCACCGTTTCCAGTAACCACTAAACAATGACGGAAGTGGACTTCCTGCCCCAGCTGACCCTAAACACACCCCATATGGCCAGCTCATCCCCACGGAAAGAACCATGTGAGACCCTTCCCAGACTTCCCAACCCCACCCACCCACCTCCACTTCACACAATGGGGCTTGACCAGGTGGCCAACCCCATGCTGTGTACTGGGCTGTGGGCGTCCCCACAGGATCTGGCTGCATGACTGTGGGGGTGGCTTGTTATTCCTCCCCACCCTCCCAAAAACCCTAACAAACCTCCCTGAATGGGAAACAAACCTCCCCTCCCGCCAAGAGCCGAAAGCCAGCAGCCCACTATCCCCCCCAAGCAGAAGGACTCAATATGGGTCTGCTGTTCCCACCTCCCACACTCTGGGACACCCCCAGTCTGATCATGGATATTCAGAGCTCAGGAGTGCACCCCCCTCATCCCTCCACAGCACTGGACCCCCATGGTATTCATCCAGTGCCCTGCACACAGGTGCTCAACCAGGAATGCAGGCCTCCTTCTTATAGAGTGAGTGCCTAGAATCCTGGGAGTTTAGGCCATATTTCTGGAGTCTCTTGTTCTTTATCAGTTATTTCTCTAGATTGACTTTGGAATTCATCATCTCACTTATGATCATAAAAGAGCTTAATTGATACTTATTTGATGGAATCTACCTGATCCAAGAAATTTATGACTTCAGAGAAGTGCAAGCAGCGACCAGCAAGTGGAACTTGCCACCCATCATCTGAGAGCCACCAGCTCCACCCTCCACCAGACTCGTTCCTGGAACAGGCAAGGGGATGGGGGGGTGGGTCCTAAGATCCCAGCACCCCAGACCGAAACCCGGCTCTCAGGGGAGCTGGGGACCCATGTGGTGGCTTTAGAGCATGTGGGCAAGCCCTTCAGCATTTCTCCCTGCACGCAGGCTCAGTTGTATGTGACATGGAACCCCGTGGGCTACGCTGGCCAGACTCCTCTATGGGAATTTCCAGGCAAGAACACTGGAGTGTCTCCCAACAAGAAGAGGGTGAAACTCCCCACTCCTTGAAGACATAAAAGTGATGCTGTGTGGCGTCATGAGGTTCTCCATCAGGACCCCCACCTCTGGGCCCCCATGAAAATGGTGGCCAGCCTGCAGATGCCACGAGAGGCCCAAGGAGCTGCCGCTGCTCTGCCCCAGGGTCTGCATCTTCCCAGATAAGGAGTGAAGGGCCCTCCAGACAACAGGGCCCAGCTACTGTCTGACTCAGTGGCTCTGGGACCCCAGGTTAGAGCCCCCGGCCCAGTCCGCCAACCCCCACAACCAGGACAGGTGACCATGATAAATTATTCTGCTAAGATTGGGGTGACATGTATGAAGCCAGAAACAGTTGGAACGGTACACAAGCCTTGCTGGCTATAGGACCCTGGTCAGACACCTTTCCTCCTTCTGCTCATCTGAAATGAGGGGACTGGGAGGGGACCAGGAACAACAGATTTTTGCCACCCTTTTAAAATTAAGATGAGGAAAAAAAAGAAAAAAAGAAAGCTGCAATGAAACAATTTTTCATAAAGCTAAATTTATTGTTTGAAGAAATACTCTTTATCTTGAAATTATGTTCCTCTTAGATTGTTGGTGCTGGAATATTCTTCCACTTATGGGATGATACAGTAGCTTGCCCCTGGCTTTTAAATGGCCTCACTTGGTAAAACTTAAATTTTTAAAATTTGACCAGCCTGTGACATTCAAAAGTCGGGGATCCCCTTGGCCTCAGATCGCTTCCACATCTGATAGGCCCTGATTTATGAAATTCCCTACAGAAAAGGGGAGCTGCCTCTTCTCCGGCCAAGTAGACTCTACAAAGCCCAGCCCCAGCTTATCAGCTCAGACACCTGGCTCCGGTTTGATACAGCTCATTGGTCACACAGTCAGTCCTCAACAGGCCTGCAAGCCCTTCCACCCTAGGCAGTCCCCTGCCTCAGGCCCCTGGCATGCCCCCTCCCCACCTGCTGGCTTCCAGAGGTGCCTACTCTTCCCGCCGGGCCCTGGAAGGCTCCAGGAACTCTGTGGAAGGCGAGCTGGAAGCTCAAGCAGAGAGAATCCCAGCATAAGAGGCCTTGCCTCCTATACCCGTGCCTCCTTCAGCAGCATCTGCTCCGTCTTGAGGCAGGACAGCTCACCCCAGAGAGAAACACACAAACCTCCAGAAAAGAGTGTCAGCAGATCCTGCACTTTCCAAAAACAAAGTGTTTTCAGGTCACAGAACAGAGAGATGCCAACCAGAAAATGCTGTGGGCTTGATTTCTCAAACAGTGAAGCAGCCTTGAAGCGTCTGACTCCTGGCCTGGCTTCTCTGTGGCCTCCAGAGATGCTGCACCTTGCAGCCCGACCAGGTTCACATCCTTTTCTCCTCTGCATCAAAGGGTCTGTGGCCATGGAAAGGGGAGGTGCAAACCCCTCCAGCCACAGGATGATGACCAGGGTGCCACGGCAGGATTACTGGGCTAGAGTATTTCCTAACCCTCAGGGCATCAGTCATCCTAAAACACATCCCTGTGCACGTGTGCTAAGTCGCTGAGTCGTGTCCGACTCTTTGCAGCCCCACGGACTGTAGCCCGCCAGGCTCCTCTGTCCATGGGATTCACCTGGCAAGAATACTGGAGTGGGTTGCCATTTCCTTCTCCAGGGGATCTTTGCAACCCAGAGATTGAACCTGCATCTCTTATGTCTCTGACACTGGCAGGCAGGCTCTTTACTAGTGCCACCCGAGAAGCCCAAAACACGTCCTTCCCTTCACCCAACTCCAGGGGTGCAGTGGTCCTCGGTGCTGAGGCCCCTGGTGGGGGAGGGGATCCAGGCTTCCTTGGGAGAGGCCGTGAGCAGGATGGGCTGGCGCTGGTGGCTTCCTGACCCCAGATAAATACCACTTTGAAGCCCCCACAGTATTTCTTGGGCACAAACAGTACAGTGAAGCCAGGACATTTATATGCGATTGGGAGACAGTTATCCTGAGACAACATTCTATTCCAATGACTTTTCTATTACCGCCCATGATTAATGATGGAAATTCTGTCACTTGGGATGATGGATGGGGGGCAGCTGAGGGCCTGGCATAGATTACCCAAGCCCAGCTTCCCACTGGTTCCCAGGACAATGTGGCCCGTGCTTCAGTCAAGCATAAAAGTAAAGTTCCTTTAGATTAAAAAAAAATTCGTCTTCTCCTCTGGAAGCAGCTGGCTCAGGACTGGGGGAAAGGTTCCGCCCCCACTTAAACCTGCTTTCTCTCGCAGGGGGTGCAGTGGGGGGCCCGGGGCGGTAGTGCTGCTAACATGCCCTCTGGGTAAGAGTAAGTGCATAGTGCATAATTCTTCACAAACAGGAGCTGGGAAGAAGGCCTTTGCTACAGCAGGAAAGTTAAGAGATGGCCAAGCAGGGCTTGGGCATTCAGGGCCCCAGTGCTGGGTCTGACATAGCCCCTCCTCCCCAAGCCTAGGTCCCAGGCAGACCTTCTCTCCTTCCCTGCCACTTCTGCCGGTCAGGGCCTGCGTCTTTTCCCAGGGCCCCAGGGTCTCTGAGGTCCTGCCTCTCTTCTGAAGATAAAAGGCTTGCAGACATTGCCCTGGAGGAGGCCTCGCTGGCTCTGCTTTGTAGTCCTGTCTCTGTTCTCCCCTTGTGCCTTTGGTGGGGGTGGGGGCACACACAGTGTCTTGAGACTCTCCTTCCCTCTCACCCCACTGCACCCCTTGGGGGTTTCTATTTCTTCCCCCAGCTGTAGCTGCTGCTGACTCCCAAATCTGCATTTCCCAGGCCCTCCTGGATTGTGAAGCTTGATGCTCCCCAATCCCACTGCCTGTCTCTGAGGGCCTCCACCTGCAGGCTTCTGTACGCCGACCCCCACCACCACCCCCTGGTCCCCCGGGCAGTGAATGCACTCTCCTCCAGCCCAGTTGGCTAAGACGGAAGCCCTGAAGCTGCCCTGGCTCCTCTCTGGCCCTCACCCTCCAGGCCCAATTGATTCCTCTCCTTTACAGCATCTTGAATCTGTCACTTTTCTCTCACTCTGGCCCAGTTGTCACCTGGATTAATGACAGCAAGATCAGGGTCTCAAAACAGTTTTCTTTATGCACAGTCCTACCACCCTGGGCTTTCCTCTGAGCAACAGAAATCTCATCAGCCTCCCGGTTCTTGGGCCCTCCAGTGCCTCCCCAGGCACGTAACAAAACTGGCCACCACTGCCGTCTGGTCTTTGCCCCACCTGGGCCCTGAGACAGCTCCAGTCCAGCCTCCTCCTCATTCCACGTTCCACGCTGTTCCTGCAGCTTCTCAGACACACCACGCTCTCTCTGGAGGTTGCATCTTCACCAGGCAAATTCTCTTCCCTGGAACAATGTCCCCTCCCGACCCCCTTCACCTGGTTGCCTCCCATTCAGCCTGCAGGTCTCAAACATCACTTGCTCAGAGAAACTGCCCCGACCCCCACCAGACCACAGGGGCTTTGCTGAGGGCTCTGGGAATGCCTGTGATCCTGCCCTCCCTGTCACACCTCCTCCTCCCCGGGGTGGGCTCAGAGTCCACTAGGGGCTTGGCTGTCAGCGTGGCCCTGGCATGTCACACAGCGTCAGCACAGAGCACATGTCCATTACAGGAGCCATCAGTGGGGTTGCCGAGTAGGGAACTTCTCTGCACTTGGGGCTTCTTCCCACCCTCCCACCACCAGAATGCAAACTCCCTGAAGCTCAGAACTGTGATGAGTCCATCTCTGGCCCCCAGGGGAGTCTGTCATGGGTCTTACACAGAGCAGGTGTTCAGAACATGTTTCTGGAGAAACCAGCAGAGGTGAGAGAAAAAGACCTCATATCGAAGCACAGGGAACCTAGAAAATCAGTGGCCTCATTCATAAGGCAGAGGCTTAAAAGTTTAAAGAAGGAGAGAGAATGGATGTGAAGTGTGCGGGGAACATGCTGGCCTGTAAATCAAGCTGTTGTAAATGCCACTGGAGAGCGGGAGAGCGCTGGCTTTCTCTGCAGAAATGCAGAAAGCAGCTGTAATTCAGAGGGGGTGGGGCGCCTTACAGGAACTCGCGGGTCTGGATTCCTGGCACTCCTAACTCAATTTGGCCATCTCTCTCTCAGCGTCCTTTCTTGGAAAACGGATGCGCGTTCTGCTCTGTGATCCTGGGAAAGGCCTGGCTCTGTGCTGACGGGTGGGGGAGCCCCAGCCAGGGGACACCCGGGGATCTCTGCTGTCCTGGGGATTCCCACCTGGCAGCAGAAGAAAGCACAGAGGAAGAACACAGGGACACCCCATGCCCTGGCCCCTCCCCAGGCAGCAGTGTGGTCACCTCTGAGGCATCTGGGCCTGGGAACAGGAGGGCGTTCACAGGGCATGCCCTGGAAACTTGGGAGCTCTCCAAACACCTAGTCTGGGTGGTGGGCGGATCAGTCCCACACCGGAGTGGCCTGATGGTGGGACCACACTACTGATTGTAGGGATGCTTGAACACCGCTGACTCCCCCTCCCCAGACTCAGAGCTGGAAGCCAGAGGATCACGGCTGCCTCTCCTTCCCCACCTGGGCCGCCAGGCCCACCACTGCACACCCCCTCCGCCCAGCCCAGGTTCTGCCCCCTACCCCACGGACCTCCCTCCAGCAAGCCTCTCCTGGCAGACCACCTCCTCCAGTCCTCCCTCTCCAGCCAGGCTGCCCTGGGCTCCCCCATGTGAGAAGCAAGGTTCAGGCAGCTCTACTCTTGCCCCACCTCTGCCAGCCCTGGCCACTCTCTTCACCTTCCTGGGAAGCTTGTCAAACTGAAGCCACACCACCACACCGCCACCTCCAAACCAGGAGGCCAGGCAGGAGAAGAATTCAAGCCCAAGTTCCCACAAGGACAAGACAAAGGAATTTTTATGAAATGCAGAAATTCAGAGACGTTCTAAAACTGCTGTATTTCTTGGTTGAGTGAATGCATGTACCCCACAATAACAAATTATTTTCCAAATTTGGTTTTTAGGTTCCTGGAGGAAAAAGAGTGAAAAATCTAATTTTTGAAACCTTCATAAATATATGCATTTTTTTTTTTATAAAACTACTTAAATGAATCCACTTTTGCCTGACAAAGTGGAGAAACCCAAAGCTCCTGGATTTTAAAAGCTTCCGTTAAAGCAGCTTTTTTTGGGGGGGGGGGGGAAGATGAATTGAAAAATAAATCAGAAGGCTTAATTAAACCCAAGGCCAATAGGAGATGGCCAGAACGAGACTCCTTGACAAGTCCAGGAAGCCCAAGCAGAGCTGTCTCCTGGTTTTCTTATTTCTGAAGCAGCTCCAACCAAAGGCATGCCTCTGATTTGTACAGAATTAGAATTTTGCTGGGTTTTTTTTTTTTTTTTTTTTTCCGGCAGTACAGTATGTCTTCATTGGTGCTACAGCAGGCTTGTAAATTAAGATAAAAAGGTGGTGAGATGGAGACAAGCATGTGTTCCTGGGGAGGGAAGAGAAATCAGCAGTACATTGGCCCAGTGTCTGCAGCTCTGGGCACCTCCCTGGCTAAGGTCTCCCTGTTTCCTCGGACCTGCTAAACTGAAAGCCTCAACTTCCACCGGCCAAGCCTAAGCTGGCTAAATCTCAACCAGGCACACATGCCACCCTCCCCACGGGTCTGCCTCGGACCAGATGCACAGAAGGGACAGACAGCGGCCCCCACAGCCTACATGTGGTACCACTGGTCAGAGGGCACAATAAGTGGCCACTAGCTAGGTGCTCTGTGGCTGTGTGCGCTTGTGGATTTGCTCTGCCTTAACCCAAGTGCACGTTCACTCACCCGAGAACTTATTCAGTACCTGTTAAATCTATCAGGTGCTGGCCCTAACACCAGAGATACAACAGTGAAAAAGTCGGAATGAAAAAGCCTTGCCTTTTCACAACCTACATTCAGCAGGTGGAGGCAGGCCAGAGGCCCTCAGAAATGACCAGCCATGATTATGCTCAGCACCCCTGCAGCAGTTTGAGACCACGTGGGCAGAAATCTTTGCCGTAGTGCAGGGCCCTTGCCCTCTCAAGATGCTGACACGAACCCTGTGCTCCAGATGAAGCGGACTATTCCTTTGCCTCCAAACCCATCCTTGCCACTCCCCTGTCTGCATTTGTGCTGTACCAGCAGGAGGGCCCCTCTTTACTCTCAGACATCCTCCTCTGCCCTTAGAACCCGGATCCACGCTGCCTCCTCCAGGGGCCTCCTCAGTCCTCTCCCCTCCATACCCCACCACCACCACCCCGGCACATTCCTCAGCATGGTCTCCAGCATGGAGCACAGAGCCTGGCCTAGCACAGCCTCTGGGCCTCACACAGAAACGTCCACACATAAAGCAACTTGAAAACTCTCAGAAAGAGCAGCACACCACTGAGCGTAGGAAACTTCTGGGAAGAACGTGACCTGAGTCTTGGCTGCGGGAAGCTATGTGGGTGAAGGAGAAGCAGGGTTTTCTGGGTAGCGGCCAGGAACTGGCCAACAACTCCTCGGATCAAGCAGGTGCCGGCCACCAAGGGTAGAATGCCTCCCTGGCTGTGATGGCACAGTGCTTGGGAGGGCACCCCAATAAGGTGGAGGAATGGGGAACCCCAAAGGCAAGAGGCTCTGGGAGGTCCCAACGGACTCCCCAACAGAGCATTCAGCAACCTGATGGAGCTGGTGTCCAGCAGTGTGGGGCTCACAGGTAGCAGGTGAGAGGACTCAACCCCAAGCATCCAAGCCAGAGGATGTGGTGCCAAGCAGTAGGGGGCCAGACCAAAGATGAAGGCTCAGAGCTAGGGCCCAGGGGAGAAACTGGCCCCAGAAACCCAACTCCCTCTCTATGGCCTCTGTCCCCAGGGATGTCCACACACAGAACGAAGGATGGCAGGGGGAACTGAAGCATAGATAATGTGATGCACCCAAGGTCATAGCACATGGACAGCAGCTTGGGCAGGACACTTAACCTCACAGAGCCCAAGCTGCCTTCCCTGCAAGTGGGAACAGAAATGCCTCCCCAGCTGCCCAGTCGACAGGGTTGCAGGGGCCGGGGGGGGACGGGTAATGCTTTCACACACACGCACGGTGATTGGCGGTGGCCTGGCTCTGTCCAGAGCGGCTACGATAACACATCCCCTACAAACTGGGGTCAAGTCTCTGCAGAGAGGGCAGCAGAGGGGACCTGGGGGAGCTGGGAGAAGGCGTCAGCCTGGAGGAGAGTTGCTGGGAGGACAGATCATAATCCACACCACCCTCCAACCCCAGCAGAGGGAGAGCACCTCACCCCAGCCAGCCACCAAATGTAAATTACGAACGTCTCTACTGTAGCAGCAGAAATACCAAGGTTATTTTGAAAAGTACTAAGAAATGTGAATTCCCTGGGGCTCTTTATGTAAAGAGAGACTAGAATCAGTGGCCCCCAGGAGACTGGCAGGAAGAGAGACGCACTTTAATATTTCATTAGTGTCCCATTAGCAAGATAACACACATTTTCACACTTGGTGACTTCTTGGGAATAATATCTCATTCAGAAACAAACGGGAATGCCACGGCAGTTTACCCCCCGCTGGCCCACTAAGCATCCTGAAGCAGCCAATCGGAAAGGACTTGACCTTCAGGGTTACAGCTACTCAAGCCAATAAACTCAAGAGTATGCGACTTCCTGGGAGGCTCCCACAAAACCTGTTAATCCGGACAAGAGCCAGGCTGCTGAGCTGAAAAAGTGAGGAGGTGAAGCCTTTCTTTTGCTTCTCAAGCCAGGCTCACAGCACTCTCCCCTCCAGGCCACCCATCAATGAGGGGACCCAAACAGCCCTTCAGTGACAGCTCTGGTGGAGGGTGGGGGAGAGGAGCAAGGGGGCAGGGATTCAGGAAGACAAGGGTGGGGTGTCCTTAACCATCAATGTGCACATCATCGTCACTTTCATTTGCTTAGCAAATACGAGCACGTGCCAGAAACAGGCTTGAGGCTGGGCACAGGGCAGGATGCACGCAGACAGCAGACATGGAAGCAGAGAAACAATGAAGCTGTAGGTTTGTTTCACAGAGATCCAAGAAGCAGTCTCCGTGTTCCCATTTTTCAGATGATGAAAACAGCTCAGGGAAGGCAACTGCCCTCTGTGGTCCTTGCAGCTAGAGGCGGGAGTTGGTAAAGGGAGGGGCCTGGTCGGGGTCAGGGGGCGGGGCGCTCTGGGTCCTAGACCTGCTCTGCCCCCATTGACCCACCTTACGGAGTATTTAGAGACAACACATCACACGCAAGAACAGTGCAGGTGAGCTTTGTCTCTGGGCTCTCAGACATATTGCTACTGTCTCACTTTCTGGATGGACAATAATTGCTGGCGGGTGGGAGGATTGCTCAGCCCCCTCCTCCCCATCCCTCAGAAGGGCACAAGGTGCCAAAGGAAATGACCCCAGGCAGGGCCCCTGTGGCTCAAATGAGCCACCTTCATACAAAAGGCCTCCTGGTACCGCACTTCCTGGTCCTGAGCAGAGGTCATCACCCACGTCTAAGGAATAGGGGGCATCTGGCCTCTAGGGACACCCTCCCTGAGTCCCTCTAACTCCGTCTGTTGTTAATTTAAGGCAGAGGAAGCTGCCCGAGTGCTGGACACAGGGGATGGCTGCGAGCATGTAATTAACGCGGCTGCTCTGAACATAAGGTGACGCCGCATCTCATTAGCAGGTGTGCAGCGACTCAGGATGACGAGCCGGAGGAGGGCAGTGGGGACATGCAGCCCCCTTTCAGGTCCGCGCCTCACCCAGCGCTTCAGTCTCCTCACTGTCGAGCAATGACAAACACAGCTCTTCCAGCAGAAGGTTCTGGGCTGTCAGAAGACCAAGGAGATGCTGGGACCAGAAAGGCTGGCGTCCTGGGGGGCCAGGCACAGAATACCCCAGATCCAGCAACCACAGGGTCCCACACAGAGAACTGTTAGGTGACAGGAGGGCACAGCTCAGTCTTTTAAATTCATCCCCATTAAAGGTTCGGCAAGGGCTCCTGACCTCATTCACTGTGCTCTGTAAACACAGAAGGTGAACCATGAGGATGCAACGACCTCCCCAGCTGTGGCCTGCTGCAGGGACACCAGAGAGCAGAGAGCTATCTCCCAACAGAGTGAGCTCACACCGAGTCATCTCAGCATCTTCCCTTCAGGACACAAGACCAGCTAACCAGTAAGGAGAAAGAATATGAAAAAGGTTAGATGGGTAGACAGATGGGTAGAGAGACAAACAGAAATATAGTAGAAATACAGGTAGATAGAAATATAGATTAAAATACAAATAGAGAGATGGAAATATAGAAAGATAGAAAAATAGAAACACAGACAGAAAGACAGAAATACAGAAATGCAGACAAACAGAAATATAGACGGACAACTGAACCACCGTGCGGTATGCCTGAAACTGACACAACACTGCAGATCGACTACACTTCAATAAATAAACAAGAAACTGTGGACTGGATAATGAAGAAAAGAAACAAAACCAGCATTTCTCTCCACCCCGCCCCTCCCCCACCCCACCAACAAAAGAATTTGGCACTGGCTTCATCCTATAAGCCTCAAAGGTTGCAGAAATATCTCAGTAGAAATAGGGTTAACCTTGTAAAGCTATGCTCCAGCCTGGCTCTGAAGGGACACACCAAGGTGTGGGGCCAGCCTGGTTGACTCCATCACACAGGAGCTGGAAGATAACTGCGGGAAAAGAAGAAAGCAAGTTGCCATCTTGGTGCTTTGAGACAACAGCTCTTTCCTTTCCCAGGATGTCACCTAGGAAAAGCCCCTGGTGGTTCTGGAACCCTCTGGATCATGAACTTGGATGGTGACCCAGCAGAAAGGAGCTGCACAAAAGTGCTCCTTGGATTGCTCAGCAGCCACCTGGGCCCAAAACAGGTCCCACGGCCTTAGCACATCTGCTCCACAAGACAGTGAGGGGCTGTGTCTGGACCCCACAACATCGTCCGTGTACAGATAAAGCCAAGAGCCAAAAAGGGGTGGCTGCAGCCTCCACATGGGCACATCAACTTGGGGATTGGAGAGTGGGACAAGGGTTGGCCGATCAGAGATCCATGCAAGCTGGGCTGTGCTCAGGGTGAGCAGCTAAGGAAGATGGCGGAGATCTTCCTTGGTGTTAGGGTCACACCGGGGTGGGGATGGGGGGACCCAAAAGTCGCCATCCTCCCGGAGAGCTGAGCCTGAAAGAGATCTGGAGAGTTCACTTGTGTGTGCGTGTGTGCGTGTGTGTTGTTCAGTCACTCAGTCACATCCAACTCTTTGCAACCCCATGGACTGTAGCCCGTCAGGCTCCTCTGTCCATGGGATTCTTCAGGCAAGAATCCTGGAGTGGGGAGCCATTCCCTTCTCCAGGGGAAATCTTCCAATCTTCCCGACCTGGGGATCGAACCCAGGTCTCCTGCATTGCAGGAGAAGCCCGGAGAGTTCCCTGAGGGGAGGTTTTCACAAGTCTTTTCCATGCATACAGATTAGTTTCACCTGGTCATACTCATGACCAGAGGTAGGTGGGACACCTGGGCCTCACCTGTCAGAGGACGGCCTCCTGTGGGAACCCCCACCTGATGCACTCAGATCCACATTGAAAACAGAGCCCCACAGCCTCACCGGCTCCTGAGACAACTAGAACCTTCTCTACCCCCTGGGTTCTCTCCCTCTTGCACACAACTGTGCCTCTGCCAGGTACAAGCTCGTTCCTCAGCTGTGGCAACAGGCCCAAAGGTCTGCTCTAGGGCCCAGGTCAGGGTGGAGACACCGTTACCCTAGGAACTGTGCCCCCTGCTGGAAAGGCCCTAAGTAAGTGAAGTCGCTCAGTCCTGTCTGACTCTTTGCAACCCCATGGACTGTAGCCTACCAGGCTTCTCCGTCCATGGGATTCTCCAGGCAAGAATACTGGAGTGGGTTACCATTTCCTTCTCCAGGGGATATTCCCAACCCAGGGATCAAACCCAGGTCTCCGGCATTGGAGGCAGACGCTTTAACCTCTGAGCCATCAGGGAAGACACCCTTGGGCGCAGCAATCCTTTCTGGCTGTGAATTTTCAGATGACGCCTATTCCAACCCACCCCAAGTGGCCAGCAGCGTTTCAACTTAGATTCTGCTTAGGAAGAACAGTGTTTTGTTTTTTATTTCAAATGCAGGTAGAACAGGGAGGCAAAAATGACCTTTCACGTGAATTTTGCATTAATTCAGAAATACTCTATCCAAATAAAGAGTATTAGGTGACTTATGCGCCCTTTCATCTAAATTATTAAAAGTCCACATATAACAACACGGGATGACCAAAGCAGACAAACACAAGTTTTCTCTTAAGGCAAGGAAATCCTCATTTTCCTGGAGAGTAAAAGAGAATGGGGCGAGTTGGCCTGCTTAACCCTCCTTGCCACCACTGAAAAAATAGAAAAGGATTATGATATAAAATGACCAAGATGCTTGTGGTTATTATTGTACTTCTCCATGTTATTCTTTGATTCGATGCCTTTTAATTAAATTCAAATTGATCAAGCAGTTTCAGCAATGACTTCTCAATACTCATGTGTGATTCTAAGATGCTGGAATCTGGCTAAATTAATACTACACACTTACCTGCCAATAACAACTCCTGGTGAAAAATTGCACATTCTGGAGCCTGGCAAAGCCTGTCCCGCTAAGTGGTGCTGGAAGGACGAAGCTGGGAGCACCTCAGGACAGACCCCAGCTATCTGTGGACTCTGGTGTCACAACACAGTATGCACTGCCTCATGAATCCTATTTTATCCAAGCTGAATCAAAGCATTTTTTAAAAATTTTATGTCCACCTTCCCAACTCCACTCCAAGAAAATAAAATGGATGCAGGCAGTGGCTCATGACTATGAAACCTGGAGAAGGGTGACAGGCCCACAGTCCTAGGAGGCTCGAGTTTATGAGGAGAATCAGGAGGTGAGCGAGCTGTCAATGGGCCGACAAACAAAACCCTTTTCTGGAGAAAAGTGCACTGAACTTTCACCTGTTTCTTGACTATTCTAGCTTAGCATCTGCAGTGAGCAGTGAACAGCACTGTGTCTGCCAGGAAACAGATAAGCTGTGGGTAGACAGACTGAATGGTGGGTGCAAGACAGAAGCCCCAGCCACCTGCCTGCATGGCACAGTGATGGGGAGTGCCCCCGGAGGCCAGGCGCCTGCTCTGCCAGGCTCGGAAGCCAGGGGCCACAGTGGCAGTGGGACGGTGACTGCCCCTTCTTTCCGTGCCTCATCTCCAGAGACACAGCTAAGATGCAAGGAGAGGATGCCTGTCAGGCAGCTGAAACACCTGGAGGAAAACCTGCTGACAGGGTAAGGGGCACTCTTCAGATGGGGTGGCGAGGGGGGCCATGTGAAAGGGGTGTCTGAGGGAAGAGGTGAGAACCGCCGGGGGTTCCAAGCAGAAGGAACACAAGTACATAGGCCTTGAGGATGGAGGGCCTGGGAGACAGTCCACCCGAGGTCTGGAGGTCACAGGAGGGTTCTGGATCACACTGCCAGTGTGGAAGGACCACACCAGCTCCTGGCTGGGGGCAAGAGCAGAGGGCAGGCTTGCTGGCTCTCCTTCTCTGAGCACTCAGGGCTCTGGTCACAGGGGAGGCTGCCCGTTCCCCTCGTCGGGGTGGCCCAGGCCCCGCTGCTCCCTCTCCAGAGTCTCACTGGGAAGGGACCCTTAACCCAGGGAACCATGCAAGCTCGCTACCTGTCAAGAGTCGCCTGAGTCCCGGGAGACACCCTGGCTAGTGAAGGTCATGAAGCGCCAGTTTGGACAACATCCAGGATTCCTTCCCTGGTCTTCATCTAATGTTCACCCTGCAAGCATGCCATGCCCAGGGTGAGTTCCTGAATCAAGCTGCAGTAACTCTCTCTCACCCTTCAAAACCTCTGGGCCCCTCCCTGGAACCTGGGGGTTAGGGGAGGCAGCAGCTGAGGCCGGACGTTGGCTTGTCTTGACTCCTCCCAGCAAGCATCCCCAGAGGTCAGGGACTGTTCCCTCATCCATCCCAGAGCCCAGATGTCTGGCAATTCAGCAAATAGTTGCTGCTGCTGCTGCTGAGGCCAGGATGGCCCATAACTCTTACTGTTTCATCAACTCAAGGGCACACTGGAAACCACACGCCGAATTTGTAAAAAGCAAACAAACTGCAAAGCAATACAGCAGACAAATCAAACATTTAAATATTGAGGCCTAAAACTGACGTCTCTATTTCCTCTTCCCCCCGGCCCAGGGGCCCTGCCAGCGGACAGACAGCACCACCCCCCACCTCCTCGTGGACCACCTCCGCTCCGCCTCTGTCACCTGCAGCGGCTCAGCCAGGGAGGTTCTCAACTTCGCTAAAATGCATATTTTGATTTACTGAAGAAACCTGCGCTGGCCCCAGGCAAATAATAACTGTGTGAGAATATTTCACAGAGCACTTTCCTCCCCCACTGCCTTTAGGGAGAAGACTGCCGTGCTCAAAAACCAGGGGGAGGGAAAATGAAATAAAAAATACATCGAAGTAATGGCCACTAAGTGGGGAAGGGAAGCACATTTCTGAGCCAACTTCCAAACTCCTGTGGCTCTGGCGTGCCTTTGAGACAATCTCACTCTGCTTTCTGTTGCTTAAATAGTAATTATTAAAGGCATCAGTGAAAAATGCCCGCTCCACTGAGGCCACATCCCTGACCGTCCTTCCTTGCCTTGTCAGTGGAGCAGAAGCTAGCTACAATAGAATCCCTTCTCTGGCTCCAAGTTCCACTTCATTTAAGGCCAAAAGAGGGACCACAACCCACCCACAGCCCTGCCAGGAGTAAGGAAGGAGCAGACATGACTGTTCTTGGTGTGGAAGACAATTCCTCTGTAAGGAGACCAGACTTCACATCTCCTGTGGGAAGACTCCAGGCAGGGCGTGGGTTTCTCCCCAGTCTCCTTCCCACCCCTCCTCTGGAGAAGCCTGGGAGAGTTGAATTGCCAGGACCACTTGGACATGACATAAATAGGGAATCCTTCTTCTTAGCATCGACGCTGGAAGGCATCCAGACCCCAGAGTCGTCCTTCTTGGCCGTCCGAAGAGATGGTGGATGAGTCCAAGGGCTCACGCCCCAGAACAGGTGAGGGGCTCCCGCGGCCAGAGCGCAGACACTCGGGTGGGACTTGCAACACCAGGTCCATCTGCATCCCTTGGGGTGCCTGGAGGAGCAGGGAATGTGGAAGCACAGAGCCCTTCCTGAAGGGGAAGGCAGGTGCTCCCACCAGGCAACGATGCGGTTCCATAATCCTGCATGAGCACCTCTGTGTATGAGACCCTGTGTCTGGGCCCAGAACACACGAGTGAGAAATTCAGGTGCCATCCCCAACATGTGCAGACAGACACACTCACAGATTACTAATAAAAAACACATCAAGCCCCACACAAACCTGAAGCTGGGAACAATCCATTCCACGAGGGGATGAGGACAACACGGGAGGGAACTGGAACTGAAACTTACAGGTTCTCCCATCACCAGGTGCAGACAGGGCGGGCAATACTCAGACCAAGTGCTTCAAGGTCATTCTAAGGAACTGGGGCTTTACCCTGCAGACTGGGGGTGACTGAAGGCAGAAGTGGGTTGTAGAGAAAGTGGGTTCAAAGCAGGGATACCCAGGAACAGGTCAAGGGGTCATGGGGGCCCACTCTGGGGCAATGGTGGGAGGGATGGAGAAGACGGAAATGGGGGAGGGACATGGAAAGACTGGCAGAAGCTCCAGGTTTCATCCACTGACTCCAGGGGGCACCCAAGGCACCGAGGAGCAGCAGGCCTGGACCACTGGTCTCGCAGCCAGAAGTAGAACCAGAGGACACCACAGCTGGGAGGGAGGAGCTTGGTTTGGACGGTGAGGGTGAAGAGTTCAGTACACAACATGAAATACAGACTTGAAACTCAGGAGAGGCAGGGCCTGAAGATACAGATATGGCGTCATGAGCGTACACATGGAAACTGAAGCCATTGGAAAAAACAGTTTCTTTCAAGCCAGAGTCCTCTCACAAGAGAAAAGAGGGCCAAGGACACACCCACAGGCCCTGGAATCTCCAAGGGGAGGCAGGAGAAAGGCAGGGTCTGCACAGTGAGCAGCAGAGAGAATGGTGCCCCAGACCAAGAAAGAGGAGGTTTTCCTTTGAGACAGAAAAGGATAATTAACATCAACATTTGCTGCAGAGAAGCCAGGAAGCATGAGGGCTGGAAATTGGCCATGGGATTTGGTCACGAAGCACTCTCAGTGAATCCTAAAATGAGAAGTTTCCAGGGAGTGGGTGGGGAGGCAGAGCCCGACTTCTACGGTCAAGGAGAAGATGGGAAGGGAAGTGGACAGACAGAACTGCAGCAGGAAAGGTTTGAGAGAAACCTTACATAGAGTGAGAATGACAGCACATTTGTGAGTAGTGAGGACAGAGCGATTCAGAGTAGGTACTGAGATATCTTACTAGCTTCTGCTCAGAAGAGAAGCGTGAGCTGCAGGTAGCTCGGGAATTGTCCCAGAGTGTTGATGGCTGAAGCCACACCCACGGACGACATGCTCATGGAGAACGAAAGGAAAGACAAAAGCAAGGACCCTGATGTTTAAGAGGAGCTGGGCAAGAGCTTCTTTTCCAACTCCCATCCCCACATCCAGCTCAATCCATAAGGCTGAAATTCCAACCACATCTGCTTCTAGAAGGGGTTCCCCGATGATTAAGGCACATGGGAAATCTTCGTTTTTTGTTCTTTGCAACACTGAGGCTCTATAAATGGTAAACGGGTAAATGAAGGCAGATCCTATAGGACCCAGGGTCAAAACCATAGGTTACTTACCTCTCCCCTTGATAGTCTGAAGCTTTCAGCCATATGAAATCAATCAATCAGAAGTTGAGCCTTGCTTCGTAACTCCAGTAGAATACTGGATAACATCAACATGTACCAAATAGAAACAACGTGGGTTATGCAAAAGGCACATCATGATAACCAAACAGAACGGCTAAAAAAAAAATCAGGACTCAATAAAATGTTGAGGGAGCTCGTAAAATACTTTCACTAACGTATAATTAACATACAATAAAATGTACAGATCTTAATCTGTTCCTCAAGTTTTAACAACTACCTGTGCTCATGTGATCACAGCCCCAATCCGCATTTAGTTCTTTCTTCTCCACTACCCAGGAAGCTTCCCGGCTCTTCCCAGTCACTTCCCCTCCCTGCCCACTTAACCACCACAGACTGGTTTGTCCTTCTTTCGTTTTCTAGATCCATCCATATCAGCAGTTCATTCTTCTTGTAGCTCAGTGGTATACCATTGCTCAGTGGTAAATAAATAATAATTTATTTACCCCATTTTCAGATGATGGATATGTGAGCTGTTTCCAGTCTGGGGCTTTATATAAACATTCCTCTGCAAGTCCTTTCATGAATGTGTATTTTCTTCTAAGTAGTGGAACTGCTGGATCACAGTGAGATGTTCAGTTTCATAAAAAGCGCCAAACAAGTCTCCAAAGAGGTTGCTGTACCACTGAATGCTTGTAACAGTCCACAATCTCACCGATATTTGATGTTGGTGGTCTTTCTCATCTGAGCCATTCTAATAGGTGGTATCTCATGGTGATTTTAATCTGTATTCCCTGATGAGTGAGATGTCGAGCACCTTTCCATGTGTCTACTCTATTGCCCATTTGAGGATCTTGTGAAGTGCCTACACAAAGAGCATAGGTGTATACATTCTGACAGAGTTGTATAACCACAACCATAATCAAAATATACAGATTTCTGTCATCCCCAAAAGTTCCCATGTGCTCTTCTCAGCCAGCACCCCTCCATGTCCAATCCCCGGCAACCACTGATCTGTTTTCTGAATAGTTCTACCTTTTCCAGAATATCAGGTAGAACTATGTGGAAATAAAAGATTTCCTGTTGAGTCTGGCTTCTTCTCACTACAAAGAATGCTTGTGAGATCTGGCCATGTTGTATCAGTTTCTTTTTATTGCTGACGGTATTCCAAGGAAGATGGTGATTCATTCACCACTTGAATGAATGACATTTGGGTTTGCAGCTACTAGAAATCACGAATAAAGCCACTGTCAACATAACTTCTCATTCTCTTAAGTAAATACCTAGCAGTGGGACTGTTGGGTCATACTGTAAGTACAGATTTAAGATTTTCTTAAACATTTTAAAGCATCTATTCAAATCTCTTGCCCATTTTTAAACTGGGTTGTTTTCATTTTATTGAGTTTTAAGAGTTCTTCACACGTCCTGGATATAAGTCCTTTATTAGACATATGCTTTGCAAAAATTTCCTCTCAGTCTGTGGCTTGTCTTTCCACTTGTCTCAACAGTATCTTTGGAAGAACAGAATTTTAAAATTTTGATGAAGTCTGAAATCCATTTTCTTTCTCTTGCGGATTGTGCTAAGAAATCTTTGCTTGTTCCAAAGTCACTAAAAAAATTTTTTTCCTTCTGGAAGCTTTCAAGTTTTAGAATCTAAACTTAGGCCTATAGTCCATTTTGAGTTCATTTTTATATATGGTCCAAGATAAGGGTTGAGGTTCATGTTTTTTCCATACAATGTTTCGTTGTTCCATTATAATTTGTTGAAAACACCATCCTTTCTCCATTGAACTGCCTTTGCACCTTTGTCGAAAATCAATTGACCATATATGTGTGGGTCTGTTTCTGGACCGTCTATTCTGTCCCATTGATCTGTGTGTCTATCCCTCTACAATACTACACTGTCTTGATTACAGGTGCTTTATAGGAAGTCTTGAAAATCAGGCAATACAATCTTCTAGCTTTGTTCTTTTCAAACTTTATTTGGTTTTTCTAGATCCTTTGTATTTCCATATAAACTTTATAATCAGCTTTTCTGAATTTTGACTGGGATGGCACAGAATTCATAAATCAATTTAAGGAAAAAAACGAATATTAACAGAACTGAATCTCTCAATCCACAGTAGAGCCCACCATTTACGTAAATCTCTCATTTCTCTCAGCAATGTTTTGCAGTTTTCAGTGGAGAAGGCTTATACTCATTTACTTAGTTTTATTCTATGGTGTTTGATGTTTCTGAAACTACTGTAAATGGTACTGATTAAATTTCTTCCTTTTCCCCCTAATATATAAAAATACAATGGACTTTGTATCCTGCAGCCTTGTTGAATCCACTCATTCTTTCTTGTGGCACAAATACATATATTCCCCAGGATTTTTCATAGTCATGTTGTTTGCAAATACAGGTTACATTCTGGAGTTAGATTACTTTGTCTGAAACTACAAAGGATAGGTGCTTTTCAATGATTGGAAAGTGTTCACAATTTCATTAAAAAAAAAAAAAAAAGCTTGGAGAAATTTCACTTAATTTGTGATGGCAAATTTTTACCTCTGAGCTTTATTTCCTTCTCTTGCTAGATTAACGTCCTCTTACAAGTGAGGTGGGGAGGCTGTGTGGCTATGTGGCAGGGGGATGCCATCATTGGGGAGTTTAGGCATTCCTTCCAGACATCACCTCATTCCCCAGTGTGGTATCAATGCCAGCAACAAGCCTGGGGAACACCCACAGCCCAGTCTCAATGCACCTCTACCCTCTATTACCCTCTATTAAATGTTGGATTTCACATGTGATTTTTCAAAGAGCTCTGGGGAGTGGGGCTGTTAATGGCCTTTTTCCCACCAGCACATAAGGCACGTGATAAGGTCTCGATGACAAGTAACAAGTAATCCAATGATAATAAACACACAGTAGAGTTTGAAATGTAAAAACTGGGACTTCCCTGGTGGACCAGTGGTTAAGACTCCACGCTTTCACTGCAGGGTGCATGGATTCAATCCCTGGTGGAGGAACCAAGATCTCACATGCTGCTGCTTGGTGTGACCAAAAATTAAAAAAAAGGAAATGTAAAACCTTGAACAAGGAGGCAGCATCAAGTTCACCAAGTTTATGGCTCAAACAAGGAAACAGATCAACTGATGAAAACTTGACAAAGGATTGTATTTTAAATATATTTCTGCCACCGTCTGATTTTTTTCCATCCTGCATCCTTATATAATTTGACTAAAGTCCTCAGATATATCTGTGGTGTCAACACTAGGATCTATCTGAAGTTAATTATTGTCTCCATCACAAAAGTCAAGTAATTATTTATCAAGCTACTGTTTTTGCCCAATCGTCTCAGGCATGATGTCTTTATTATGAGGTGGTGAGACTATGTATGTGTGTGCGCTTCTGTGTTATGCATATAATTTTTAACGCGGGAATAACTCTAGAGCACTCCGCTGCCATTCTATCAAATGCAAGGCAAGTGATTGCCGAGTTCCCAATTATGTTCAACCTTAAATCACACTGTTTGGTCTGGTTGTATATCCAGCCCTACAGGGAGTTGTGCAAAGGCATATATTTGGCAAGCTTTCAAACCACGGCTACAAAACATGCGCTGAAGAAAATGATTCAAAATATTAAGAAAGCAGTCATTTATTTTAGAAAGCCTGTTCACGTGAGACAATAAGCTGCTTCCCAGAATAGGCTCCATCCATCAGGAAAACGCTATGAGCCAGCACACGCTGGCTGGAGCCTGCCTCTCAGCCGCCACACGGCCGTGATCATGATCCATCATCCACGGCGCATCAAAGGTGGATAAGTGGCTGGCCACACTTCCATGATGGCGGCCAAGCTGTCAAGGATGGCAAACCCTCCCTTACCCTGGAGAAGTGCCCCAGGCACAGATGACCTCATGGGCCCTAGAAACCTACCTGATTTTCCCTATGGATCCTCATGGGAGCACTCTGTGGCACTTAGACACAGAATGAGAATGGAAGCCAGGAGCATTTTGGTGCTTTGTCTAGATGAACTACTTTATTGAAAAATAATACTTCGAACAAAACAAACCAGGGGCTCCATGGCAACCACAGCTGTTATCAACCAGGCGGTCTGCTACATGATAAAAGGTTAATAATGTCCATCTAGTCAAAGCTATGATTTTTCCAGTAGTCACATATGGAAGTGAGAGCTGGACCATAAGGAAGGCAGAGCACCAAAGAATTGATGCTTTTGAACTGTGGTGCTGGAGAAGACTCTTGAGAGTCCCTTGGACTGCAAGGACATCAAACCAGTCAATCCTGAAGGAAACCAACCCTGAATATCCACCACAAGGACTGATGCTGAAGCTGAAGCTCTAATACTTTGGCACCTGATGCAAAGAGCTGACTCACTGGAAAAGACCCTAATGCTGGGAAAGACTGAGGGCAGGAGGAGAAGGGGGCGACAGAGGATGAGATGGCTGGATGGCATCACTGACTCAATGGACATGAGTTTGAGCAAACTCCAGGAATTGGCAAAGGACAAGGAAGCCTGGCATGCTGCAGTCTATGGGGTCTCAAAGAGTGGGACACAACTTAATGACTGAACAACAACAATGTCCTTCTAGGAATCAGGCTAGCTGGGCCATTAAGCTTGGACAACTGAAACAAAAGAGATTCTGAGATGAGACTCAGGAAAACCTCATTCCAGTGTTTTTCCTGAATGCCCACTGGAAACCTGTACCACCCGAGGGGACAAGTGACAAGCCAATTCCATCCAGGATAACTGTTCCCAAGGACCAGCCTGTTCTCTCACCATCTATGAGCTTTAACTTATCTGCCGGAAAGAATTTGTATCTTCTCCTTCCATCACTCCAACCTGAGGAAGGGGCAACAGATGAATCTTGTAAAGTATAGATAATAGTGTGTGTGTGTGTGTGTGTGTGTGTGTGTGTGTGCGTGCGTGTGTGTGTGTGTGTGTGTAACTCCATCACTCCAACCTGAGGAAGGGGCAACAGATGAATCTTGTAAAGTATAGATAATAAGTGTGTGTGTGTGTGTGTGTGCGCGTGTGTGTGTGTGTGCGCGTGCGTGCGTGCGTGTGTGTGTGTGTGTGTGTAACTCCTTATGATTCCATGGACTGCAGCCTGCCAGGCTCCTCTGTCCATGGAATTCTCCAGGCAAGAATATTGGAATGGGTTGCCATTCCCTACTCCAGGGAATCTTCCTGACCCAGGGATCAAAACTGTGTCTCTCTTGTCTCCTGTATTGGCGGGCAGATTCTTTACCACTAGTACCACCTAGGTAACAGTTTTCTCTAAATCAGGACACACTAAAATTTAACAAATACTTAAGTTTCTCAACCAACTTAAGGAAGTGTTTAATAAGCCAACCCCAGAGCCAAGACAAGGAATACAAAACTGCATTTTATTAGCTTAACCACTGGAATCTCAACTTCCCTAAGGCAATGACTTTGAATCTATGGGGTTTTTCTGATACCATCAAACACAGCACTGCAATGACGAGGAAAGTTATGTACTGATGGAGACAGCCAGGAATTTCTGCAAATATCTAGACAGGACTTACTAGAAAAGGACAACCATGCAGCTTGTGAGCTGGAAATCATTTAGGATCTTGAACAATCGTAAATAAATGAGCTGTTTTCCCTTGCTAATATCCAAGGCCAGTGAAATGCAACCAGTGTGTCTGTCCAGGGGGCCAACCTCACTTTTTCAAGCTGGATTAAGGGGCCCCGTTTCATTTTCAAGCAATTAAATAACAAGGTCCATAGACACTAAATGTGTGTCAAGCACACTGTCAAGTGTACCGTAAACACTTATTTTTTAATAATCCACAAGGGAAAGTCACGGCCCTTCATACACTTAATGAGATTACTGACCACTAATGGGCAAGTATGTATGGCAACATGTTTAGCATATCCAGTTGACTAAACCAGCAAGTTAATTTCAAAAGCAATCAACCAAAGGGTCGAATTGGGAGAGTGAGACAGTTCAGGGGGATGCAGTGGATGGTTTCTAAAGTTTGTTATCAGAAAAGAGTGGCTCCAGTAGAGACAGTCTTACTGAGTGTTCAGTAACTAGGAAACCAATGATGGACAGGCACTCCCAATGTTTCTCCCTGCTACTAGGAGACCCCAAACATACGACAGCCCACCAGCAACTCATCATGGGAACACTGCCTGCTGTGCCACCCACTTCTTACAAAGGAGACCCTCCATAAACTGGTCAAAACCCATCTTCCAGCCCAATCTACCCAGCTTCATCTCATATCCCTCAATCCTGCATAGGTGGGCCGTTCCTCAGCTCTGCCTGCCTGCATCCTGCTTGAACCTGTTCTCCATCTGGACAAGGGAGACCAGGCAACGCAGGACCTGGACTTGGGTGGTATTAGGCTCCGTCACATAGAGACGGGAGAGGCTGTCTTCAATCAACTCTGATGAGCCGATGCACAAAAACAACTCAACCCCTCCTGCTCTGGGGCTTTATCCATAGGTTTTCATTCTAAAAGGCCCATGTTGCCATATACTAACTGACAAGTTACTGTTTTTACTCATACAACCCAACCACCGTAACAATGTGCTGATAAAGATAGCAACGCTCATGGGAAGCCACACGGGGATGCTTTTGCCTAATTAGCAGACGGGCCTCCCGGGCTCTACAACCCAGTCCCCAACTAGCACATTGGAGACCAAAGTAAATGCTTCAACGGACAGCGGGAAGTGGCATCATATGCTTGAGATGCGGTGAGTTGGAAATATGAGTCTTTTCTCCCTAAGGAAGCTGAACGTGAAAGGTTCAATGAACTACTTCCAGGAACCATCGCCAACTTTCTAGGTATCAGCAGACTTTCCACATTTTCCTCCTAAACATCTGAGATGTCAACAGGAGGAAACCCCAGGAACCAAAAGGAAAGTACCCACCAAAGTTCAGATTTCTGCAAATACAGTATCTTAGCAGATTTGTCCCCTCATCCCAGAATGAACACTGCTTCCCCCTCACGCTCATGAGGAAGATGCAAGAGGAGAAATCACAAAAAATGAGCCTCTCTCTCAATGTGCATGAGTGAGTCAGGGAGGCAATGCTGTCCTGTCCCACAGCCAGTGAGGAGGCCAAGCACCCCTGATGGGCTCTCACAGTGAGCCAAGAACACTGGCATCGTTAACTTTTTGTGGGGGGTGGGGAGGGGACCATGTTCACTCACATCATTCTCAGGACACAAGCTGATGTTTAAGTACAGCCACTCTGTGAAGCCCAAGATGTCAACTTCCAATGTCTAAAGACAAGATTTACAGCAGTATCTTTTCAATGGTACTTCAAGCCATCTGGGGACAAGGACTTTAGGACTGTCCTTCCAGGTGCCCAGTTATACCAGGTCAGAGTCCCCTAGTAACACTGGCGATTTCCAGGTTCCTTGCCTGCATCCAACTTTATCAGTGATGATCTGTGAACTTACAGGCACTTTCAGCTGAGCAGACAAGGGCCTTATCCTAAGAGCCTGCATTCTAGTTGGGGAGGGAGGGGAGGAGAAAACCTTTCGGACATTAACAAATGCTATTAAAAATACACACGCACACACAAACCCTGCAGGATGACAGAATGAGGGGGGCTGTGCTAGACTGGGCTGTCCAGGAGGGCCTCTGTGGGAGATGACATTTGAGTGACATCAAGAAGCCAGCATGGCAGGGGAAGGAGGGAAGGGCACCCCCATAGAAGAAACAGCCAAGGAGAGAGAAGCATGCTTGGTGCGTTCTGGGTGCAGAAAACATCAGCGGCCCCAGGAGGGCCAATGTCAAGAAGTGTAAGCCTGGCAGACCAGACCTCGAAGGCCAACCTCATGCCAAATGGACGGAAAGTCAGCTCAGGGTTCAAGCAAGCTAGTGACCTCCTCTTAATTATATTCTGAGTAACTGACCCTGGCCCCGCCCAGGGAGACAAGGAGGCCACCTAGGAACAGCCAGGTGGCAGACATCCAGGCAAAGAAAATGAGGGCAGCGGACTCAGGAGGCACCATGGAGATGTGGAACATGGAAGAGGTCCTGGAAAGGGAACTGAAGGACTTCCAGACACAGTCCACATCTGGGGTTGGGGGAAAGGGCCGAATCAAGGTCACTTCTGAGCTTCTGACTTGAAGCACTGCTGAACTTGGGTGCTGGCCCTCATCTTCACTGTCACAAGTATCTCCAGGCTCTTTCCACCGACAGTGAACTTCAACCCGCACCAGCCACCTTTTGACAGTTTACAGAGGTCACTGCACTTGTTCCAAAACTGAAAGGCAGCCTCAGGAACTAATACTCACAATCCGCTCCAAGATGAAAGGTAAGGAAGTTCCAGCCTAAAGGAGAGTCAACAGAGTCCAGAGAAGGTACCTGAGCTACTCACCCTCTTCCACCCACAACATTGTCCCCTCAACTGAACTATTTCCTGGCTCTGCCCAGGCCCTCCACACAAGGAGCGGCTCTCAGAGAGTTTTCAGCTTCCTTTAACCAGGCTTTTTTTTTTTCCCCCACTTGGTTCACATATTGTTATTTTATCTTCACTTTTTTACCTGAGCTGCATGGCATGTGAAATCTTAGTTCCCCAGCCAGTGATCAAACCTGGGCTCTCTCTGTATTGGAAGCACAGTCCTAACCACTGGACTGCCAGGGAAGTCCCCTAACCAAGCTTTATAAAAAACACTTTTTCTCCCTTAAGTTTGTCACCATTTAAAACGCTGTGCTAGTTAGCGGTAATTATGTAAATGCAAGCAGCCATGTCTATTTTTAAAGGGGAACCCCATTTTGCATTCTTACATCCTAAAATGTTTAAAATAGCTAGTCCAGCGATGTTTTCAAACTGTTTATGTGGACTTAAATACAGGTTCAGCGGAAACCAAAGCGAGTCACACGTTTGCTTTCTATTAAACATCTAAATCAGAAGATTAAAAACCTATTTTACATTTAACAGAAAGAAGCCGTCAAATCAGCACAGCAACAGTCTCACAGTATTTCCTGCTGAGCACGGCTGTGGTCTGAGAGGTAATCAATTTTGGAAGGGAGGGCTGGGTTTCTTTAAACTCTTCAAAAAGGGAAAAATACATCTGAGCAAACCTTTAATTATAGTATCTTCCAAAGAACTTACAAAGTCTTTATTCTTTTGCTTTTTAAAGGCAAGTCTTGCCCCTTAATTCCACATGAAATATTCAGTCTAGCATAATTAAATTTTATTCCATGCTATTTTTGTTGGGTTCACAGAAATAGAGGGTGGTAGCATCTTTAAAACAAACTTGCTAGCAACTTCACTTTCGCAGGGAATGGTCGGTTCTCAAAACTGAACTTAAAATGCAAATTCCACTCCAAAGGCATATTTCAGTCCAACACAGATGGGTGGGTTGTCACATTCAACCTGCAAAGAAATCACTGGCCCCTCCTCTCCTCCACTCACTAAACTGTACTTGCCACAAAGTACCTTTGAACATAGATCTCATTTTTCAACATGTAAATACTGGGGCCTAGTTTAATTTTTCATGTGAATCTATCTGGTAGGTAAAGAAAGCAAAAAGGAAAAAGGGAAAAGTCAAAGAAGTACCCATCCATGGCTGTAAGACATGTATAATCCAAATTAATATTTGGGTAACTACACCATTTGTGGGGAGTCAGCTTGATGTTTTTGGACATTATTCTTATTAGCATAACCAAAATCTTAATCGCTTTTCCAATCAGTGTCAGTAAGCTACATGTGAACACAGAACACCTCTCTCTCAAACTGGTGACCCAGATCACAGAACTCAAAAAAAAGAGAAGTGGTAATACACTTCTTGAGTGATTCACAGCCAACTTCACCAGCCACAGGAAGCCAAGGACCCCATCTTGTCTGACCTCCCCAGCATCAGTCCCATGGGAGGCCCTCCGATGGAACAGAACCCTGTTATAACATGCATCTCCCCCACAAATGTTCATGGGAAGCAAAAATGCTCATTTTCCTTTCTGCACTCGTATCAATAGGGACCATCCCAGATAAACGGTGACCCCTCAGTCCAGCCAGACAGTCCCATTTGTTTTATAACTTCCTAAGACACCAAACCTGAAGAGGGCAACCAAAACAACGACACCAAAGATTTTTTTATTAAGTGACATCTGATATTGCTGTAAAGCAGCAGCTTGCCCACCCGGTGCTAGGGGCCATCAGAAAAACCACCAAGGACGTACCCCAGATGCTGCTCCAATTCAGAGCTGCCAGGCTAGAACCAGGCATATACTCAGATGCTTTGTCAGCATTTAAAAAAAAAAAAAGACTGTTCTTTAATGAGATTGTTAGAACTTTAAAATGTATCTTAAATTTTTTTTAATTAAAAAATAAAATATATCTTAATTCTTATACTTGACTTTGGCTTTATGGGTTCATCTATATGATATTGATTTTATTTTTTTGGCTGTGCCAGGTCTTAGCTGTGTCATGCAGTACGCAAACTCTCAGTGTGGCATGTAGGATCTAGTTCCCTGACCAGGAACCGAATCTGGGCCCCTGCACTGGGAATGCAGAGTGTTAGCCACTGGACCAGCAGAAAATTCCCTATGTCATTGATTTTAAAAACGACCACCCACCAAACTCAGCCAAGTGGTTGGTGAGAACTTAACAGCCTGAGACAAGCTGTTACTACAGCCACCAATGGGTTCCTCTGAACTCGTGGCTCCACAAGAGTTAAGTGAGCTGCAGAAAACGGAAATGTAGCCAAAACTCAAACCAAACAAACGAATGTGACACAAAATTAAACTTTCATGCCACAGAAACAGGTATTCGAATGTAAAGCATCTACCCCAACTTATCTGCAAAAGATTTCTTTGAGACTCATTTTTGTTTTCTGTTCAGACCTAATAAATGTTTAAATAAGACGTTCTGCTAGCTTTTTGAGAACCTGGCCCATTCATCACTTTTTCCAACTACAGCATCTTCTCGTTCTAACATCTCAGCGGCTCCTGCAGAAAAGACGCAGAGTCACGGTGTCTCTGCAGCACAGGACGCCCCTTGGCAGAGGTTGCAGATTCACCGGGGCCTGCGAAGGCTCAGCGCCGCACACACCAGGGACCCCCGGGGGCAGAAATGGGGAGATTCTGTTAAATTGAGCCTAACGTTTCATAACACTCAGGAAGGGTCCAGGCTGAAACAAAATACATAAGCTGTCGATTATGTATTGAAAAATTGTTGTCCATATTAAAAGTATAAAAGTGATCACTGGGGTGAAGTTGGCCAAATTATTTTTTTCAATTAATTTTTATTGGAGGATAATTGCTTTACAATGTTGTGTTAGTTTCTGCTGTACAACAAAGTAAGTCAGCTATACGTATACATGTATCCCCTCTATTTTGGATTTCCTTCCCACTCAGGTCACCACAGAGCACTGAGTAGGGTTCTCTGAGCTATACAGAAGGTCCTCATTAGTTACCTGTTTTATACATAGTGATGTATATACATCAATCCCAATCTCCCACTCATCCCACTGCCCCCACTTTCCTCTCTTGGCGTCCATGCCTTTGTTTTCGGAGTCTGTGTCTCTATTTCTGCTTTGCAAACAAGATCATCTATACCATTTTTTTAGATCTCACATATATGCAGTAATATATGATATCTGTTTTTCTCTTTCTGACTTAGGAAGTTAGCCAACTCAAATGGGAGGAAAGAAGCATTACCACAGCCTCATCCCCGCAGGAGTGCTGGGCAGACACGGGTGGAGGGCCCAGTCTGTGTCTGCAGGGCCTCTCTACTAAACTTGGACTCCAACTCCTGCTATGTGACCTCAATCAGGGGGTGACAAAGCTCTCCCTGCCTCTCTCAGGATTGCTAAGAAACCAAATAATGTGTCTGTGAAATCATTTTCTTAAAACTGTAAAGGCACATAAAATTTGAGTTACTACTATTTTTTATTTATATCATAATGCTACTTATAGATTATTGATATGTTAAAACTAGTTGGTGAACTTTTAACTGGGAAACCCTGAAAGTTTCTTTCTCTATTTCTGAATATTAGAAACATTTAGGAATCAGCAGTGGGAGGTTGGTAGTTGATACACAGAGCTGATTCACTTCATTGTACAGCAGAAACTAAGACAACATTGTAAAGCAATTATATTCCAATAAAAAAAAAAAAACCTCAAAGAAAGAAAATGCATATGCTTCTGCTGCTGCTGCTAAGTCGCTTCAGTCGTGTCCGACTCTGTGCGACACCAGAGATGGCAGCCCACCAGGCTCCCCAGTCCCTGGGATTCTCCAGGCAAGAACACTGGAGTGGGTTGCCATTTCCTTCTTCAATGCATGAAAGTGAAAAGTCAAAGTGAAGTCGCTCAGTTGTGCCCAACTCTAGCGACCCCATGGACTGCAGCCCACCAGGCTCCTCCGTCCATGGGATTTTCCAGGCAAAAGTACTGGAGTGGGTGCCTTCTCCAGCATATGCTTCTACTTTGACTTAAACTGTGATGGCATGAGCAGCAGCTCTGAGACTGGCAAAAATGCCCAGTTGAAATAATGACACAAACTGCCTATTCTGTCTTTCCTTTGGTTGCACAGCTCATTAACTGTATAAACAGAGAAACTATTTAGGTGTTAAGATCCTAGAAAATCAAAGAAGGTTATTCTAATGTCAAATGGCCACAGACATGGACCAAGGTAAAAACAGAAAGGTGGGTTTGGAAGCAAATGCCCCATCTACAGTGAAACTTGAGCTATTAAAGGCAACCATTTTGGCTTTAGGAAAGCACTAAGTTGGCATGTAAAGCCAAATCTGATCAAAGTTCCCAGGGATTATACATGGAAAGTCACCAGGAAACCCCACAGTATAGAAGTGAGGCCTGCAGCAAAAACTAGGGGAGGAGTATATGTCAACTCTGTACCATTTTTGCAATTTTGCTATAATATAAAATTATTCCAAAACGAAAAGTTCTGTTGTCAAAGTGACCTTTTAGATTTAAAAAGGGAGAGAGAAACTTGCTTTTGAGGAAGAAAAGGAAACTTACATATTTAATAGCACTCTGGGCAGTTCAGTTCAAGGCTTTTTCAGATTTCAACTCATTTCAACCTCACAACATCATTTTGACACAGCTCAGAATCAACAGCAGCAGCCCCACCTCACAGCGAAAGAAACTCGTAAAAAAATGATTTCCCCAGGAGATCCCACAGCTTTTCAGCGGTGGAGGTGGGACCCAGTTCCCGGCCTGCCTGATCCCAAAGCCCAAAGCATAACCCACTCTGGCCAAGGGACTAAGTGGGAAAGGTGGGGCTGCCCTCTTGGGAAGATGGAGATGGGACACGGACATCCACCTGATACCAAAACCCTAGTTGCTGCTCAGTTGCTCAGTCTTGTCCAATCTGCGACACTATGGACTGCAGTGCACCAGGATTCCCCGGCCTTCACCATCTCCCAGAGTTTGCTCAAACTCATGTCCACCGTGTCGTCAGCTGTACAGTGATTCACCCAGAGACCATCACTCTAGGAGGAGATCTGGGCCCCTCTTTGAACAAGCAAGTTAAGAGATGTGTCTAAAAACGGATGTCCTGGTGCCCCGTGGAAAATCTTAATCCTGGTATACTTGCTTACTATAAGTCCACTTGACAATGCATTCCCCCAGAAATCACCCCACAAGCTAATAAGCTTCTAAAGAAGGCCCCCTGGAAGACTGTTTCTGGTGAACTCAGGGCCACAGCTCTATGGAATAGGAAACTGACCAGCACGTAAAAAGTACAGAGTGACAGGTGGGCATAAACCAACCACCGTGCAACTTTTCGAAACACACCGAAAAGAAAAGCTCAGAGAAAACCAGTGATAAGGTGGCTCTTCTTGAGAAAAGCCATCTGAAGGCTGATGGGTCAGCCCTCTCTGCCTGGCATTCTGCGTGCCACCAGAGGGCACTAACTCATGTCATCACTCTGGAAATCCTCAGGTCACACACTGAACAGCAGGAAGGCTGAATGAAAGCTAGACTTCAAATCAATGAAAGGATAAATCTGACAGGGGCTTTAAGTACTTGGTGGCCATAAATTTCAATTTAATTCCACAAAACTTAGAAGTGCACAGATGATGTGCAGAGTATGCTAAAAAACAGAAAGCTAACTGATGGTTCAGATTTATGAAAATAAAGGATTTCAAAATACCGCTAAGAGATACACATTTGCTTCTGCATCTTTCGTCACTGGGACTGTCATCTGGATAACACACCCAGCAGCTCCAACATGTGTATACAAAGCAGCACAAAGAAAAACACTTTCAGCTACTTCGTTACTTTAAAAAGCCACTCTTCACTGAATTACAAATGGACATTTACCATAATAAAATTATAGTACAGTTTATTATGCATGATTAAAACATGATTTAATCTTTTGTACTAAAACCCCTGTAAGAATAAATAGCGAACATTTACCGGCGCTCATTATGCCCTAGGTTGCTATTCTGAGCACATTACACTTATTTAATACTCATAACGTCCCTCTGAGAGGCTGTAAAATTCTATTTTAGTAAAAAGTTCAACCTTGCATTTCTTGAAGGCAATCAGGAATTTTTCTTTACATCTGTGTCTACCATCAATGATTTATTTGTCCACAAGACTGTAAATGCAGATCTGTGAGTTCTGCCTCATTAACTCCCTTCTGTAATTATTTCTTCACCTCAGAATTCATACTTCTTATTCTTCCATGGGACGGTAACATTACATAATCAAAAGGGTTCAGCAAAAAGTTTAATGAAAAATTCATTTATGCCCTGAAACAGATTTCTGGGTTTTTTTTTTTGCTTTGTGGTACATTAAAAAAAAAAAACAAACACTAGCCTTGGCTTTTCACACTTAAGAGAAACTGCAACTTATTTAGTTCTATTAGAAATGCTGGCTACTTCTCCATATGACACAAAATTCAAGTTCAATTGGGCCTGCTTTCCCTGCTTTTAGTTGACTTCTTCAGTGTCCAATAAATAACCGGAGTTTAGACTGAAATAAACAAAACTGGACCAATAAAGTACACTACCCCGAAAAGAAGTTTCAGCTCTTTAAATAATTCGTCACAACTTGGAGACACAAATAAACTCACCATGAGATAAAGGCCCATATCAGAGGGTACTGTCTCCTTGGTTTTGTTTTTGTTCTTTGTATTTAAAAAAAAGAAAAGAAAGAAAGAAAAAGAGAAAAAACATACAACCTCCTCAAAGAACAACATCTTCAGGAACAGTATCAGTATTCTGGTCTATGCCAACATGCAAAGAATAAAGATGGATCACCTGTCACACTCACAATGGTAACCTGGAACAAAAATGCCCTGTTACTATCACCTAAACAAATGCCTCCCAGTTCCCTTTGCATCTCTGTTAATGTCCATTTGATTTACAAAATATTTTGGGTTTTCTTGTTTATTTGATGCCAAGTTTTATTAAGTTATTAAATATCAAGAAAAAATTTTCATTCCTATTTTCAACCTCCCTACTTTTGTTTTTTGATGCTTCTTTCCAGCCTCTCATCAGATGTGTTGATGTAAAATGTCCCAGAGACATGACTTACATATTTCCTACATCTATGTCTTCTACATCTTCATCAGGAGGCACGGACATTGTGACACGTAGAAAGTTTTATTGTAATCTTAACTCTGAGGCCTGATATGTACCCTCTACCAGTCCGACAGTCATTTCAATTACAACAAAGTTTTTCTATTCCTCCCCCCAAACTTCACTGCTTTGTCGTTCTGAGAAGTCATGTAAAAGAGGTATATTAAAGGAAAACATTCAGGAAGGATGAGATGCCCACTCCCCCGTGGGGCAGCATGTACTTAGACTCTACACTGTAGGTTTTGTCCTGGGCTCTGGGGACACTGGGTGCACATGTCAGAGGCCTTGCCCTGCTCTCATGGAGCTTCCATTCTCCCGGGAGTCAGACAGGGGCCAACAAACAGATCATCGCTCTTCCATAAAGGGCAGCTCCCTGACGGGACCGACAGTGGGATGTGGGTGTACAGGTGGTCACACAGGCCTCTGTGACCAGATGACAAGTGGACAGAGCCAGGTCAGGCCGGAGATCTCTTTCGTAACTCTGAATGAAGCAAGACTGGGTCGCTTTAATCTATTTCATTTTTAGTAACATTCGAATCAAATTAATGTCGGGGTTTGAGTACAATTAATTCACTAATAGAATTGTCTTGAAGCCAGACATGGCACTGGCAGGATGGCCGCACTCTCCCTGCGAGTTCTGCCAGCTCTCACTCCAGTGGCAGCCCTCCCAGCTCCGGCTCTGTGGCTCCCTCTTCTCGCCGCGCCCATGAACAAGTGTGTGGTGAGAGCCTGAAATAAGTAAGTGTAAAGTGGGTCAAGACCGTCGCTTCTATTTCTGTTTTCAACTGAAGAAAATGTGCCCCAATTCCTGAGGCAGAGAGGAGAGAGCTGGGTAAAAGCAAACTGAAGTCTATACTAAACACTTACATATATACATACATGTACATACATATAAGTAACACATACCACTATATACACAGATATTCCTACACGCCTGACTTATTTCCCTGTGGTAATTCAAAATTGGTTCTTTCCATATCAGGACAGTGTAACTTTAACTGGGTTGTAGGTTGTATCTTTAGGAGGCCACAAGATTTTTTTAAAGGGTCAAACTAAAAATTTGAAGTTTCAGAGATGATCAAGGTTCAGATTCAATTTACACTAATTTCAGGAGAATTTTTACTGACGGCATATTCGGTAAACTACTTCGGTTTGTTTTGTTTTTTCCTAACAGAGCGTCCCGGTGGAGTCATTATGTACAATCAGCTCTCTAATTCAGATGAACGTGTCTAAGTACATATTGATACAGCACAACACAATGCTTCAAGAGGCTCCCCTGCTAGCAACTATTAGTTGAAGCACAGGACTAAAAAGGTGAACTTCTTAAACTGAATTCCCAGCACTTCCAATCGTCACTTCCTTGGCCAGTTTCACAAGTTAGAAAAACTTTTTAATTTCAAAGGATACTGAATGAGGCAAAGAACTAGCAGTTTCAAATTATGAAAGATCCTAGTGATAAGCTACATAGGTGGTTCCTGCAGTGTCCTCAAAACTACCCAAATGCACATGGATGCAGAAAGCAAGCCTTGAAAATCTGTTCCCCAAAAATCTACCTCTTTACCTCCCCTTTCTCAAGTACCTTTGGGGGGAAGAGCCATAAAGTCAGTGATCTGGGGTCAAACACTGAATACTGTACTCATGAGTCTTAACAGGGCAAGTTGGGAACACACAGTGTTGGGGAGAGAAGTGAAAAAGTTAATCGCTCAGGCTCCTCTTCCATGGAATTCTCCAGAAAAGAACACTGGAGTGGGTAGCCATTCCCTTCTCCAAGGGATCTTCCCAACCCAGGGTTTGAACCCAGGTCGCCCGTGTTGTAGGTGGATTCTTTACCGTCTGAGCCCCAGGGGAAGGAGGAGACGCTACCTCATTTGTTTTTCAAATTTGGGACTGTTTTCCAACCAAACCTCAGACTGACTGACTGACTACAAGTATGACTACTGAATTCCAGTGAATCAAGGTAAAGTAAAGACCAATCATCATATCCAGGCATGTGTCCAAGGCTGAGAGATCAGTCAATTTCACAAGACTTGAAGGCAGTCCTGAAAAGGACACATCACAAAAAGAAAAGAGCTTCTTCCAGGGGAAGTTCTCATGAAATTTATGATCTATTTTCCTAGGTGCTGTTCAATTACCTAACTGTTAATTAAGACATCAGAACAACAAATGATTTTATGACAGCCAAAAGTAAACTTTACGTATACAGATATTTTTTAACATAAAATATGACTGTCTCCAGGGAATCAGACAGCAGCTTCAAACTTGTTTTCTGTTGCTCTTTGAACATTTGCTTTCTGTTACCCAGATTGCAGATTTGCTTTCTGCTACCTAAATTTTGAGATCTGTATTAATTTGAGATCTTCCAGGCAAAAATACTAGAGTGGGTTGCCATTTCCTCCTCCAGGATCTTCCCAACCCAGGGATTGAACCCGCATCTCTTAGCTCTCCTGCACTGGCAGGCAGGTTCTTTACCACTAGCACCACCTGGAAAGCCCCTGTATGAACAAAGACAGTATTTATTCTCTTCCCTCAAGTTATTAAGTTTACGTCTTGGACTTGAAGGTACATGACCCCAGTGTCACTTGCCCACTCACCCACTCACAGCCATATGCAGTTACTGGGCTGGGTGCTATGGAAGCAGAAACAGGTGGGGCCCAGCACCTGCTCCAACCAGACAGCTCAGGGTTTAGTGAATTAAAGACACCAATACCAAGAGAAGTTACAGTGAGACGTGGCAAGGACCCTCAGAGGGATGTGGAAGGCAATGCCCATGACTGAATCGACAGGCTGTGCAGAAAGGGTGTGGAGAGTGACCACTGGGCTGGCCTACAGGCATGCCTGTCAGATAAAGCCGAAGTGGGGAGGAAGGGTAGAGAGAGAGATGAGTGTGTGAAAGGACAGGTGTATGGGGAAGGTGAGGACGGGGGGTGAGATGTGGTTGGTTGGAGGCACGTTGCACTTGATCATGAAGGGCTGTGGGGTCTGGTATTTCTCTACCTGAACCTACAGCTACTGGGCTTCCCAGGTATCTCAGCATTAAAGAACCTGCTTATCAATGCAGGAGACGTGGGCTCGATCACTGGGTCAAGAAGATCCCCTGGGAGAGGAAATGGCAACCCACTCCAGTATCTTGCCTGGAGAATTCCATGGACAGAGGAGCCTGGCAGGCTATATGCTCCATGGGGTCACAGAGAGTCAGACACGACTACATCCAGAGATGGGAGTGTGTGGTTAATGGATACTTCATTGGTAAAGGCAAACCCAGATGACAGTGCACAGAACCATCCAGAGAGCCGGCCTGCATGTGGGTTCCTTGTCCCTGTACAACCCACATCAGGCCAAACATCTGCCCTGGTTAAGGTTCTACTGGCTTCGCTGGTTAAAGCATACATTTCTGAAGGAATAAATTACAAATTTAAATGTTACATTTTGGATCTTCTGAGGCAAGAATTACAGGAAGATCATGATAGGTGACCGAGTATAAATTTTAAAAATGAACGAAAGTCCAAAAGCTCATCTTCATGGTCGCTTAAACACACTGACCTTTACTTTCAAAGAATCTAGAATTGTGTGTGTACCAAATTAAGTAATTACGCTAATGATGCTTTTAAAAAGCTAGTCCTGTGGTTCTCTTACATAACTGTGTTATAATTTACAAATTCCATCATAAAATACTTCTTCCTTTGCTGGGATACATTCCAGTCCGTTCGTCATAAAGATTTATGTGTAAAGGAGTGACTTTCTAAGCAAAACACCACTTACTGAGCAGGAAAAACCTCAAGACAAACTGCAATTAAGCCATTAATGTTATTTTAATTTCTTGCTTAATTTCTAGCTCTTGGTATTCATTTCCCTATCAGATGGAAAACATTTTAATTAGAATAAAGACAGTTTAAGAAAACTTATGCAATGAGTAAGCTTTCGTTATTACTAAATTATGTCTATTGAGTCTTTTCTTTTGTATGAACACAGTGGGCGAGAAGGCCATGATATTTATATAAAGGTGCACAGTGAGGGACAGACGGATTCTCTGTGATGCTCAAGGGGTTCCTGAAGTTGGGACGCAGACTATTGGGGTAGACCTTGCTTTCTCACAACATCATCTCACAAGAAATCAACCACCAATGACTCCTTCAACACGAAGTCATCTAAGGACAAAGATTCAGACACGAGGCTCAAGGTGAAAGTCGCTCAGTCATGTCTGACTCTGTGATCCCATGGACTCTACAGTCCATGGAATTCTTCAGGCCAGAATACTGGAATGGGTAGCCTTTCCCTTCTCCAGGGGATGTTCCAAACCCAGGGATCGAATCCAGGTCTCCTGCATTGCAGGCAGATTCTTAACCAGCTAAGCCAGAAGGCTCAAGGTGGGCTCCTCGTAATTTGGGGGCTAGTAGAACTTTTGAGGATTTAGGCTTAATACAGAAAACAACAACAAGGGACAGAATCAGGGTATCCATTCACCTTTTTCCCTGGGGTTCATTACTGGTATGGGAAGGAGTAAGAACATGTGTGTAGCTGAAGTGTTCTGTTCACCCTTTCAAAACAGTTCACTTTCCCTGTTACAATATGCTAAAAAGGAAAAACAGCTTTCTAACCTACCATCAGTGTTTGTGCATGCATGTTCAGTCACTTCAGTCTTGTCCGACTCTGCAACCCCATGGACTGTAGCCTGCTAGGCCCCTCTGTTCATGGGATTTCTCAGGCAAGAATACTGGAATGGGTTGCCAGTTCCTCCTTCAGGGGATCTTCCCAACCCAGGGATCAAACCCACATCTCCTGTGGCTCCTGCATTAGAAGGTGGATTCTCTACCACTGAGCCACCTGGGAAGTGAACATGCACGCACACATGCACTGCCCACAAAGGGTTAAAAAAAACAGCCTCCTGACCACCCATAAATGTTTATCAGTTTTAAATACACACTGCGGATCAAAGCTGACACCTACACACACACATATACCCACGGGCACACCTCATTTTACTGCACTTCACGATATTCTGGTTTTTTACAAACTGAGAGCTGGTGGCAGCCCTGGATCAAGCAAGTCTATTGGCACCATTTTTCCAACAGGATTTGCATACGTCACGTCTGTGTGTCATGTTTTGGTAATTCTTAAAATATTTCACTTTTTCATTATTATTCTATTTGTTATGATGATCTCTGATCAGAGATCTTTGATGTTACTCTTGCAAAAAGATTATGACTAGCTAGAAGGCCCAATGACAGTTAACATTTTTGGGGAAAGAGTATGTTTTTAATTAAAGTACATACATTCACAAGACTCTGATGCTGGGAGGGATTGGGGGCAGGAGGAGAAGGGAACGACAGAGGATGAGATGGCTGGATGGCATCACTGACTCGATGGATGTGAGTTTGAGTGAACTCCGGGAGTTGGTGATGGACAAGGGGGGCCTGGCGTGCTGCAATTCATGGGGTCAAAAGGAGTCGGCCATGACTGAGTGACTGAACTGAACTGAAACATTATTTTTAGACATAATGCTAGTATTCTACACTTAACAGACTATAGTGTAGTGTAAACATAACTTCTAAATGCACTGGGAAACCAAAAAAATCCATGTGATTCGCTTTATTGCATTATTTAATTTATTGCAGTGGTCTGGAATCAAACCCGCAATATCTCCGAGGTATGCCTGTGTGTGTCTACATGCGTATTTAAATTCTTTGCATAATAAATGGTGTGTGTGTGTGTGTGTGTGTGTGTGTGTGTGTGTGTGTGTGTGTGTATTTAAATTCTTCGCATAATAAATGGCTGGGCCATGCCTGCCTTTTAAAAGCATCAGAGGGCAGGCAGGTTCTGTATCACGAGACTGTCTCAAAAAGCTAGTAAACGTGAGCTTCTTCAGGGATTCAAACACATTTAGGATTGTTAAGTATAACTAATAGAATTTGCAAGGTGAAAGCTGCTTAGTCGTATCCAACTCTTTGCAACCCCATGGACTATATAGTCCATGGAATTCTCCAGCCAGCATACTGGAGTGGGTAGCCATTCCCTTTTCCAGGGGATCTTCCCAACCCAGGAATTGTACCCAAGTAGGTCTCCTGCATTGCAGGCGGATTCTTTACCAGCTGGGCGACCAGGGAAGCCCATAGAATTCGAGGATTATGCCAAAATCTAGGAATCTAAAGATGTGACAAAACAAAGAATCTAAAGAATAAAAGTAAAAACTCACGTGAAAAGTTGCCCTACTAGGGAGATCCTGGAAAAACTATGGCCTTGTGTTCTGCTATTACTGTGACTCAGAAATCTTGCCGTGAATTCCCAATTCCAGGGAATTACCACTCTGATCTGCCTCGAGGCAAGAGCAAGCGCCCAAAACATCACAGATGCTTTCAGAAATGACAGGATTGGGCAGCAAACACTTCACAGTGGGCAGAAGGCAAAGAGTAAAGGCCACTGGCGCAGCAACCCTAACAAGGGTCCCAGCCTCCCTCTCCAACCGTGCTCATCTCATCAGGATCATAAGTGGTTTCAAATCCACAAAGACAGTCGGTCACAAGCCTTGGCCTCCCTGTTCCTGACCCACTCCCTCTGACACCCTTGGACTGCACTTCCATGGCCATTTCCGAGACCCAGGCTATCCAGTACGGTAGCTACAAGTCACATGTGGCTTTTGAGGTGTGCTGAGTCTGAATTAAATACAAAATAAAGACAAAACATCTCAACAATTTTTATATTGACCATCAGTTCAGTTGCTCAGTAGTGTCTGACTCTTTGAAACCCCATGAACTGCAGCACGCCAGGCCTCCCTATCCATCACCAACTGCCAGAGTTGGTGTCTACCCAGAGTCTACCCAAACCCACGTCCATCAAGTCGGTGTTGCCATCCAACCATCTCATCCTCTGTTGTCCCCTTCTCCTCCTGCCCTCAATTCACATAATACTCTAGATACATGGGGCTACATAAAATATATTATTAACTTCACTTCTTTATACTGTTTTAAAATATGGCTCCTAGATCATTACACATTGGTCACACTATATTTCTACTGGACGGCACTGCTCTAGACCTTGATGGTAACCACAACTGCACCCCTTCACAACATCAAGTTCAAGCATCCCACTCTGACTATCCCTACTCCAACAATTCCATGGCCCTATTTCCTTGAATGCATGGGCTTCCCTCGTGGCTCAGAGTAAAAAAATCCACCGGCCAATGCAAGAGAGGTGGGTTCGATCCCTGGTCCAGGAAGATACCCTGGAGTAAGAAATGGCAACCCACTCCAGTATGTTTGCCTGGGTCATCCCATGGACAGAAAAGCCTGGTGGGCTACAGTCCATGGGGTTGCAAAGAGTTAGACATGATTGAGCAACTAAACAACAATTCCTTGAATGCAGTGACCCAGGGCCTCCTGCTGCCCCTTCTCTCACTCATGCTTCACGTTTGCCCCCTGCTTGGTCCAGAGGCCACTATCCACCATCACACGGGTGCGCGGCTCCCTTGCCGCTCCCCTGCCAGCACTCCCCAGGCAGACTTCCAAACCTAGGTCAAATCCGGCTCTCGGCATCCTCCCAGCCCACACTGGGGCAGCAGAAAACACAGCTTCCAAAACACCTGCTCTGCTTCTTCTCCTCCCGTTTGTACTTGAACCAGCTAGAGTCAGTGACACCCTTGCCATTTCATTCATCTGGCTCTTATCAAAGTCACCAGTGACCCACGCTGCCAGGCCCAGGGTCAGCTCTCAGCCTGCATCTCACCTGACTTTAGAAGGTTTGACACAGACGACCTTGTTCGCTGCTTTGACACACGCTCCTCCAAGACACTCTACTTTCCTGGTTTCCCTCCGTGGAGTTCCTTCTCACCTCCTTCGCTCCCTTCTCCCCTTCCTCTCATCACTGACTACCTCTGTGCTCCATCCATTCACACCCCCTAGCGGATTCCATTTATTCCAGAGTTTTACAACCCTTCAATCCACTGACAACAGTGAGAAGCCTGGCTCAAGTCGAGACCCCTCCTCTAAACTGCCTGCCTTCTGCACCTATCCACATGGCATCGTGACGTTAACACAACACAGGGCTGTCTCCTGGCCCATCTCCCTCACCTGCTGCTCCCAGTCTTCCCCATCTCAGTGAATGGGAACTGCATTTCCAGTTGCTCGGTGCAAAAACATTGGCATCGTCCCCAACTCCTCACGTTTGCAGACAACCACTCAGCTCTTCCCCTGAAATGCATCCAGCATCTGACCGCTTCTCGCTGCCCTGGTCCAGACGAGCCACCACAGGCCTCTGCAACAGTCTCTTCACGAGTCTCCCTGCCTCCATCCCTGGCCCCCTAAACCAGGAATCAACAAACTTTTTCTTAAAGAGCCGGAGAGTAAATATCTCAGGCTCTGTGAGCCAGATGGTCTCTGTTGCAACTACTCAACTTGGCTGCCGTGGCTTGAAAGCCAGCCTCACACACTACGCAGACAACTGAGCGTGGCTCTGTGCCAATAAAACTGGAGCGTGAACGGACACTGAAACCTGAATTTCATACAAGTTTCATGTGCCACAGAATATTCTCAGTCATCTTACTTCTTTCCCAACCCTCTAGCAATGTAAAGAACATCCTCAGTTTACTGGCTGCCCATAAACAGGCAGCGGCTGGATTTGGCCCTGGGGCCAAGGTAAGCCAAGCTTTGCCCTAAACTACTCTCTGCATTGCATGGAAAGTGATCCCTTTATATATACAGTTTTGGCCAAGCCATGCAGCATTTGGAATGTTAGTTCCCTGACGAGCAGACCGAACCCGTGGGCCCTACAGTGGAAGCTCAGAGTCTTAGCCAGTGGATTACCAGGGAAGCTCCCAAAGTGATTGTTTTAATCACGTCATTTTCCTGCTCAAAAATTCTTGGCTGGCTCCCCTTCTGATTCAGTAAAACCAAAGAACTGCCCACGCCCTACAAGGCCCACCACCTCATCTGCTCCCCTCCACTGTCCTTACCCAGTGCGACCACAGAGGCCTTTTTGCTTCTCTTTTGCTATTGCTGAGCCCACAACTACCCTGGGACCTTTGCTTTTGCTGTTCTCACTGCGTGGAGTACCCTCTGCCCGGATATCTACATGAATCACAGTGCCACTTCCTTAAAATCGCCGTAGGAGAGACACCTGCTCCCTCCACACCAGCCAAGGCAGCACCTGTGTGCACACACACCCACGTCAACATCCAGAACATTCACTCATACAGTATTTATTTCTTTATTCAGGTAGAAATAAACAGATTAGGCTATTTTTTAACAGGCAAACAAGGTGGCCCAGTGTTCATGAAACCTGGAGGCAGACAACCTGGGCTGGAATGCCAACAGCACTGGTGCTGTGACCCTGGGTGAGTTATTTTTAACCTCTCCGTGCCTCAGTTTCCCTCTCTGTGAATCAGGGACAGTAACAGCACCCATCTCCTCAGTGTTCTGAGCGCTGATGAGGTCCTCAAAGTGGGGTGTGCAGTCACTCACTGGCACCTTTCTGTTTCTAACTCCTCCTGGCCAACCAGAAGATAGGCTCTTTGAAAGCAGGCCTCGCTTTGTTTACTGCTTTACTCCCATACCTAGGACAGTGCCTGCTACTAGGCACTGGGTAAATATTTATGGGACAAATGGGTAAGCGTTTTGAATTTAAGTCTCTCTCGAGGAGTGGAGAACACTGCCCTAGCCCCCAACGTCATACAGCTATCGGGGACGGCAAAATTCTCTTAAAACCCCACCGCAGCAAGAGAAAAAAAAACCCTGACTATTCCAGGTGGGCTTCTGGTGTTTTTCTCCAGGGTGAAACCTGGACATGAGCCTTCAAAGCCAGGCTCTGAGGGGCAGCACTGTCACTCATAGAAAGTCTCCTACAGTCACAAACTGTGTTGTATACTCAGGGCTCATGTGTTCAACTCTCTAACCAAGTTACAGAAGATATGGACCCCACAGTCGGATTCCAATTCCGCAAATAAAACACCAACTTAATACCTAGTAGCACAGCTCTGTACAGGTCTAACAACACTTCCTGGGCAAAAGCACAAAAGACTATTTAGTCAAAGCAGCTGACACTTAATTTGACTTCTAAAAAAAAAGAACATCTCATCAAATGAAAGTCTTTCCTAAGCAAAACGGTGGTTAAAAAAAAACTTTCATCCAGCCATCTCACACCCCCAACACTCACAACCACCACAGTACCATGGATAAGACAGCTCTCCTAAGATGACTGAGTTCTGACTGATAAACAGTACCAATGAGTCCCAACATCCTGGGGTTGGGCCTTTAATGGGAAGATATTAACACTCATACATGTCCTGGTATAACATGGCTCTTCTTCCAGTGAGAATCCTACTTCCTTTAAAGACACCGGACAACATGATCACCCGCCAGAGTAGACAACTACTCTCCTGACCCTTTAAAATCCTTCCCCATGAAATAAGAAATTAACACCTTTAGTGTTGGTTCTACCAAGTGAGAACGAGTGAGTGAGATGTCGGTGGTAAAAAAACACATTTATGTCCATTAGCAGAAAATTCAGGTGCAGAAGTGCCTGCCTGCAACGAATGTCAGAAAACCATGTGCGTGGATACGTAAGTGATTATGAGGAAGGGTAAGAAACTAGGGGTGTCAGCGGGGGAAGAACCCCAGAGGTCAGAGTAAACTGCCTGCCCACCTCCTGGGTAGCTCTGGCCTCCTGATGATAGGGGCACAGCCTGGGGGCGGGTTTTTCTCATAAGTGACAAGACCTGAAATTCATCTTTTCCTGTTAACCCAGGAATGGTTTCATTTTTTTCATTCTGCAGCTGGCTGGCCACTGAGGTCACCATGACCCGGAACAGAGGACACACAGGAGGCAGGCGGCATCCGTCCCAGCTCTGTCCTGCCCTGCTACATGGGGAGCCAAACCTGAACAGTCAGGATGGTAGCTCTCTAATTTAATACTGTATTTAGCTGATGATCCCAAATAACACTTTGTCAGCTTTTGTGATCTAGCACAAAACCACATGCCTTGTGATATACCAGCTGGGCTCGGGTAATGCCCTTGACTGGAGGCTTAAAGGCTTTTGTTGGGACATAACTTTGATGTACTGAATTTCCATTTCAAACTGCGATGATTATCCCTGGGTTTGGTGTAGCAGAGACTGCTACCAAGATTCGACTGTGGCTAGTTAATAAGACGACCTCTGCCTTCTGGTCTACTTCTGGGAGCGCTGTCGCTACTCTGCTCTGCTTGTTTGCAAGATCGAAAAGCCCGTGGTTGTTTGGTTTACAGGATGCGGGCATCAAAACCATCTGCCTGGTCTGGTGTTTCTTTAATTAAAACTTTAATTACAGATATATCTCTGCACAGATATGTGCTGTCTATCAGCTCCTGTTCTTAATTACCTGTGCTAATGAGAGCTGAAAGGAGAGTGAACATTGGCTGGCTGTCTCTTACGTGCCAGCACTCATGTCAGACGGTGGAACACATGCCAGGGCAGGTAAGAGAAACCCAGAGTCAAATGCTGCCACCAACTTGCCCCCCTCACTGTCAGTCCTTCTTCCACCACTACAGAAGGAGGAGCAAAGTCCTCTGGCTTCTCCCGGCGGGGGGAAACAACGGCCTGAGAGGGGAAAAAACACTCCAAAGGATCCATAAAGAGAGAGGGGAGGACTGGGGCATCGCAGGCTGACCACCCACATCTGTCCCGTGGTCTAAAGCCTGTGATTCTGAGGCATGTCACCTGGTGCCATGGCAACCAGGGCCCCAGTTTCCCGGGAGAGGACAACCGCCAAAGAGAACAGACAGGAACTGCATCCCACGTGCTCTGACTGTGCAGCATCCCCACCACTGCCTCAGCCAGCAGTCACCCCCCTGCTGACAAGGGCAGATGTTCACTGAAGAATGGCAAAAGTATCTTCCACAGTTGGACCATGTTTCTTATCCTTCTCACTGCCTCCTGAGGGGCTAAATGCCATCAGAACTGCCCCTAAAGGGTCTGCCCAGCCCCTCCTCCGCCACCCTACCCCCAGAGTCGGTGCCCTCATAAGGCACACAGGCCACCATGCAAGGCCACAGGACACCCACACCCCCCGAGCAGCACAAGTGAGTGGGCTGAAGGCCTCTGGGAAGGGCCTGTCCTCTCAGGAGCGGCTCCTCAGCACCAGACGGGGGGCCTGACACCTGACCGCAGACCTTCCAGCAGCAAACACACAGAAAGCTGGAAGCAGGTGCCGCTAGAGGGCTAAATCCATCACTGCCCCACACTCAGTCCTAGTTAGTGATGGTGTTTCTCAAATAGCCATGCCAATTATCTAGCCAAGATATACCACCCAACTCAAGGTTGATGATCACAAACAAAATCTGACAACTTCTGGAGTGATTCAGGGAGCACCTTCACCTCTGAAAGACAAGTCCCAGGACACATGGAATCAACTACGAGAAACACCAGGCCCCTTGCAGGATTTCAAGTGTTTAAAGCCTGACGACAGATACATTCAGAAGTATTTGGTACATGATGGAGAAAAAGTGAAACGGGGAGGACAAGAAAGAAAAGAGTTGGGGAGGAGAGGGAAGGAGGGACTGAAGAATAAATGCACACGAGACGGGGAAAGAAAAGAGAGTGAAAAGGCAAAGGAGAGACCACCCACTGCTTCATTTTGCCCCACAAGCAATCTCCAACCTGGTTTCTGTGATGGTAAGATGCCCACTCTCAGAAGACTACCTCCTACTGAGGTCAGATGGACTCTGTCCTCCCATAGGAAGGTGGCTGGTGGGTAAACCACCAAACTACCCATAAAGGCCACTGTAGTTTACGCTGCAACTCAACAACTAACAGCACCAGCCCGTGTGCAAGATGCACGAGTCCACTGTGCACACATCAGTTCCAGGTATGCCTTGCTGTAAATACCGTAAACATCCCATGTCTCTCCATGCTGCTGATCAATGGTTTCTCTGAACTGGCAGCCCCAAGCCTGGGATGGGGTCAGGGCTCCATGATTTAAAGCTGTGTGGTAAAGAGCAAGAGCAAGGAAGCCACTGCCCAGAGCCCCTCCAGGCGCCATGTGAAGGCAGGGCGTTCCTGCCCGGGGCACTGAAGGCCTGACCAAGGCAGGGGTGCTGGTAGCTGAGGGACAGGAATGTGTGCAGAGGAGGGCAGAATTTCCTGTCAGGGGAGCCGCCAGGTTTGCCAGCAAACAAAAGCAGCGGGTCCCAGAAGGGCAGTACCTGGACTGAAGTACTGGACTCAAGACCCAGTTTTGTGACCCACTAGGGGTAACCCCAAAGGAGCTCATTTAACCTGCCTGTGCATCGGTGTTCTCAGGGACCAGACAGAGTTAACAAACACCATGGAGCTCATAGAGAAATGTAGGTAATTATGTGGAAACACTTGAGGAAACAGGACACAGCAGTGACTTCCTTCGTCCTATTCTACCGAGGATGGAGCACTGAAGCCTCTCACAGCAAAGCAAAAACCTCTCAACGCTTTCTGACTCTTCCGCTCACTAGACAGCTGACTGAAGCTAAGAGAGAATGAGCAAGTGCTGACTAAGCAAAAGATGGGGGTCTCGCCCACGGGTCTTTCGTGCGTCTCCTAATTTAGCCTAAATTAGCCAAAACCAAAGAACCTATCATTAAAGGGCCAACAGGCTCTTAATTATCTAAACTTGTCTTGTTAAGTGGTTAAGAACCCAGGTTTAACTTGAAGCATCTGAACTAGCACTGGTTATTCCCATACACCAGTGGTCCCCAACCTTTTTGGCACCAGGGACCAGTTTTGTGGAAGGCAATTTTTCCATGGGGATCTACCCAACCCAGGGATTGAACCCATGTCTCCTGCATTACAAGCAGATTCTTTACCGCTAGGCCACCAGGGAAGCCCCATCAACCCTATTTTAAAGAGGACGAAACTGAGGCACAGAAAGGTTAGATGATGGTCTCTGCCAGGCCACCTGCGAGGGGCCAAGGTGGGCGGCAGGATTCCATGCAAGGCGGCCGAGCTCCCGACCGATCACCAGAGCTCTCACTACCACGTCTTCCCAGCATAAAGACTGCAGCTGCCAAGAGCACAGCCCTCGCATGAGGTTCCATTTCAAAGCCACCTTTCTTCTGGGCTCCCAGGGTGTCCATCATGCATTTTCATTTATCCTGCCAACAATCCTAAAAAGCTAGTAGGAGACACACAGTCCCCACGTTTCACACAGGATAAAACTGAAGTCAAATCAATGAAATGTTCTACAAACCCCTGTACATTAAGTGGAACAAATGATTTCACTGATTTCAACCACAACATGAAAGCCTTTTGAAGTCTTTCTATTTGAGTTTTTGAGTCTTGTGCGTCGCTACCTCATAAGAGACCCCTGGCACATCCAGAGACCCTGCCGGTCCAAAGCAGGTCTTCTGACTCTCAGCCTAGGGTTTTCTCACAGACACATGCTCACAAAAACGACATCCAGGTGACTTACAACTCACTAGAATTCCTAAATACTAACCAAGTAAGCGCTGCTCACTGACAACAGGTAACAAATGTGACCATATGTATACCAGCTCTCTCTGACTAAATTGCAAAATAAAAATTATCACAACGAAGACATTTCTCTTGGATGCCTATTAACTGTCTCCTCAGCTCCTACTGGACTTAAAGTGTCTGACTGTCTTCAGAGGACCTGGGAGCCTTCGGAGAGATGTCAAGAGGCCCTGATTCTGTCAACAGGGAGCTGGGACTCCCTGGGAACCAGCAGGCAGCTCCCCTTCAGGAGTTGGGCAGGCATAGGACTGCTTTAGCAAGGAGAGTGGATCAGACCACCGCTCACAGCCCCTCCAGCCCTGCCATGTCTGTTCAGCAAATTCTGAGCCACACGTTATCCTTCTTCTCGTGCTAGAGAGGAACAAATAAAAGGATGCAACCTGGAAAACATTCCCACACAACTCTGAAAGCATTACCATTTTTAAAAAAAATCACCTTAAAATGCAAGGTTGGATAAGTAAGCTGCTCCCACTCCTGGAACATTCATGCCCTTTCTGGCTCTGTAATCATGGGATGTTTTACCTACTCATACTTCACAGCTCTGACGTTCTGCAATTCTGTGAAAAGACACCCGACAAGCCAAGGGCAGTTTCCCAAGTACGTTAAGTATAACAGACAAAAACGAGCAAGGAGGCCTGAAGAAGTGTTCGTGAGCGTTCTGATCTCCAACGAGCAGCTCACAACAACTAATTTTAATTTGTGGTTCTAATGAATGACATAAACTTTTATAGGTATCAACAAAGCTCAGAGAGGACTTAAATCCATTTCAGTGCTCATTTAGCAGCTTCAGCTGTGTGCAATTAAAGCATCAGCATTAAATGTTGGAGAATAAAATAATGAGACACTTAGAAAATAATCTGTGCTGCAGCAGGCCATGCTACGAGATGTCACATGAGTTTTCTTTTTTTTAAAGAACATGATTTCTCAGGAATATCTTGCCAGTTTGAAGAATTAACTTAAGTTTGACTTTCATTTTTAAATCTCAAGGTTTTGCTTTTGCTTTTGAATAAGAGTTTTCTGAAAAGTGGAATACAGTTGCAAATGCATTGTCTGAAAAGCAGTCATGAAATAGCATGCGGCATAAAGCAGTCAGTCTCGTGTATGGACCATCAGAGCCAACTAACCAGGTTTCAGCAAAGGACACGTCCAATCACATTAGAAATGTCATTCATTCTTAACTTACATCTCAAATAAAGGATAAAATACTGAAGAAAGGGGAAAGGTGAATTTTGGGAATGAGACAACTTTCTTATCTTCCAGCCCATATGTGGAACTCAAGGGCTAAACTTTTTCTTCTACCAACACTTGAGAATATAAAATGTAATGTGAGGTGGTAGAATGTGGCAGCGGAGACCAGTTAAGTTCAAGTTGCCACCACTTCTGAAAGGAGGAGAGTGAATCTGCAAAGGAAGGGGTGTGTGGTGACCGTGGTGATGGTGGGGAGGTGTGTGTGGTGACCATGGGGAGGGGTGGGGTAGGGCGGGGGCACGGGGGTAGGGATGGGAGTCAGGTCGGGGAGGAGATGTGGGTGTCTGGGGTGTGTGCAAGTTACATGTGAACACCAAGTTCATCTGGCTACTGCAAAACATGAATAGAAGAGGAAATATACTGTGTGGGGAAATGCACTCATTAAACTTAAAATTTTAAAAGGATGAAAACACAGATTACACTTTATTTTTAAAACTGAAATGAATTTTAATACAGAAAACGAAGACAGCATTTTGCAAGTTTATCACTCAAAGGGGTATCGCTATTTGAGGAAATCAGCGTGTTACACTCTGAGAGATGAAATGTTACAGCTTGTACACCAAAATCAAAAAATGAAATTAAATTAAAAAATGAAATGGTTACCAAGGTAATGCAGGTCAGGGGATCAAAGGTGAAGGGTCACACATTATTAAAAAGAAATCCAAAAGGACGGCTGCATCATGATCTCTGCAAAACAAAGGAGCTCCAGTAAGTAAAACTCGCACCTCCCAGAATCAAACTCAAGTTCTTGAAAAGAAGACGCCCCCTTGTAACTGAACACAGTCACTGCTGAGTCCATGTCGAGCCATTTTTAATTAGGTACAAAACCAAATTTTAATTACCTTTTTTAAATAAAAATTTAACCATTCAATCATATTAAACCGCAAATATCCCCCATTACAAGTGCCTGAAGTACTGACATATCCACTGGACCCCATGCCCCGTTTTCGGGAAATAACACTGTTTGTTAAGTTGCCAACATATCAGAAATCTAATTTGGTCACAGCGTGGTGAGTTTTTTTTTTTTCCTCTCCTCAAGGAATGAATTCCAAAATTGAGTTTTTGCAAATTTGTTTCATTTGAAGTAGCTGCATAAAATTTCCATTATTGGAACATTTAGTATAACAATGTTCTAGAAGACAGCAATAAAGTGATACATGATAAAATAAACTGTGTAACTATATCTATTAAGATCTGTTCTCACATTCAACTCTCACTGCACAGGGGGGAAAAGACATTTTAAGCAAAATAACTTGCTATCTCTACTGGAATTACACAGAATTAATAGAAGCTTGGCATAAGGAATATCTTAACAATGGAAAAAAGTGTATGACAATTGAGGCCTCAATTTTCTGTTGTTATTTACTCATTTCCCTCATTAACAAACAAAAAAGGACATTAACAAACCTTAGAAGGACAGAAAGAGCTATGGTTTTGTTTTGCATCATGTACCCACCGCAGAAATCATGATAAACACACTTAACTTTGCGGCAATAGCAAGTATAACAATTAGGAGTTACAGTAAATAATTTCCATATTCCTTTCACTAGTAAATAAAATGACTACTATTTTATTTACTAATGATCTTCAGTCTTCTCTCTAAAACTAAACTTGAGGGGGCTACATTTCCTGATTTAAGGATCCAATCAACTTTCTTTGCTTCTTGCTGTACAGTGAATTGTAACAGGCAATAGAAATAATGCCTCTCTATCTAAGAGGGGAAAAGGGAGCATCACTAGCAAGAACTTTAAGTACCATTCCTTCTTCCAGCCTCCAAGGTTAGCTTCAATCTTACCATATCTAACATTTGAGTTTACCTTGTTAAAATCAAATTTCCCAAATACTTTCTTATTAAAATAAAGACAACTGCCCCACAGGATTTTATTAAGAGGAATAGGATATTCTTTCTGGTGGCTTAGAGCTATCAATAAATAAACTCTATAAGGATTTTTGTTCCCCCTGATTAGGTTTTGTTAAGAAATAACTGGCAGAGCACTAAATACAAGTGTGTTAGTGCCTCAAGGCCACATTTCTAAAAACACGACTTTTAAAGTTTCAGAGCTACTGAAAAGTAAACTAGCCTTCATTTATCTGGGATGCTCCTCTCCAGTAAAGTCTGTCATATATGAATTTGTTGCTGGGAGGCATGCAAGCAATTTTTAACACTACAGAAGGAATCAATACCCCATCAAAACAATGCAGATGTTGTTTTAGTAGCACTGTTACTCAGACCACTTTAAGCATGCTTACAAGAAAAGGCAAGAAGTCAGCAAGTTTACCATTAGCCAAGTTTTGTTTTATTAAAATATTTCCCATTAAAAATGAGAAAAGGTACATTCAGATCCAATATATGTACCAAAACACAAGCATTTATTTAAAAACTTCTTGACAACAAGAGGAGACAGCACTTATAGATGCTTTTCAAAAGTCTTCTAAATCATTTCTAAAATTCACGGACTCAGAAAAACGTGTTAGCCCCAACTTTCTACCAGCTTAACCCCCACTGCAAGCTGCAGACACCAGTCTAGGCCAACGTGATTTGATTCTCCAAGTGGTAAGGAATTGCTCTCCGAGGTCCTATAAGCACTACAACTAATCAAGTTTCCACAAATAAATCCACAAAACTGAATATAACCTAAGTAATAAACACAAACAAGAACCCTCCCCACCCAAGCACTTAGAAGTTCTGACAATTTGAATAAATCTGTGCCAGTAATGACATTTTAGGTGACTTAAAGAAAATCTATGAAGGATTTTAGCTGATGTTTCTCACATGTGTTTGCTATTTGGGAGAGAAAGGGCTACCAGGAAGGAGTTTACCACGCCTCTAATAGTCAAGGACCCTAGAACCTAATTAGAGCTTCCCTGGTGACTCAGGCAGTAAAGAATCTGCCTGCAACTCAGGAGACCCAGATTCGATCCCTAGGTCAGGAGGATCCCCTAGAATGTAATAAGTAAAAAGAAGGCAAGACTACTGGGAGAAATAACAATAATCTCAGATATGCATATAACACCACCACCCTAATGGCAGAAAGCAAAGAGGAATTAAAGAGCCTCTTGATGAAGGTGAAAAGGAGAGTAAAACAGCTGGCTTAAAACTCAATATTTAAAAAACAAAGACCATGGCATCCAGTCCCATCACTTCATGGTAAACAGATGGGGAAACAATGGAAACAGTGAGAGACTTTATTTTCTTGGGCTCCAAAACCACTGTGGATGGTGACTGCAGCCATGAAATTCAAAGACCCTTGCTCCTTGGAAGAAAAGCTATGACCAACCTAGACAGCATATTAAAAAGCAGAAACATTACTTTGCCGACAAAGGTCCATATAGTCAAAGCCATGATTTTTCCAGTAGTCATGTACGGTTGTGAGAGTTGGACCATAAAGAAGGTTGAGCACCAAATAATTGATGTTTCCAAACTGCGGTGCTGGAGAAGACTCTTGAGAATCCCTTGGACTGCAAGGAGATCAAACCAATCAATCCTCAAAGAAATCAACCTTAAATAGTCATTGGAAGGACTGATACTGAAGCTGAAGCACCAATAATCTGGCCACCTGATGCAAAGACTCGACTCCCTGGAAAAGACCCTGATGCTGGGAAAGACTGAGGACAAGAGGAAAAGGGAACGACAGAGGATGAGAAGGTTGGATGGCTTCACCAATTCAAAGGACACGAGTTTGAGCAAATTCCTGAAGCCTGGCGTGCTGCAGTCCATGGGGTGGCAAAAAGTCAGACACGACCGAGAGACTAAACAGAGACCACTGGGGCCAGAACATCTGGGGAGCACGGATTCAGCTGCGACAACCAGGAGCTGCCCCAGAGGCTGGTATCTGGGACACACTTCCTTTTTCCCAGAGACACAATCTGACACCTGCCTACTTAACCGGAGGTCTGTTGAAGCAACAGTTCTGCTCCAGATTCTAGAGGCCATGAGACGTGAGTAACTTTTTATTTTTTCCCAAAAGACTGGCTTAAGCTGAAATTTGAGACACAAAGCAGTTTCCTAGCCCCCTCTTCCTGGGCCGCAAAGAGAGTCCCTCAAGGACTACAAATGGACTGGATTCACAGATACCAATAAAAGTGAAAACTGAGGGGTGGGGGAAGGGTGGTCTTTGACCCCAAATAAATCCATCAGTGGTAGAACTAGCACTTTTGCAGCAAGGGGTAGAGAAAGACAGTCCTCTTCCAAATGACGAGCAGTAAATAAAATAAACAGGCAATGTTCAAAAGTCCTATACTACCCAAATTTTAGGAGCACAACTAGCACACACCCTACCCTCAATCTGAAATTGGAAAGAAAACTACAACCACACGGGTGACTTACATTACTACGGTAAGAAACATACAAGGTTTCACTATGACAAGACCAACAAGTCACCAGAGTTCTAGCAAAGAAGACTTTTCCAAAGAAAGGCTCACCCATATTAGGTTCTCACTGTCTGGACAATTTTTTAAAGAACACATTCTCCAACATGCTCAATCTGTACTCTGAGTTTTGGGGGGTTGTTTTTTGTTGTTGCTGTTTCAGTATTTTGGGGGTTCTGTCTATTTGCCAAGGACCAGCCAGCATTTATAAACACAGAGAATTGGCTCATTCCTCAACTAAAGAGACACAGAACAAAGAACGTCGTTTCTAATAAGGTTAAATCATGACAGAAAGGCTGCCATTTTCACCTCAGGCGTATACTTTCAAAATACACACAAGAACCAGAAAGAAATAAAAAATAAAAAGCCAAGAAAATTCAGACTCAGAGAAGCTAGGAGACAGTTGAAGAAACCCATTAAAACAGAGTTCTATATACTTTATTTTTACAAAATGGCGATTAACGCAACAATATAATGCTTTCTGCAACAGAAACTAATCTCAGCAAGTGTACTCTGAGAGCAAAACGAGAAAGTCCAGCCAAAAGTTTATTACAGTGATGGGGCATTAAAAAAAAAAAAACTTGAATCTATAAATATAAATAAATATGTCACCAAAATGTCACTCAATAAAAGACAATTCACTAGAATAAAATGCACTTGAGCTAAGTATATCCTTCAGTTAAGTGGGGATTATACTTCTATTACCCTTTCATCTTAGAATTTGTTAGTTTTTTCCAGCATATTAGAAGTACTGGTTGTTTGAAAACCAAGACAAGGAAAGCACTTGGTCTCCACAAATGTGGTTCTTCCAAGTGCACCCAGGGGGGCACTGCCAGCAGGAGGTGTTCCCTCCCCCACCCCCTTCCCACTACAGCCACCCTCTCTGCCATTTTTTTCAACCTTTCTGAAAATACATTTTCTCTGCCAAGCTTCTCAGTCTGTTCTAAAATATACGCCTGTTTCTTAAAACTTTCTATAAGTGATACAGCAACCTACACCTGCAATCATCGTATTATTTCCGCTACAATCCTCGAAAAGAAAACAAAAGCGAAAACTATAAATACCCGTCTACCTGGAACTTTATCCTCAACAATATAATTTTCTCCCTAACAGCTTCAAAGATCTCATGAAAGGAGAAAGCGAGGAGGAGGAAGGGGTCCACGTGCCGTGAGCACGAGCAACTTTTAAGAGTAAGCAGACTGCTCCTTCTGGTGGAGCGGGGATGGCCATGGGGTGTGCACGAGCACAAGTCTCAAAAGTAGGTGCAGCTCAGTATATGCCAATTACATCTCAAAAAGCTATTTAAGAACTGGGGCACAGACTGAAAAACTCTAAATTCACCAGGCACTGGAGGAGTACTCAAATGCTGTGGAGAAGGCCTCAGCAGTGGGGGGGGAATTGGCCTGAGGTTGAGCACTGCTGCACACTCACCTAACAAAGCAAGACCTGAAAGGATCAAACTGTTTAAAAGCAACTTAGCTGCATCCCAGAGCAAAGTTCAAGAAGAATTCAAGGGTCCTGCTCCCTTAAATTTAGTCTGTCAATGTCCACTTTCTAATCAGGATATTTAGTCCATATGCAGCTAGTATAATATACTTTAGTCCATATACAGTTAATATTATAAACATGGTTGGGTTTTAGTTAACCATCCTGTGATTTGTTTTCTACTTATTTCCTGTGTTCTTTGTTCCTTTGTTCTTCCTTTCTGCCTTCTTCTGAATGAATCAAGTATTTTTAGTTTAAAAAAAAAAAAAACTTTTTAAGAAAAGGGGGTGGGCAAAAGGCAGGGCTGTGCCCTCTTCCTGCGCACTTTACCCCACAAAGCCCAGCTGCAACCGTCATGCAGGAAGAGCCAAGAGCCACGGGAGCCAGCAGGGGCCACTGAGCTAACCAATTCTAGAGCCACCTGGTTCTGCTCGTCTTGGGTGAAATGATGAAAGTAACCTCCTTGTTTAAAATAAATACTATATATTTAAAACACGTCCTACCGATTACCAGCTTTCATATTAGCCACAAACCTGAAATTACCATAGTTTCTAAATGGAAAAATCAGGGCACAATATGACAGTTTCTCTAAAAGACTTGAAAAACCAGCTTTGGACATACTCCTAGCTTTACAAATGATATGCAAATTTGCCAAATACTCTTAAATTTCCCCCTCAGATTTTGCATTTATATGATGTTAACTCTACTACAGTCAAGACCCATTCCTCTCAGGGACTATCGCCACTAGAGAAAAAGAACAATATGATATATGCCAAATTCCCCCAAATAAAAATTTATAAAAAATAGAACAAAAGGGAAACATTCACCTCCTGTTGACTTTATGTCTGTATGACCTGTGTAAGGTTAATAACCTGCACACCAGTGCTTATTTTAATTGCTCTACTGGCTTCCTACACGACAGTCAGGACAAGACTACACGACAGTCAGGAGTTATGACTCCAACATTTCCCACTTCCTCTTGTCACGGATTCTCAAGCTTCAGACAAAGAAGCAGCCCCTATTTAAACCAAGTCATTTGTAAAGAATAGTTCCCAAGTCTCTCCCTTAAGAGATTACAATTTAGCACATCAAAAGAGGAGCTAAACAATCTGCATTTTTAGTAAAACCACCAGGTGAAGCTGACTAGAACAGCCCACAGTCCTCACTTTAAGAAAAATTGCCTAGGTGGGTTCAACCCCATCCTCCAATCTCCACATACACCCGCCTCCTGCAGGCATCAGGCACCGATGTCACACCTGCCAAAAGGTAAAGAAACAAATTCCAGCTAATAACAGCTTAAGGTGGCCCTTAAGTTTTTAAATGCCAATAGATGCTTTAAAAGTCTCTAAAAGCCCAAGAATAAAGCTATACTGAAAGACAGGGTAGCTATACAAGATACAGAGAATCCTTTTCCAATTAGAACCAATTCTAGGTTTCAGTAATAGCTCTACTGCTTACTACTCTATGACCTTGGATAAACTAATTTTTTAACAAAGTCATACTTTCTTCACTTAAAACATGAAGATAATGACATCCCTACCTTATAGGGCTGCTGTGAATATTGAAGAAAATAAGTAATACAAACTGAGCAGCATGGTGCTTAGGTCTTAAAAAGTAGTAATGCCAGCTCTGTGGTTACTACGATGATGGTGCTGATTATCTTCCATTCTTTTTCTGATCTGATTCTTTACAAGGTTTACAAGAGGGCTACTGCTCTCTCCATTAATTCAGATATGCAAAGGTTAACATTCAGATGTAAATCTTAAGAATGGCAGAGCTGGAACTGAAATTACACCTGTCCAGCCTGTCCTGCTCCATGGCTCTGCTCCTGACAGGAAGGCGCTCCACACGGGCTCTGCACACTACGGTTCCCAGTCATGTTCCGGGAGTGAGACAATGAAAGGACAGGACGGCCGTGCGGGGCAGCAGAGGGGACTGCACCCTTCTAGATTCATTACATACCAACCACAGCATCTTACACAGGGCATTCAGGACACTTTACTCAAGGGAATCACAGAAATAAACCAAGGACTTACTTGCATACAAAAGAAGGAGGAGCAATTATTTTCCATTCTGCAATTCTACTAATTAAAAGACAAATTCATTCAATAAATATATACAGAGAGCCTAACTATAGGGAAGGCTCGGTCACTATGTCCCGGGATGTGCAATGAAGAGCAGAGAAGAGGTTCCAGCTTTGTCTATCTTGACACTGAGGCAAGGATTCAGACATGGAACAAGTCATTTCAAGCACCTTGAGCAGAGTTAAGAAGTGCAGGGTGCTATGGAAATGCACAGCAAGGGTACCTCATGGATTCTGCTGTGGAGGGCAAGGGGGAAAGAGGCAATTCTTCTAGGGGAAATAATGTTTAGCTGAGATCAGAAGGATGACAAGGTGGAGGTGGACCATATCCCAAGAAGAAGAAAAAAATGACATGTCACAGGCAATATGGGAGGAAGGACCTGAGAACAGACAAGGAATTCAGGGGAAGAAACCAACGGTTGGAAAAGAGAAGGGGAAAGGGGCCAGGCGGGAGGCTGGATGGGTGACGCACAAGATTTCACAGGCCTGTGCACAAGGCTGAGAAGCTAGATCTTAAGGACAATGGAAAAGTATTCAAACAACTGAGAAACGGGGTACCATAATCCAACTGGCATTTTTAAAAAACCACTCCGACATCTGGGTGGGAGCAGGCAAGACTTCAGGCAGGGACAGGGGTCCAGGAGCTCTCTAGAAGCCGTTTGGGCACAAGTAATTGTCGACTGGCCTGGAGAGGTGGCTGTAAGGAGTGATTTAGACAGAATGGAAATTTATGTGGAAATAGAACTGGTAGGCCTGGATTCAAATTCAATACGTAAAAGATGAAGGAGGTGTCAAAAATGACCTCTGAGAGGAAAAAAAGTAGCAACTCTAGATTGGAGATACCTGATAAGCACTGCCTCAGCCAGGTGGTGAAGGTTAAGAGTATCACAGTGAGAAGTCTTGTTGATAGCAAGCACCCCTGATCTGATGAGATGAGAAGGGCTCTGCATCTCCACAGTCTTCCTTCCCAAAACCCGTAATCCTAGCCTAATCACAGACGGAATAGCAGACCAACCCAAACTGAAGGACACTGTACAAACGCCTGATCCGTCAAGGTCAACAGAAACAAGCAAAGTCTGAGCAATTGTCACAGTCCAGAGGAGCCTGAGGGGAAAGGACAACTAAATGCCATGTGGCCTTCTGGACAGGGTCCTGGAGCAGAAAAGGACACTAGGGGAAAACTAAGGAAAGCTGAAGAACATGTGGAGTTTACAGTCCTGTAGCAGTATTGGTTACTGGTCAGGGTGAACGTCCACTTTCACTTTATTAGGATCAGTGGGAGTGGGGGACACATGAACTGTCTATGATGTTTTTGCAACTTTCCTAGAAAGCTAAAACTACTTCTAATGCACAGATGGTGACTGCAGCCATGAAATTAAAAGACGCTTACTCCTTGGAAGGAAAGTTATGACCAACCTAGATAGCATATTGAAGAGCAGAGACATTACTTTGCCAACAAAGGTCCGTCTAGTCAAGGCTATGGTTTTTCGTAGTCATGTATGGATGTGAGAGTTGGACTGTGAAGAAGGCTGGGCACCAAAGAATTGATGCTTTTGAACTGTGGTGATGGAGAAGACTCTTGAGAGTCTCCTGGACTGCAAGGAGATCCAACCAGTCCATTCTGAAGGAGATCACCCCTGGGATTTCTTTGGAAGGAATGATGCTAAAGCTGAAACTCCAGTACTTTGGCCACCTCATGTGAAGAGTTGACTCATTGGAAAAGACTGATGCTGGGAGGGATTGGGGGCAGGAGGAGAAGGGGACGACAGAGGATGAGATGGCTGGATGGCATCACTGACTCGATGGATGTGAGTCTGAGTGAACTCCAGGAGTTGGTGATGGACAGGGAGGCCTGGCATGCTGCGATTCATGGGGTCGCAACGAGTCAGACACGACTGAGCGACTGAACTGAAGTGAACTACGTTAAAACTGGCCCCCAGGTCTGCCTTGGACACGTGGGAGGTGTCCTTTTTTGAGACAGGACAGAGAGGAACACCATGAGCTCATTTCAGACACACTACACAGGACCAGCCTGTCAAGACTGCCATAGAATGGGTGCGCAGCTCTGGTGGGGCCCTCGGCAGAGGGAGCTGAGCTCAAAACAAATTCAGCATGCTAGCACACCAGCATGCTAGAATGTGGAGGCAGCAGGAGAGGAAGAAGGCTCACTGAGAGAGAGAGAGAGACCTTGGAACAGAGAGAAGGAAAATCATTACCCTTGGAGAGACCGAGAAAGTGAACAGGACAGAATGTGGGCACCAAAGTTCAGTTCTGGCGAAACATTTTTTTAAATATTTATTATCTGTTCTTATTTGTGGCTGTGCTGGGTCCTCACCGCAGAGCACAGGGCTTCTCTAATTGCAGCAAGCCGGGGATACTCTTCGTTGCAGCTCACGAGCTTGAGGCACGCAGGCTTCAATAGTTGCGGTGCACGGGCTTAGCTGCCCTGTGGCATGTGGATGCTTCCCAGACCAGGGATCGAACCTGTGGCCCCTGCACTGGCAGGAGGATGCTTAACCACTGGACCATCAGGGAAGTCCCCTAGCAAAACTCTGGTTTTCTAAAGTCCAGTAAGACAACACAAACAAAAAGCAGCAGGTAAGTCTGAACTTGCTGAAAAAACTACCACAAAAATAAAAATAGGTACAGACTTATTGCATATAAGACATGCTCAAAGATGTATTAATACAACACAAGAGAATATAGCCAATGTTTGTAATAACTGTAAATGGGAAAAAATAATAAAAATAGATACAGTGTTTTGTAGCACAAGTTAAAAAAAAATCAGGAGCCTTCTCAGCAGGCTGAGGGAGTAGCAGGGTCACTGAGAGTGAAAATGAGTATCTTAGAGGTGAGGACCTCAGTTGATTCCTGAGAAATATCCACATTTACCAGTCACACATGAAGAAGGTCAAGTCAAGCCCCGAGAAAAGCCCACCTTCAGACGTCGGGAAGAAGACAGTGGAACATCCAACAGTAGGAGAAAATCCAAGGCCACACGTCATCCCGGAGGCCAAAGGAGAAGGCACAGTCAACTTGTGTGAATACGTCTGAGAAACCAAATAAAATACTGAAAAATGCCCCTCATCTTTACCAATTCTGAGGTGACAAGTGATCTCGCTTTGAAAGAGGTTTCAGCAAATAATGGGAATTAAATTCAGATTGGAGTATCTCAATAAAAGTGAAAAAAAGAAAAACCAACTCTCACAAGAAGTCTGGCTCTCAGACTTGTACTCCCTTATTCAAGGCAACATTACTTACAACACCCAAAGGTGGAGGCAACCCAGGTGTCTATCGATGAATGAATGGATACCACAGTGTGGTATGTACATAATGAAATATTATTCATCCTTTAAAAAGCAAGGAAATGACGTGTGGCTGAACCATGAGGACATTATGCTAAGAGAAATAAGTCAGTCACAAAAAGACAAATGTTGTAGACTCCCCTGATCTGAGATAATTAGCGTTGTCAAATTCAGAGACAGGAAACAGAAAGATGCTTGCTGGGGCTGGAAGGAGATAGCAACGGGGAGGAAGTTACACAACTGTGTGAATTTACTCAATGCCAAAGTATTATATACTTTAATGTGGCTAAGATGGGAAATTTTATGTTATGTACATCCTACTACAATCAAAAATTTTTAAAAAGAAGTCTGGCTCTCAAAATGTTAAATTCGTATCAAGCCATAATGATTTACAATGAAAAATATTTAGAGTTGGACACTTTAACCTAGATCAGCACTTTCTAGACATGTCCCTGAAGACGCGTATCTCACACACACACACATCACAGATGCTGGTCCCCCCATGCTCTGCAAGGGGGCCTGGGCCCCACAGACCCCAGGTCGGTGGGCTCTGATCCCAAGAGTACTCATCTATTAACCCTGTATGCCTTATAAGTACTTTTATATTTGATGTGTTCTAAGATGTGTGGTTTTTCCTGTGGTCATATATGGATGTGAGAGCTGGACTGTGAAGAAGGCTGAGCACCGAACAATTGATGCTTTTGAACTGTGATGTTGGAGAAGACTCTTGAGAGTCCCTTGGACTGCAAGGAGATCCAACCAGTCCATTCTGAAGGAGATCACCCCTGGGATTTCTTTGGAAGGAATGATGCTAAAGCTGAAACTCCAGTACTTTGGCCACCTCATGCGAAGAGTTGACTCATTGGAAAAGACTCTGATGCTGGGAGGGATTAGGGGCAGGAAGAGAAGGGGACGACAGAGGATGAGATGGCTGGATGGCATCACTGACTCGATGGACGTGAGTCTGAGTGAACTCCAGGAGTTGGTGATGGACAGGGAGGCCTGGCGTGCTGCGATTCATGGGGTCGCAAAGAGTCGGACACGACTGAGCGACTGTACTGAACGGAAGATGTGAGAAGAGCCGGGAGGCAATGGCTACAGAAATAAGGATTAGAGATCATTTCAATTCTATTTTCAGTGGCAAAAAAACTTGCTTTACAAGGGGGAAATCCCTGTAAGAGACCTAAATTTCTGTTAATAAGTGAGTGTTTAAACAATTTATGGTAACATTCAGGAAAAAAAGTTGCTTTAAATTGGTTTTCTTCATCAACCCACAAATTCTGCTACCAAAAGGAAAAGGAAAAGAATGTGACCCCAACTTACAGAAACTAGTAACACGTCATTTAGAGAAACAAAGGAACCTCTACTACAAAGTCACACCCCATTTTTGAAAGATAACTTTAAGGATGGATGGACTAGGGGCAACAATTTCTCTTCATGACTTGTCAGATTGACAAGAACTAAATCAGTGTGTAAGGAAAAAAAGGAAAAAGCAAAGAACAATGTGGCACTGATGCAGGCCTACGATAAACAGGTCAGTGAACAGAGAGCATTCATACAAAACCACACATGAGTATTTGTGGAAATTTAGCACAAGGTAAAGGCAACATTTCAAATCAGTAGGAAAGGATCAATGACTCAATAATGAGCATCTATTAATATATGGGGGGAAAAAAGCTTTACCTCACTGTGTCCATACTACCCAAAATGTCTCTGTGTATTAAACATCTAAGGGGAAAATTCAACACAAAGAAGAAAATCCAGGAAGAACACTTAGGAACTGGGGTAAAGAAGCCTTTCCTGGGTGTGCTTTCAAGGCCAAAGAGACTCAAAGTTTGAGTGCATGACCCACAGGACTGACATGAGGATGTAAGACTGAAATACAGCATGCTAGCCAGGAAAAAAATGAAACTTTTTTTTTTTTTTTTAAAGAAAAACACAGAAATCAGAAAGGGTAAAGACCTTACTAGAAAAAAGAACAAAAGAATGAACAGATAATCAAAAAAGTAACACAAAGTGGCCACATGAAGAAAAGCGAATTAAAAAGAAACAATTTTTTCACCTGAAAGAAACAATTTTTTCACCCCTTAGACTAAGAAAGATCGAAAAACTGTAATACCTGTGTCAGTCAGTTTAGGGAACTGAATATTTTCCTATTCAGCTATAGAGAGTGTAGTGGCACCTTTCTAGAAGGAATATGGCAAATGTTTACACTCTCTGGCGAGCAACTATGTTGGCAGACCTCCTTTCCTAAGACAATAACTAGAGAAGTGTGCAAAATACTGAGATAAGCAATAAGGGACTGGTTTACAATTTTTATAGAAAAGTTAAGCTCTTATACTCTGGCCACCTGATGCAAAGAGCCAACTCATTGGAAAAGACTCTGATGCTAGAAAAGATTGAAGGCAAAAGGAGAAGAGGGCAGCAGAGGATGAGACGGTCAGATAGCATCACTGACTCAATGGACATGAGTTTGAGCAAACTCCAAGAGATAGTGATGGACAGGGGAGCCTGGGGTACTCCAGTCCATGGGATTGCAGAGAGTAGGAAATCACATAGCAACTGAAGAACTATACTTTTCAGTTATGTACAGCCACATCCACACATGCACTGGCATGGGGAGAAAACCAAAGAGGTATCCATGATTCCTTGGAGGGGAGGGGCGGGGGAGGAGTGTAACACACACACACACTCCCCACTTTGAGGCAGAATAACTCTTAAAGCAAGACAGGCTGGAAAAGAACCTCAATATATTAGTCAATACATAATTCCAACTTGATTTTTAAATTACTAAAAACATTCACCTCTCAATTGGTAATAATACCTAGAAGGATAAGTAGATCTGTAAATTATATTAATACAACTGAGAAACATATAATGGACAAAACTAATGTCATGAAACTAAGCTAACTCAAAGAATTCAACACATAATTGAATAATTCAATCCTTTCAAAGCAAATGTAATTGTAACTTGAGTTGGGGATATCAATACTAATATCCCTACCATATGCAGACATTCCCTACAATAAATCTTCATCTACCACTAATCTCATTTGGGTCCTTCAGTGTGAGATAACAGAAAATAACTTGGGTCTCTGGCCCCAAGTACTGGCAGAGAATTCCTAAAACCCCGTAATTTCTTAAGTGATAAGAACATCTTTGGTTCCGATATCTGGTCTTTGACTTCGTCCCTGACCCAGAGTTCCTGAAACCCTGGCAAACTCTAAGTGTTTAAAAGCACTAAAGAGCTACTGGGGCTACTCTAGGTGGGGGTGGGGGTAGGGGTGGGGGTGGGGGGTTGGGGGGGGACAGGCTCCAAGATGGCTACAAATGGGGCTGGTCACGAAAAAGACCAAGCCATGAGTGGCAGCTTGGAATTTTCTGCCCCCCACTCCCAATTCTTCAGAGAGAGGCTGGAAATGGAATTAATAATTGATCAAGAGGAAACTTTCCAAAAATCCCAACAGTATCGGATTCAGAAAGCTCCCAGATTGAGGCTGTGAACACCTCCACAATGGGAAAGCAACACACCCCCAACTCCACAGGACAGATACTCACCACTCTCTACGTTCCTAGCGACCGGACAGTGTCTGAAAAAAGGCATTCATAGACTACAGACTCCGCCAAGGCAAGCTCAATGTCTATTTGGCCCTCTCTTATGTATCTGATAACAAACACGATATCTGCTATAGAGAGAATGTTTAACAACATTTATTAAATAAATGTTGAATGAATGTGAGGGATGGGGTGGGCTCCATAATTCTATTCCTAGGCTCAGTTGGTAAAGAATCTACCTGCAATGCAGGAGACACAGGTTCTATCCCTGGGTCAGGAAGATCTGCTGGAGGAGGAAATGGTAACCCACTTCAGTATTCTCACCTGAAGAATCCATGGACAGAGCAGCCTGGAAGACTACAATCAGTGGAGTTACAAGAGTCAGACATGACTTAGTGACTAAACCACCACCAGCTTCCATCAAGTTCCACCAGAGTGACAGAACAGAGACGTCTCCGCCCTGCAGGAAGCCACAGCATGCCCTGGAGACCAGGCATGGGTCTCAGCCCTGGGCACCACGGGGACTCTTCCTTGAGGGCTCTGCCTCATCCTAGAGGACGCAGCTCCCCTCTATGTGTGCTATTCTTACATTCTTTACAGTTCTCTTGACTTTTTATGAGCCCAATCCCGCATTACTTCCATTCCCTCATCCAGTGAAAAATGGTCATTTTTTTAAAAAATCTCTTTTATATAGGCAAAATGAAAAAACCTGAATGGGAAAAAATTCTGCAGATGATATGACTGATAAGGGATTAATATCCAAAATATATAAGCAGCTCATACAGCTCAACATAAAAAAAAAATCTGATTTAAAATATTCATAGTGAATTTTTTATTTCTCTTTTCCTTTTCCTCCTGATTTGACCCAGACTGATACAGATTTATCAGGCTTCCCTGATAGCTCAGTTAGTAAAGAATCCACCTGCAATGCAGGAGACCCCGGGTCACGATTCCTGGGTCAGGAAGATCCGCTGGAGCAGAGATAGGCTACCCACTCCAGTGTTCTTGGACTTCCCTTGTGGCTCAGCTGGTAAAAGAATCCACCTGCAATGCAGGAGACCTGGGTTTGATCCCTGGGTTGGGAAGATTCCCTGGAGAAGGGAAAGGCTACCCACTTCAGTATTCTGGCCTGAAGAATTCCATGGATACAGATTTAGAATTAATTTGTGTGTGTGCAGTGAAAGAGTTACATTTCTTTTCTTTCCCCACATGAGTATTTAACTGAATACAGTTACTGAGAAGACTGTCCTTTTTCTGTCATTCTGCAGAGCCTCCTACATGGTAAATCAAGTGTCCAAATACGAATGCAACTGTGTCTGGACTATTTTGCTTGGCTGGTCAACTTGTCTAGCCTTTCACTAAAGTTATATTATTTTAATTACCATAGGGTTAAACTAAGTCCTGCTATCCTGTAGAGTAAGTCTGCTCAGATTGCCATTCTTCAAAACTCTTCTGGGCATCCTTTGCTGTCTACATTTCCAAGCATATGTTAATATCAGTTTGTCAAGTTCAACAAGGAAACAACTGCAGGCATTTTTATTGATACTACATGAAGGCATGTTTGAATTTCAGAAGAATCAACATCTTACAGCATTGATTCTCCTAATCCATTAAGATGGTATACCCATCTATTTATTTAGACCTTTAACTTCTCTCAGTATTTATCTTTCCCTGTACAGATGCCTTATATTTTGTTAGACTTAGACTTAATCTGTAAAGTCGGACTGTGCATGCCACCACAAATGATATTTCTACTTCACTTTTTATTGTTGATATACAAAATTGCAATTGTGCCCAGAGTTACTCTGAATCTTGCAGCCTTGCTTATTAATTAAATAAGTTATGACGTTTTTTTCCCTACATACACATGACATCTACAAAACCACAGTTTTATTCTTTCCTTGCTGATTCTTGTACCTTACTTTTCTTGTTGTATGGAACCAGGTAGTCTCTAAAGAAAGTCATTAACAGTAATGGTAAAGATAACTTCTTTCTATTGTCAGTCTCAGAAGGAAAACTTTCAACACTTTACCATTAAACATGATTTTTGCTAAAGGATTCTTTTAAGTAACCTCTATCAAATTAAAGAAGCTACTTTTTCCTCATAATGTGTTATGAGATTTCACTCTGAATGGATGCTGAATTTTACCAATGCCAATTTTTACATCAATTGACAGTATCACAGTATTTTTCTGTTTCACCCTATTAACTCAGTGATGTCTGCTTGATTTTTCAAACAGTAGACCTATCTTTGTAATAAGTCTGATACTGCTTTAAATCTTTTGAAATCTGTCAACACTTGCTTTATAGATAAGCAATTTTGATAAATGTTCCATGTGTATATAAAAGCATGTATAATCTAACAGTTACGGGTGTAGAGTCCTTCATATTTCATGTTTCATTTTCAATATTTGTTGTTTTCAGTCTCCTAGTTCTCTCCTCCTCTATCTAATCTACTGGCAAACCCACTGTGATCTCAATTAGGTCAAGCTTGTTAAGTGTGTTATTGAGATCTTCTATATCCTCAAACCAGTCAATCCTAAAGAAAATCAATCCTGAATATTCATTAGACAGACTGATGCTGAAGCTGAAACTCCAATACTTTGGCAATGCAAAGAACTGACTCCTTGGAAAAGATCCTGATGCTGGGAAAGATTAAAGGCAGAAGGAGAAGGGGATGACAGAGAGTGAGATGGTTGAAAGGCATCACCAACTCAATGGACATGAGTTTGAGCAAGCTTTGGGAGATGGTGAAGGACAGAGAAGCCTGGCGTGCTGCATTCCATGGAGTCACAAAAAGACAAACACAGCTGGCGACTGAACAACAACATCCTTAGTGATTCTCTGTTTACTCCATTAGTTAGTAAACTGTACTAAAAACCCCCACTATGACTGTAGATTTGTCTATCCTTTCCTAGTTTTGCCAATTTTTCCCTTGTGTATTTTGACACCATGTTTTTAGGCACATATAGATGTAGAACTAATGAACTGAGTATTTCATCATTTTGGAATGTCTCTATCTCCAATAATGCTTTTCCTGCCCTAACTTCCATTTTACTAATATAGGTACACCAGTCTTCTACTGGTTAGTGCTTGAGTGATATGTCCTTTTCCATTTTACTTTCCACTTGCATACATCCTTAGAAGCAGTACAAAGGTGTGAAATCCACTTTTTAAAAATTTCTCAATCTTTGTTTTTAACTGAAATTTTTAGTTCACTTTATTTAATACAATTATTGATATCCTGGGTATAAATCTATCATCTTACTGTTTACTTCCTAATATCCTCATATACTCTGTTCCTCTTCTACCTGTCTTCTTTAGGATTAATTGAGTTAGTAGTACTATCTACCCCTCCTTCTCCTCTATATCCCCTTCTATTAGTTTAGTAGATATATATTCTTTCATCGTTCTTTTAATGAATATCCTAGCAACTACAACATGCATCCTTGACTTATCAAAGTCTGCACTAAATTAATAATTTTACCACCTCCTGGACAATGCAAAGACAACAGGATACTAACTCTATTTACATCTCTACAACTTATATGCTATAATTATAGTTTTAAACCACATATATATATATTTTAAACCACACAAGACATTAAATTATCATTGCTGTTTTATACATCAACATTCATTTGCATTTACCCTCTCTTTGGTCTCCACTTTTTCCTATATCTTAAAGCTGCCATGCAAGATCAGTTTCCCTTCTGCCCAAAGAAGAATCTTTATTATTACTCCCCTTTAGTGAACATCTGGTGTGCATTAATTCTCTCTGTTTTGTTGGCCCAAAAAGATATTTTTGTCTTCCCTTTTGGAGGATGTTTTGCTGGGTATAAAATTTCAGTCTGGCAGTTTACATTCTTGTTTACATTTCAAAAGTACTGATCCACTGCCTTTTGACTTCTATTGCTTGTGCTGAAAAATCAGCTGTCAGTCTTATTGCCCTTTTGAATGTAACATATAATTCTTCTCTAACTATTTTTTAAGATTTTCTTATTATTTTTGGTTTTCAGCAATCTTAAATTTCAGTGAGATTTTAGTTGACTTTATCCGGTGTGGGCTCTACAGTATTTCTTAAATCTGTGATTTGAGGTTTGTATGTTGCAGAGAATTTTCAGTCATTCTCTCTCCAAGTACAGATTCTACACTATTCCTCCTTTCCTTCCTACTGGGATTTCAATTACTCACTTGTTAAATATTCTCACTGAATCCTATGTCTCTTAGAATCTTTTACATATTTCCCATCCATTTTTCTCTGTATATTTTATCATTCTAAATATTTATTTTCAATTTATTACTACTACTAATCTACTGTTAGACCCATCTATCAAGATCTTAATCTCAGTTAATTTAGTTATAGTCCTTCAATTCCAGAACTTACATTTTTAAAATTTTTTATTGGAGTATAGTTGATTTATAATGTTATGTTAGTTACTGCTGTAGAGGAAAGTAAATCAATATATCCACTTTTTTTTAAAATTCTTTTCCCATACAGGCCATTACAGGGTATTACGTAGAGTTCCCTGTGCTACACAGCAGTCTCTTATTAATTATCTATTTCATACAGAGTAATGTGTATATGTCAATCCCAATCTCCCAATTTATCCTTCCCTCCCTCCCACATCCCCTGGTAACCTAGAATTTACATTCGTTTTAAGTTCCAACTGCCTGATTCTTAATCTTGTCTTTGATTTCTTTAAACATATTATATACTATGTGATGGGCACAGGAAGGCTGAGAGGAGCTACTCCACGATCAAGGTCAGGAGGGGTGGCTGTCAGGAGATACCCCTCATCCAAGGTAAGGAGCAATGGCTGTGCTTTGCTGGAGCAGCTGTGAAGAGATACCCCACGTCCAAGGTAAGAGAAACACAAGTGAGACGGTAGGTGTTGTGAGAGGCATCAGAGGACAGACACACAAACCATAATCACAGAAAACTAGTCAATCTAATCACATAGACCACAGCCTTGTCTAACTCAATGAAACTAAGCCATGCCATGTGGGGCCACCCAAGACAGGCAGGTCATAGTGGAGAGGTCTGACAGAATGTGGTCCACTGGAGAAGGGAATGGCAAACCACTTCAGTATTCTTGCCTTGCGAACCCCATGAACAGTATGAAAAGGCAAAATGATAGGATACTGAAAGAGTAACTCCAAAGGTCAGTAGGTGCCCAATATGCTACTGGAGATCAGTGGAGAAATAACTCCAGAAAGAATGAAGGGATGGAGCCAAAGCAAAAACAATACCCAGCTGTGGATGTGACTGGTGATAGAAGCAAGGTCTGATGCTGTAAAGAGCAATACTGCATAGGAACCTGGAACGTTAGGTCCATGAATCAAGGCAAACTGGAAGTGGTCAAACAGGAGATGGCAAGAGTGAACGTCGACATTCTAGGAATCAGCAAACTAAAATGGACTGGAATGGCTGAATTTAACTCAGATGACCATTATATCTACTACTGCAGGCAGGAATCCCTCAGAAGAAATGGAGTAGCCATCATGGTCGACAAAAGAGTCCGAAATGCAGTACTTGGATGCAATCTCAAAAACGACAGAATGATCTCTGTTCGTCTCCAAGGCAAACCATTCACTATCACAGTAATTCAAGTCTATACCCCAACCAGTAATGCTGAATAAGCTGAAATTGAACGGTTCTATGAACACCTACAAGACCTTTTAGAACTAACACCCAAAAAAGATGTCCTTTTCATTATAGGGGCCTGGAATGCAAAAGTAGGAAGTCAAGAAACACCTGGAGTAACAGGCAAATTTGGCCTTGGGATACAGAATGAAGCAAGGCAAAGGCTAATAGAGTTTTGCCAAGAGAACGCACTGGTCATAGCAAACACCCTCTTCCAACAACACAAGAGAAGACTCTACACATGGACATCACCAGATGGTCAACACCGAAATCAGATTGATTATATTCTTTGCAGCCAAAGATGGAGAAGCTCTATACAGTCAGCAAAAACAAGACCGGGAGCTGACTGTGGCTCAGATCATGAACTCTTTATTACCAAATTCAGACTAAAATTGAAGAAAGTAAGGAAAACCACTAGACCATTCAGGTATGACAAATCAAATTCCTTATGATTATACAGTGGAAGTGAGAAATAGATTTAAGGGCCTAGATCTGATAGATAGAGTGCCTGATGAACTATGGAATGAGGTTCATGACATTGTACAGGAGACACGGATCAAGACCATCCCCATGGAAAAGAAATGGAAAAAAGCAAAATGGCTGTCTGGGGAGGTCTTACAAATAGCTGTGAAAAGAAGAGAAGTGAAAAGCAAAGGAAAAAAGGAAAGATATAAGCATCTGAATGCAGAGTTCCAAAGAATAGCAAGGAGGGATAAGAAAGCATTCCTCAGCAATCAATGCAAAGAAATACAGGAAAACAACAGAATGGGAAAGACTAGAGATCTCTTCAGGAAAATTAGAGATACCAAGGGAACATTTCATGCAAAGACGGGCTCGATAAAGGACAGAAATGGTATGGACCTGACAGAAACAGAAGATATTAAGAAGAGGTAGCAAGAATACACGGAAGAACTGTTGTACAAAAAATATCTTCACGACCAAGATAATCACGATGGTGTGATCACTCATGTAGTGCCAGACATCCTGGACCGTGAAGTCAAGTGGGCCTTAGAAAGCATCACTATGAACAAAGCTAGTGGAGATGATGGAATTCCAGTAGAGCTATTTCAAATCCTGGAAGATGATGCTGTGAAAGTGCTGCACTCAATGTGCCAGCAAATTTGGAAAACTCAGCAGTGGCCACAGGACTGGAAAAGGTTCAGTTTTCATTCCAATCCCAAAGAAAGGCAATGCCAAAGAATACTCAAACTACCACACGATTGCACTCATATCACACGCTAGCAAAGTAATGCTCAAAATTCTCCAAGCCAGGCTTCAGCAATATGTGCACTGTGAACTTCCAGATGTTCAAGCTGGTTGTAGAAAAGGCAGAGGAACCAGACATCAAATTGCCAACATCCACTGGATCATCGAAAAAGCAAGAGAGTTCCAGAAAAACATCTATTTCTGCTTTCTTGACTATGCCAAAGCCTTTGACTGTGTGGATCACAATAAACTGTGGAAAATTCTGAAAGAGCTGGGAATACCAGACCACCTGACCTGCCTCTTGAGAAATCTGTATGCAGGTCAGGAAGCAACAGTTAGAACTGGACATAGAACAACAGACTGGTTCCAAATAGGAAAAGGAGTACGTCAAGGCTGTATATTGGAACCTTGCGTATTTAACTTCTATGCACAGTACATCATGAGAAACGCTGGGCTGAAGAAGCACAAGCTGGAATCAAGATTGTTGGGAGAAATATCAATAACCTCAGATATGCAGATGACACCACCCTTATGGCAGAAAGTGAAGAGGAACTAAAAAGCCTCTTCATGAAAGTGAAAGAGGAGAGTGAAAAAGTTGGCTTAAAGCTCAACATTCAGAAAATGAAGATCATGGCATCCGGTCCCATCACTTCATGGGAAATAGATGGGGAAACAGTGGAAACAGTGTCAGACTTTATTTTTTGGGCTCCAAAATCACTGCAGATGGTGATTGCAGCCATGAAATTAAAAGACGCTTACATTTTGGAAGGAAAGTTATAACAAACCTAGATAGCATATTCAAAAGCAGAGCTATTACTTTGCCAACAAAGGTCCATCTAGTCAAGGCTATGGTTTTTCCAGTGGTCATGTATGGATGTGAGAGTTGGACTTGAAGAAGGCTAAGTGCCGAAGAACTGATGCTTTTGAACTGTGGTGTTGGAGAAGACTCTTGAGAGTCCCTTGGACTGCAAGGAGATCCAACCAGTCCATTCTAAAGGAGATCAGTCCTGGGTGTTCTTTGGAAGGATTGATGCTAAAGCTGAAACTCCAATACTCTGGCCACCTCATGCGAAGAGTTGACTCATTGGAAAAGACTCTGATGCTGGGAGGGATTAGAGGCAGGAGGAGAAGGGGACGACAGAGGATGAGATGGCTGGATGGCATCACCGACTTGATGGACATGAGTTTTGGTGAACTCCGGGAGATGGTGATGAACAGGGAGGCCTGGCATGCTGCAGTTCATGGGGTCGCAAAGAGTTGGACATGACTGAGCGACTGAACTGAACTGAACTGATGGTGTACAATTACTCCATTATCTGAGTCCCTGAGAATCCATTTAAATAGTCTTGATTTTCAGTCAAACTGTCCTAAATTCTCATTTGGTGTGTAAGTTTCAGACATTGTAAATAAATGCAGAAATCATTTGAGGCTCCAAGTGATGTTATCTTCTTCCAGAAAAAAATCACATTTGGTTCAGTCAAGATCACCTAGATCCAATCAAGGACTCAGAGGATTTGAAGTTCAACATCAGTACTTCTGGAAAATCACTATTCCAGGACATAGGCCTTTGGAACTCAAAGCGTAAGGAGTTTTCCAGGGCCCCTTCCTCCCTGACTTATACCAAATTCTAGTTTTTGCCCCCCACCCTTCAGTTCTATGAGTCTATTACAATCTCTCCTGCTTCCCAGCTTCTCATTTGCTGGCCTCGTCTTGAATCGGAAGACTCTTCCAGGGCAGAAGTAGATGCAAATCTGGTCTCACATCTATGAGCTTCCTGACTCCCCAGATCTCAGTCCCACAAATCTTCACTGTTCTCGTTACCTCTGTTACCTTCAAACAAATTTTGTTTTAAAATGTGTTCAGCTTTCTTAACTGCAGGAAAGAGGGAGCAACTGCTTAGTCTACCATTAACAAAAAATTTCCCCACTCCCATATTTTCTATTGTTGTGGGTTTATATTTTGTGATTCTTTTCTGTCATTTCACCAGAATTTTGGAAGGAAGAGAAATACATCTTCAATAAGTAACTGCTTAACCAATTACTCATTACTGCTTAACCAAAAACCTCCAGTCATTCATTTTATTGATAGATCTTTTATATATCAAGGATATTAAACCTGTCAAACATGTGACAAATACTTCTCCTAGTTTCCCATTTACATTTTAATTTTATATCTTTGTTGTTTAGTCACTCAGTTGTGGCCCACTCTTTTGCCTCCCCATGGACTACAGCATGCCAGGATTCCTTGTCCTTTCCTATCTCCTGGAATTTGCTCAAACTCATATTCATTGAGTTGGTGATGCCCTCCAACCATCTCATTCTCTGTCGCTTCCTTCTGCTTCTGCCCTCAATGTTTCCCAGCATCAGGGTCTTTTCCAATGAGTTGGCTCTTCATATTAGGTGGCCAAAGTATGGGAGATTCAGCTTCAGCATCTTTAGCAAATAGAAATGGTGAATTTATATGCAGTACAATTTATCAGTCTTCTCTTTTCTAATTCTGATGTCATGGTAAGAACATTGAACACTGTGTAAATAGACTCATATTTTCTTCTAGTGTGTTATCATTTCTACTTTGTACATTTACTTTTCACTTATGTTGATATAAAGTATCCAATATAAAGTTCAGACATAGTAACTGAACAACAACATGAGACAGACTTATTTTTTTAACTGGTAAGCCAACTGTCCCAAGTTCATTTAAATAAACAACCCTCTATTTCCTCCTCTAAAGAGTATCTTAATCTCTTATACATCAAAAAATACTTTCTTGGCATGCATATAATTTTGCAATCTGGCATTCTCCTTACTATTCTGACTTCCTCTGGTTTCTATAACCCCCCAAGTTCTATTCCTCTTCAACAAGCCCTTCTGAGTCTCTTTTACAAGCTCAATTGCCTTCCCATTTCCCTTATTCAGTCTCATGCTCCAGAGAAGATGAGGGAAACAGCTCATTTCTAGGATCTCTTGCCTCTCATTCTCCCTGCTCTCCTTGGGAGATTTCACCTGTTCTGTCAGCTTCTTCCAGCTCTCTCTTGAGTTCCCAGATCTATATTCAATCATCTTATAAGATCTCTCCCTAAATGTTCTACAGGCACTCTCTAAGCTCAACTATACAAATATAATTTCAATACCTCCTCAAACCGATTTTTCTTTCTGCCTTTCCTTATCTACATACCATTATCATTCAAACCAGAATCTCAGTAATTCTCCTCTCTTTCTCCATCACATCTTTGAGGTCATGATGAATCCTACTGATTCCAGCTCTGGTAAGATCCTTCTCTACTGCCACTGCATTAAAACAGGCCTTAATTAGCTCTGGGATGGATTCCTCCCCAATTCCCAACTTCCCTCCAAACCATTCTCTAAACTATCTATCTACAAAATGACTGTGGAAAATGAAAATCTGATCATCCTACTTTTCTGATTAAAACCTTTCAAGTGATCCTGATTACTTACAAGGTAAAAATGTAAACCCAGAGTGGCAAACAGGGCTTTCTGTGAGCTGGCTATTGCCTACTTCACTAACCTTAAATCATCTAACTCTTCCTTAAACCCTAAGCCAGCCACACCTACCTACTCAAAGAAGTCAAACTGCTGCCTTCTTCCACTCCCTTACTCATGGGGTTCCTTCAGTCTGGAAAGTTTTCTAGCTGATTCTCTGTCCAGCAAACTCATAATCATCTTCAAAATACAGACTTAGTGTCATATTTTATAAAACATCCACCACTTACATGTCTCAAATTTATCTTATACACACATCACAATTCCATTATATCCCTATCATACCACACTGCAATTACACCATATGTGAGTCTTCCCTATATGACTGGGACCACCTTTTGTGCTCACTCAGTCATGCTCAACTGTGTGACCCTATGGACCACTAGGCTCCTCTGTCCATGGGATTCTCGTGCAGTGGGTGTGATTACCTTCTATTTACTTCTGAATGTCCCAGGCTTACCTCAGGGCATGGGCACACAGTAGGCACGCAAAATGATTACTAAACAAAAAGACTAACAGACATGATGCTTAATTAACTGGTTTATAAAATTTATCAAAAGTATATTTCTTAATGGAAAACTATAAAGAGTGACATTTGACTCAAACTGTCAGGTCATTAGGTAACAAATGTGTCTCTGAAGTTTTACAAATAGTTTCAGTTCAGTTCAGTCACTCAGTCGTGTCTGACTCTTTGAGACCCCATGGACTGCAGCACGCCAGGCCTCCCTGTCATCACCAGCTCCTGGAGTTTACTCAAACTCATGTCCATTGAGTCGGTGATGCCATCCAACCATCTCATCCTCTGTTGTCCCCTTCTCCTCCGGCCTTCAATCTTTCCCAGCATCAGGGTCTTTTCAAATGAGTCAGTTCTTCACATCAGGTGGCCAAAATATTGGAGTTTCAGCTTCAGCATCACTCCTTCCAATGAACGTTCAGGACTGCTTTCCTTTAGGATGGACTGGTTGGATCTCCTTGCAGTCCAAGGGACCCTCAAGAATCTTCTCAAAAGCATCAGTTCTTTGGTGCTCAGCTTTCTTTATGGTCCAACTCTCACATCCATACATGACTACTGGAAAAATCATAGTTTTGCCTAGATGGACCTTTGTTGGCAGAAGAATATCTCTGCTTTTTATTAGCTGTCTAGGTTGGTCATAACTTTTCTTCCAAGGAGCAAGTGTCTTTGAATTTCATGGCTGTAGTCACCATCTGTGGTGATTTTGGAGCCCAAAAAATAAAGTCTGACACTGTTTCCATTGCTTCCCCATCTATTTGCCATGAAGTGATGGGACCAGATGCCATAATCTTAGTTTTCTGAATGTTGAGCTTTAAGCCTACTTTATCACTCTCCTCTTTCACTTTCATCAAGACGCTCTTTAGTTCTTCTTCACTTTCTGCCATAAGGGTGGTGTCATCTGTATATCTGAGGTTATTGATATTTTTCCTGGCAATCTTGATTCTAGCTTGTGCTTCTTCCAGCCCAGTGTTTCTCATGAAGTATTCTACATATAAGTTAAATAAGCAGGGTGACAGCCTTGACGTACTCCTTTCCCGATTTGGAACCAGTCTGTTGTTCCATGTCTGGCTCTAACTGTTGCTTCCTGACCTGCATACAGACTTCTCAAGAGGCAGGTCAGGTGGTCTGGTATTCCCATCTCTTTCAGAATTTTCCACAGTTTATTGTGATCCACACAGTCAAAGGCTTTGGCATAGTCAAGAAAGCAGAAATAGATGTTTTTCTGGAACTCTCTTGCTTTTTCCATGATCCAGCAGATGTTGGCAATTTGATCTCTGGTTCCTTTGCCTTTTCTAAGTCCAGCTTGAACATCTGGAAGTTCACGGTTCACGTACTGTTGAAGCCTGACTTGGAGAATTTTGAGCATTACTTTACTAGCATGTGAGATGAGTCCAATTGTGTGATAGTTTGAGCATTCTTTAGCATTGCCTTTCTTTGGGATTGGAATGAAAACTGACCTTTTCCAGTCCTGTGGCCACAGCTGGGTTTTCCAAATTTGCTGCCATATTGAGTGCAGCACTTTCACAGCATCATCTTCCAGGATTTGAAATAGCTCAACTGGAATTCTGTCACCTCCACTAGCTTTGTTCATAGTGATGCTTCCTAAGGCCCACTTTGCATTCCAGGATGGCTGGCTCTAGGTGAGTGATCAAACCATCGTGATTATCTGGGTTGTGAAGGTCTTTTTTGTATAGTTCTTCTGTGTATTCTTGCCACCTCTTCTTAATATCTTCTGCTTCCGTTAGGTCCCTACTGTTTCTTTCCTTTATTGTGCCCATCTTTGTGCATGACATTGTACAGGAGGCAGGGATCAAGACCATCCCCAAGAAAAAGAAATGCAAAAAGGCAAAATGGTTGTCTGAGGAGGCCTTAAAAATAGCTGTTAGAAAAAGGGAAGTGAAAGGCAAAGGAGAAAAGGAAAGACATACTCATTTGAATGCAGAGTTCCAAAGAATAGCAAGGAGAGATAAGAAATCCTTCCTCAGTGTTCAATGCAAAGAAATAGAGGAAAACAATAGAATGGGAAAGACAAATAATAGAGAAGGACTCTAAGTAATTCTAACAAGCACTTGTGTTATAAAAATTCAACTCACGTAGAAATCACCTGTTCAAGGGCTCCTGTTAGTTAAGGAGTTAAATCATCTCATTAAAAAAAAAAAAAAACTATATATATATACATATATATATATATACACATATATTTAGTTCTACACGAAGAGAAGAAGCTAAAAGTCTATATAACTACAGCAAACATTTTTGTAGTCTGTGCATACAAATGGTATAAGATACTTTGGTTTTGAACTTTTACAAAAACCTTCACATCCATTTCCTAACTGTGGTACAACTACAGCCCCAGGCAGGAAAGCTGCATATCTTTATTTGGGCAATTGCTTCCTCATTACAAAGAGAATAAAAGAGCCATAACAAACATTCAAATGAAAAGTGACTCCATGTAAATGGAGAGTAGATAAAGGCAGCTTCCAATAAGTGAGATGATGAGAATGTTTTGATTTCTCAGATTATCAAAAAGGATTTGATATGAAAGTTTTACTATATCTGTAAAATGTACTTTTGAGCACAAAGAAATCTTAATTCAAATGTTAAAATCAAATGTATACAGTGAAAAGTGACAGAAATACCCTATTAACCTATTTTCAAAACTCACTCACAGACCTGTCAGGTGACCTGAAGACCTTGTTAGAAACCAGAACACAGGGACTGCCCTCCAGTTCAGAGTGACATGGATACAAACTGACAGGAAGCAGTGACTACTGAAGCTTCCAGGTCTCTGGAAGGAGCATTTACATCAGCCACGTTAACATCTTCCAATCATTAAAAAACCAGAAAATGTAGACTGCAGCATACTGTGCCCCCATACCTTACAAAGGGCACCGGTTTCATTGCCTACCACACTGGATTGTGAATTCATGTCTTCTGTGTGTTTTGCAGAATATGTATTTACAGGCTATATGATACTGAAGAAAATACTGGTAGGAACCCCCAACTCCCACCCATAACAAGGGGAGAATTTTTTTTAACATCCAAAACTCCTTTTCACAACCTCTCCTCTCTCCCAAAGGTAACCACTATCCTGACCCTTGCACCAATTATTTCCTGGCTTTTCTTTAGTTTTCCACCTGTGGCAGTACTGTTTAAATAACAGCTTTATTGAGACACAGTTCACATACCAAGAGTACTTTCCAGACAGTCAAAGAGCTGTGCAACTCTCACTGTGGCAGATCTCCATCAATGTGGATCAGCTGCAATTTCCCAGGATCCCGTTCCCTGAGTCTGCCCGAGATTTAAAAGCGAGAATAGAAAAAAGTCCACTCTCTGAAGGCCTGTGTGGTTACAGGTGGTGACAGGAACTGTTTCAGTCTGTCTACCTGTTTCCCCTGTTTCCTTCTTGGAGACCAGCTTCATTTCCCCAACACCTGCAGCTGGGAAGCAGACCTATGAAAGGAGAGCCCAGCCCCCAGAGGGCTCCTAGAGCCCCACAGGCTGCCAGGGCCACCCACCCCAGTGTTTCAGGAAGTGGTTCATGACCCTTCTCTCACCTTCTAATTCCTCCTCTGGGCCCTATTTTTTTCAATTTTTCCAAAGACTATACAGACTACTTCTGTAATAAATAAATCCCTTATTCCATAACACTCACAGTAGTTCTGCTTCCCTGACTGAACACTTATGGGACACCAACTACTTCCGTTTCCCTAAACAAAACGCTTAGTGCTGGCGGTACCCTGACCAAGAGAAGGAGAGGCTGCCAGACCTAGCAACTCAGCTCTTACCATCTTAGTATCTATGACTCACGAAGTTCGGTACACATGTACCAAGGGCTCTTACAATCACACCTCATCCTTATCCACATACACAGGACACACACATACATAACATGCATGTAACATTTACTCACATACACAGAACAGTTCCAGCCCACATTTCAAAACTTAAAGAAGTCAACCTGATTAAAGGTTAAATTGTAATTCTAATGCAATCTCATAAAAGAGTGAAAAGATACAGGCTAAGCCATTAAGAGGAGAAGGCAATGGCAGCCCACTCCAGTACTCTTGCCTGGAAAATCCCATGGACGGAGGAGCCTGGTGGGCTGCAGTCCATGGGGTCACTAGGAGTTGGATACAACTGAGCAATTTCACTTTGACTTTTCACTTTCGTGCATTGGAGAAGGAAATGGCAATCCACTCCAGTATTCTTGCCTGGAGAATCCCAGGGGGATGGGGGAGCCTGGTGGGCTGCCGTCTATGGGGTCGCACAGAGTCGGACACGACTGAAGTGACTTAGCAGCAGCAGCAGCAAACCATTAAGACTTGGCATCAATTTACAGAAAATCACAAGCAGATAATTCAGTGGTACAGATGAATAATGCAAAAAAAAATTAAAGAGTAAGAAAATAAATGAGTGGGCATGGAGGAAAATGACTATTCTGGTAAAAGTTAGAAAGCAAAGTAAGATTAGTCTTCACTATATATTTGTAAAATATTTTAAAAATCAAACAGAATGTGTTGTCATAGTGAGAGTGAGATTATGTCAGTGTCAGAGAGAAATAGTAAAAGAAATACGGGAATGTGCAATGAGGATGCTCATAACTGCCCTCAGACCAGTAAGATTAGCGTCAAAGAAAAGTTATGAGAGACCATCAGTAAACAGTACCTACCCAGACAGCTCCCTCCATGAGGTCTGAGCTAACCTCTTGGTCCTTTTCCCAAATCTTTCCCTGACTAAGGCAACAATATAAGGTTTTCTAACAACTAAAGCCTCTCAGAAACTGATCGTCTTGTAAAGTACAGTGTCTTTACAAAGTGGATGGCCACTGTATCAGAAATGCTCACTGTCACAGTGTTTTGGGACTGGCGGGGAATGCAACTGACATCAAAGAACCTTAAGGTATGAAGAGAAAAGAGAGTATTTACCTGGTGGAGATGGTCTATGAGAAGGAAAGAAAAAGTGATCTGTTACAAATGGGTGTTTCATCGCATGAGGCTGGAACAGTCAGAAAGGAAAAAAGAATAAAGAAAGCTACAGGGAAAAAAACAAAACAGAAACAGACCACCCCTGCCCCCACCAGACTCCGAATGCTACCCGTGGCTCAGAGTTTTAATCCAGATTCCAAGGTGTCAGTGCCAGTGATCTGCGGTCTAATAACGTAACTGTACGTTTAATAAAGCCCACTTGTCTATTACAAATGCTCCCTCCAGATTTCCTTTTGCTTACTTTTAACCACAATTTGTTTAATTACAGTGAAGACGTCTTGTGAAAGCAGTCAACAGAAGATTTAAGGCAGTGATTCCCAACCTGGCTGCACTTTAGAATCTCCCAGGGAGCTTTTAAAACCCCAAGCCTAAGCCCCACCCCCACGGGCCTCAGTGTAATTGCTCAGAGGTGGGGCCCAGGCCCTGGTATGTTTACAAAGCTGCCCAAGTGACACTAAGAGGCAGCCAGGGGAAAGAGTCACAGACACAAAGACAAGACTGGGGGTGGGAGCAGGCCCTGGGCTCTCCAAGCTTCCCAGGGAGGGAACTTTTACCATTTTGCACAGGACCGCAGAATACGGCCCCCACACACTCACTGCAACACGCCAGAAGCACTGTCGCTTATTTCTGAGCACCCTGTGAAGGGGCAGCATCGGCCCATGTGTGAGCTGCTAGCTCAGAGAATGCACAGAGCTCATCTGCGCTAACTGGGTCTCCTCCTCAGGCAGCAGCGTCCTGAGCTCCAGGCCTCGTGTGAACACAGCCACAGTCTGACCTTGCCTCCTAACAGCCAAGATCCAAGGGCTGGCTGTGGCAACTGCCTCTGGAGGAGGGCAGAGGCCCAGGCAGGCAGTGACAGTGGGAAATGGGCAGATCAAACAACGAAGGTGGGGAGTCCATGAACTTGGATGAGAAAAGAACTACACCCTTACATCAGTAACCTCCAACTGCAGTACAGTATTTTGTTTAACTGTGAGTACAGGACAACTCAGCAATATAGGCTGAACCTGTTACTTCAACCTCAAGACTTTCTTTAATCCCAATTGCACATGTCATTATGGGAAGTATCATTTGTGTGTATCACTACTTTAAATGTATGGCAGTTACAGACCCACTGCTAGATCTGTTATTTAAGAACACTTAAGAGGCACACATAGCACTGTGTCAGAAACTTTTGTTTCATTAAGACTTTTATAACTATTTCAGTACAACTGGTTTGCTTTTAAACTGCCTATGAAAAGGTATCCATGCTTCCTCACTCAAATGCAAAAGGGCCTAAGCAACCCTGAGATGGTGGGGGAGGGGCAGGAGAAGAGCTGCCCTACAGGGTTTGGGGCTACATTTGCTCTTGAGATGAGACAGAAATGAAGGACAAGGAGCACCGTCGAGGCCGGAGATCAGGGGAATGATCCAAAGTTCCGTTTCAGATGATGATGTCTGAGGTGCAAGTAAGGCATCAGAGTCAACGTTTGAGGAAAAGCCAGGGCTTAATCTGACAACATACAGACAGCATTTGAGCTACATCAGGAGACGACACTACTCAGAAAGAGAGTGCCGTATGAAAAGAGACGTTGAGGGAAGAAGCCTAAGTAACGTCACCCCTGAAAGGCTGACTGAGAAATGAAGACCTGACCTCAGGGCTGAGAGGGGGTGGCCAGAGGAACACACAGAACAAGGTGTCATCACAGAGAAGCATCTTGGGGGGCAACTATGTTGAAAGCTGTTAAGACGTTGCACAAGATGACGACCATGTCCACTGGGTTTGGCAATTTGTCTGAGGCTGGAAAACATGGACAGTTGCGGGGAGGCGGATACAGAAAAGCTGGACAAGAACAGGTGAAGAGTAACTGGAAACCAATAAAGTAGAGAAAATACGTGGTTTACTTTCTTGAGAAGCTTTGGTGTTGAAGCTTTTCAATGGGGCTACTGATGATTTTTCCAGTAATCATGTATGGATTTGAGAGTTAGACCGTAAAGAAGGCTGAGCACTGAACTGATACCTTCAAACTATGGTGTTGGAGAAGACTCTCGGGAGTCCCTTGGACTGCAATGAGATCAAATCCATCAATCCTAAAGGAAATCAACCTTAAATATGCACTGGAGGGACTGATGCAGAGGCTAAAACTCCAATCCTTTGGCCACCTGATGCAAAGAGCCAACTCACTGGAAAAGACCCTGATGCTGGGAAAGATTGAAGGCAGGAGGAAAAGGGGACAATAGATGATGAGATGGTTGGATGGCATCACTGACTCAATGGACATGAGTTTGAGCAAGCTCTGGGAGATGGTGAAGGACAGGGAAGCCTGGCGTGCTGCAGTCCATGGTGTCGCAAAGAGTCAGACATGACTGAACGACTGAAAAACAAACTGATGGAGAGGGAGGCTATTTATTTTCTGCTGCAGACGGAGCACACCCAGAAGACCTCAGCACACAAACCTGAATGATCTGGTAGAAACAGAGGGACCAATGATGCAGGAAAAGGAGAAACCACCACTGGACTGAAGTCCCTGAGACAAGAGAGGACCAGTCCAGAGCTCATAGGAACAGACTAGCCTCCGACAGGAGGAAGGAAGACACAGCCCTGGCCTGTGTGGGGTGCTCTGGCCCACCACTGCCTTGTATTTGCTAAACATGAGTGGATTCAGGGGCTGAGAGGCAGTGGGGGTGGTGATGGTGAAGGGGTGGTTTAGCATGAAGAAAGCAGACAGTATGACGCGGTGGTGAAGAGTGAGAATACAAGGAGCTGGAGGCGGATCCAGAACACGGTAGGCAGGGGACACCACCCACTTGAAGCTGGGGATCAAGAATTTACACTGAGAGAGAAGCCCGATCCTTCACCTTATTTTTCTCCAGCAACACTGCACTGCTGGGAGAAGGCATAGAGAAGCCAGGGGACAGGGTCCCCTCTGGATGGAGGTCTGTCCAGCTGGGTGTGACAGAGGAGATGGGCAGGAAAGTGGCAGGTATCTGTTAAGAGCATGATGATGGGACTTCCCTGATGGTCCAGTGGTGAAGAATCCGTCTACCAATGTGGGGACGCAGGTTCGATCCCTGGTCTGGGAAGATTCCACATGCCTTGGAGCAACTAAGCCAGTGAGTCACAACTACTGAGCCCACGAGCCTCAACTACTGAAGCCCGTGCACCCTAGAGCCCGTGCTCCGCAACAAGAGAAGTCACTGCAACGAGAAGCCCCCATGCCACAACTACACAAAGCTGGACCACAGCAATGAAGACCCAGCACAGCCACATACACACAAAAATTAATCGACTAATTAAAAAAAGGGAAAGCGATGATGTACTATGAACGCTAGAATTTAAGGGGAAGAGGGAGGGAGGGGCTCTCTGAGCAAAGGCACCCATGGTAACCAGGGATTAGCTCCTAAGTGCTGCGATACAATGGGCAGCTGTGGGTAAGGAGCAGCAGGCGGCCACAGTTTCAAGGTAAACTGAGGGTCCGCAGCTGGTCAGAGACCAAGATGTGCAGGACAGTGTGGACCACACAAGCTCAGTGCTTTGCCTCCGGGAAGAGGTCAGCTTTGAGACAGGGCCTCCAGAAGGCAAGCTCCACAGGGCAGGGATCTGTCTTATTCACCCCCATTTTCCCCAGAGCCTAGTGTTCGATAAACACTGTTGAGTATGAATATCATTAAAACCTAATGAAGTAAAGGAAGGACAGAAAAGGACTGCGGCTTCCCTGCATGCCGGACACACTCTCCCCCCGAGGCACTGCGTCATGGCCTGACCACAGCTGGTCCCCAAGGGAGGAAAGGCGGACTTCCACACTGACTTCAGAAACAGGGGCGACCACTCGTGGGGTGACAGAGCATCTGACATGGTGGGCAGAGGGCCGTGCCACAGCCACTGACAAGGGTTCTGTCCACTGACGCAGGGCAGGCAACAGTCAGAGAGTTGTGCTGCTTACTTCAAAATAACCACATTATTGCTTTCTTCAGATACCTCCATCTCTGCAAACCACTTCTTAATCTGACTCTGGGTTCTTCGTTCAGGTGACCCACACTCAATGCCTTCCTGAGAGAGGCATCTCCGCACCTCAGTGCTACATCAGGGCTCCCATTCTGAGCATCTACTCTTGAATTCATGCCACAACTTTCTCTCATTCGCAGCAAAATTCCCGGGAGGATCCTTAACACCTGCCATCCCCAAGTCCTTGCCGCATTTGCTTGCAACCCACATTCCACTGGCATCATTCGCCAGGGTGACTCGGAGCTTTCTGGTGCCCAAGTCCAGGGGTCACAGCTCCATTCCCCACCTGATTGGACTTCTCAGTCACCTACCTCCTGACTACGTCCTCTGAGGTAGAAAGAACAGTGTCACCCCTCCCCAAAAGAACCACATTCAAATCACCAGCTCCTGTAAATACAGAAAAATTAAGCTGCCTATCAGCTGACCTTAAAATAGGGAAGACTCTGGACTGTCGGGGTGGACCCCATGGAACCACAAGAGTCCTTACAACTGGAAGAGGAAGGCAAGAGAGGTTGGAGATGGGGAAAGAGATGTGATGACACAAGTAGGGTCCCAGAGTTTGCAGTGACGGCTCCACGCAGAAGATGGGGGCCACAAGACAAGGCATGTGAGCAGCTTCTGCAGGCAGAACAGGCCAGGAAGTCTCCCCTGGAGCCCCCAGAAAGGAACGCAGGCTGCCCACACCTTGATTTCAGCGCAGGGGGACCCCTGTCAGATGTATGACCTGCAGAACTTAAAGATGATAAATCTGTGCTGTTTCAAGCCACTGTGTTAGTGGTGCTTTGTTACAGCAGCAAGCCGAACACTGATCAGTCCTCCTCGAGGCCCACCTTATCCGGCGCACCTCTGTTCCCTGGCTCTCCACAGTCCTCCTGGCCGGCTCCTCCCGCTCCACCCAGGGCCTACCTCACCCCTTCTCCATCCATCTTTTGCCCCCGAGTGATCTCACCGCGTCTAACAGCTCTCCAATTTATGTCTCCAGACAAGACCTCGCTCAGCCTTCTAGACAATGGCCTACTCGGCACAGCCACGGCAGTGTCTGAGAAACATCCCAAATCGATACAGCCGAAGAGAACTCCTGACACCCTGCCTTCAGCCTCCTTGGTCTCAATTATGAGCACCAACAGCAATGCAGCAGCTGAGGCTGCAAACAAGGAATCCTTCATGACGCCTACCCCAGCCCCACATCCAATCCCAAGAGTCCTGACACCTCCACCTCCAAAAGTCACCCCACTTTTCTCCTCTTCATTGCTTCCATTGTCTCTCACCAAGATTGCCAATCACTGCAACAGCCTCGGATTGGTCTCCCTGTCAGTCACAGAGCAGCCAGAGGACAGCTCTGCAAGTAAAAAAATCCACATTACGCCTATCACTTCCTCCAAGTCCACCCTCCAGTGACTTCTGGTTACTCAAAAAATCCCAAGTGTTGGTGCCGACAAAGGACCTCAAGATCTAGCCCCTACCTAGCCCGATTTTCCCAGGTCCACTCTGTTCCAGCCGTGTTGTTGTCTATTTTGTTTCGCAAACCAAATGCATTCCTGCCTCGGGGCACCTGCACTTGCTATTCCTTCTGCCTAAAATATTCCCCCATATCCTCAAGCAGTTGTCCTTCATCATTCAGATCTCAGCTCAAATGCTCTAAGGAAGGCCTTCATAATCAACCCACTTCAATTGCTCACAGCTGAGTATTCTGTTCTATTTCCCCCTGACAACTCTCTGAAATTCTTACATACTTAGGTGCTCAGGTATCGCCTTCCCTTCTAAACTATAAGCTCCATGACAACAGGAAACTTGTCTGTCTGGGAACCTCAGCATCCTCAACCAGTGCCTGGCACATACTGGCCCTCAGAAACCTTGCTGAACTCATGAATGAAGATATGAAACACAATGGAATACTAACACACAGTCAACAAATGTGATGCTGTGAACCACTGTCCAAAAGGCCTAAGATGCACACAACATGTTAGGAGAAAAGCCAGACTAAAAAACCACCTGTACAGTAAACCCCCTGTGAGTTAACAAACAATAAAATATACAGCCACATCGGTAAGGAATACGTCTACAGAGACATACATCAGAAAGTCCACAGTTTCTTTCTGATGGCAGGCTTTGGGGTGACCTGGGCTTCTTGCTTCCCCTGCTGAACTATGTGGCATGGAGGGTGGGGGGAGGAGTCCACCCTCCCCCAGGCTTCCTGGCTCCATGGGAAGAGCTTCTCCACGGAGCACAGTCCTGCTTCCAGCCTCACTCCCACTCCCACTGCACAAGGAGCGGTTTATCTGACACTGGGTGCTTCAGTACCACCTCCCATGACTCAGGGAACAGCCTTCAGGGGCAGCTCCCGTAGATCTGTTTGGCAACACCAATGACTATCACTAAGCAGGATGTCCAACTCAGGGACAACGTGTTAGCAGCACACTTGAGTAGAGACCTAAACAGTGTCTGCTGTTGGGCTCTTCATGTACTCATTCATTCAAGAAACAGTCACTGAACACCTGATATGGTGCCCCTAAGATAACTCTAAGCTCCCAAGATCCGTCCGTGTACAGAATGGGTGAAGACTGCTGTCGACCAGGACCTGACAGCCTACCAGGGGCAGTCAGACAATACGCAACAAAAAGAAGTAAACTGTACACGATACTAGATGATGATAAATGCTAATTTCAGAACACTTATGTCTCACTATCCTCATTTATGAAATAAAAAATATATAATCACCACACAGCAGGTTCTCTGAATTGCTTGAGGAATGGATTGTTAAAAATTACTGGAAAATGCTTAAATATATAAAGTTTTGATTGATAATAATTAAAGCATTTAACAAAAATGATTCTTAAATAAAACAAGTGTTAGGAAGTCTAAATTCTGCTCAACAGCACAAAAATAAAATAAAATTTTAACATGCACATTAACAACTGTCCTCTGATGCCGGGAAAGGGGAGCCTGTCACCACAGTTTAAAGACACGTCAGGAAAAATGGGAAATGACTCCACTCTGACCTCAACTGTACAGATCATGTTTAATATCTAGCTTTTTTAGTGTATCCTTTCTCAGAAATGGGAAGCAGATGGCATTTTTCCCTTTCTTTCGATTCGTTCTAAACTTTTTAAAAGGCACATGTATTTCAATGCTTCCCCTACTCCTCCTTCTGGAAAAGCAGCCTTTCCTAAATAAGAACCCCGGGTCCAATGGGAAAGCATCCCTCCTGGCAGCTGCTCTGACAGCTCCAGTCTCCTACACAGAGCACTAAAAGGGTGTGACCTCACGACACTCTGACTTGACCTTCTGTGTTGACTTCCCCCGCACCAGAGGGATACTCCCTGACCTCTTTAAAAAAAAACTATTTCAGCTCGAGATACACACAGAACAGTGGTCTCTCTTTGTGGGCTTGGCTTCTTGAAAAACTCCTGTATTTAATGAGCGATTATGCAAGATTGATATACAAAGTCTATCACTTTCCTATACATCAAAAACGAACAAGTGAAATTTGAAATTTAAAACACAGTATTATTTACATTAGCGTACCCCTCCCCCTCAAAAATGGCATCCCACTCCATTACTCTTGCCTGGAAAATTCCATGGACTGAGGAGCCTGGTAGGCTGCAATCCATGGGATAGCAAAGAGTTGGACACAATTGAGTGACTTCACTTTTCACTTTCCCCCCCAAAAAAGGGAATTAAGTATAAATCTAACAAAATATTTACAACAGCTGTAGGAAGAAAATTCCAAAACTCTGATGAAGAAAATTCCAAAACTCTGATGAATTAAATAAAAAACTAAATAAATGGAAAAGCAGTCCATGTTCACAGATGGGAAGACTCACTGTTATCAAGATGTCAGTTCTTCTCAACTTGATCTCTAAGTTCAACACAACCCTAATCAAAATCCCAGCAACAGACTAATTATAAAGTTTACAAGGATAGACAAGAGACCTAGAGCAACCAACTCAATACTGAATGAGAACAAAATCAGAGGACCGACACTATCTGACCTCAAAACTTGCTACAAAGCTACATAATCAAGAAAGTGTGTCGGGCTTCCCTGGTGGCCCAGTGATAAAGAATCCACCTGCCAGTGCAGGAGACACAGGTTCAATCCCTGGTCCAGGAGGCTCCCATAAGCTGCGGAACAACTAAGCCCGTGTGCCACAACTGCTGAGCCTGTGCTCCAGAGCCAGGGAGCTGCAACTACTGAGCCCAAGTGCTGCCAGTGCCGGAGCCTGCGCGGCCTAGAGCCTACGCTCCACAGCAGGAGAGTCCAGCTCGGTGAGAAGCCCTCACACTGCAACCCAGAGTAGCCCCTTCCTGGCACAACGAGAGAAAACCCGCTCAAAGTGATGAAGATCTAGCACAGCCATAAACAAATAATATTATTCAGGGGGGGAAGAAAAAATCAGTGTGGTACTGTCCAAAGAATGGACAAATAGATCAATGAAACAGAACTGAACTGAAAGCCCAGACACCCACATAAACATCAACTGATCTTTGACAAAGGAGCAAAGGCAATACAGTGGAGTAGAGTCTTTTCGACACTTTCAGATAGTCCTGGAAGTGGGCCACCAGGTACCAAAAAAAGAAAGGATTCAAATACAGGCCTTACATCCTTCACAAAAGCCCAATTCATAATGAATCGCAGACCTCAGCATAAAATGCAGAACTATAAAACTCCTATTAGATAACACAAGAACCAGAAGATCTTGAGTATAGCATTACAATGCCAAAGCATTACCATGGAAGAAATAATTGACAAGCCGGACTTAACTAAAAAGCTCTGTCCTATGATGGACAATATCAAGAGAATGATAAAAAGAAACTGGAAAAAAAATCCTTGGAAGAAACACCTCTGATAAAGGACTGTTAGCTACGGTAAGAAAAACACTGTTAAAACTCAACAATCAGACCCTAGCAGACACCTCATCACAGGAGACATACAAGTGGCAAGACTGTATATGAGAGGATACTCCACATAACATGTTACCAAGGAAACACAGATTAAGAAGACAGTGAGCTACCACTGCACATCTATGAGAATGGTCAAAATCCAGAACACAGACAACACCAAATGTTGGTCAGGATTCAGAGCAAAAAGAACTTTCTTTCACTGCTGCTAGGGACACAAAACAGTGCAGCCACGTTGGAAGACAGTTTGGCAGCTTCTTACAAAACTAAACATAGTCTTACCATATGATCCAGCAATTGCACTCCTTGGTATTTGCCCAGAGGAGTTGAAAACTTATGTCTATGCAAAATCCTGCACATGAATGTTTACATCAGCTTTATTCAAATCTGCCAAAAACTGGAAGTAGCCAAAATGTCCTTCAGGAGGTGAATGAGTAAATGATCGGCAGTGCATCTGGACAATGGAGTATTACTTAGCACTAAAAAGAAATGAGCTACCAAGCTATAAAAAGACACAGAGGAATCTTAAGTGCCCATTACCAAGTGAAAGAAGCTAATATGAAAAAGCTACATGTTTTATGACTCCAACTACGACATGACATCCTGGAAAAGGCAAAACTGTGGAGATAGTAAGAGATGAGCAGTTGCCAGGGGCAGGGAGGTAAAAAGGCAGGGCACAGACGACGGTTAGGGTGGCAACACTAACCTGTATGAAACTACAATGATGGAGGCATGTCACAAGTGCTTGTCCAAACCCAGAGAAAACGCAACACCAACAGTGAAGCACAACACGAACTATGGACTCTGGGTGATACTGATGTGTCGACGCAGATTCACTGCTTATAAAAAGGCACCCCTCTAGAAGGACTAATGCTAAAGCTGAAGCTCCAGTATCCTGGTCACCTGATGTGAACAGCCGACTCCCTGGAAAAGTCCCTGATGCTAGGAAAGACTGAGGGCAGCAGAAGAAGGTGTCAGAGGATGAGATGGCTGAATGGCATCACCAATGTAATGGACATGAACTTGGGGAAATTTGGGGAGATGGTGAGGGACAGGGAAGCCTGGAGTGCTGCAGTCCATGGGGTCAAAAAGAGTCAGACACGACTGGGGGACTAAACAATAAGAACCACCAGCAGGGGATGCTGACAGCGGGAGAGGCTGTGAATGGGAGGGGGCAGGGCACCTATGGGAACTCTCCGCACCTTCCACTCAATTTTTCTGTGAACCTTAAACAGCTCTACAACTTAAATCATAATAAAAAGTAAATAGCAAAATCTAGGTGTGGCCTCCCAGGTGGCACTAAAGTTGGTAAAGAACTCACTTGCCAATGCAGGAGACGTAAGAGATGTGGGCTGGGTCCTGGGAAGATCCCCTGGAGGAGGGCATGGCAACCCCCTCCAGTATTCTTGCCTGGAGAATCACATGGACAGAGGAGCCTGGCAGGCTACAGTCCCTGGGATTGCAAAGAGTTGGACACGACTGAAGCGACTTGGCAGGCATACACACACCTGGAGCCCCGGCCCTCAGACCTGCTCCCACTGACTCAGGTTCAGGCAGCTTCCCAGACTAGGTCAAGCTGCTTTTCAGCTTTCTGGTTTCCTGGACATGCGGAACCTTTTTGTCCCCAGAAACTCCTCTGGAATCCCTGTAAAGTGAATTCAGTGCTGAACGAAGCTGCCTTGGAATTGCATCCTGGTGGTACTTCGACTGCCCCACGGAGGCACACACACCTGGCTCCACTTTGTTCAATTCCCAGGGCTGGAGCTCCTCCCACTTTCCCCACTTCTCCCTAAATGGAAACTGCACCGTCTTTAACTGTTACATTTACTTCAGCTCTGCACCCTTCACCAGACCAGAGAACACACAAAGCCACTCAGAGAGCTTCAGGAAACCCACACAGCATGCCCACAGAATTCTCCCTAACAGAGAAAACACTCTCCCAGACACATAGTTATCTTTCATCACTCTCACTCCAGCCCATCTGTGCTTTCTCATCCATCTAGAAAGGAGTTTCTTTTTCCGTCTTTTTTTCTCCCCCAGGCTTGTAAAAGTATTAAAACTCCGGGCTTCCCTGGTGGCTCAGTGGTAAAGAACCCACCTACTAATGCAGGAGACACGGGTTGTTCCCTGATCTAGGAAGACCCACATGCCGCAGGGCAACTAAGCCTGGGCATCACAACTACGGAGCCTGTGGCTCTGGAGCACGGGAGCTGCAACTACTGATGCCCATACACCTAGAGCCTGTGCAACAAGAGAAGCTACCACCACGAGGAGCCCGCATGCCAATACTAGAGAGGAGCCCCGCTTGCTGCAACTAGAGAAACACCTGTGCAGCAATGAACACTCAACCCAGTCAAAAGTAAAAATAAACAAAAGCCTTAAAACCAGAAAACAGGTTATTTTTTAGGAACGTCTTTTCAAATTTCCAATAGAATTTCATAATCAAGATAACAGAACTTATCATTAGGAACATTTGATAAGTAATAATAAAAGGCCCAGAAGGTGGGAGACAGGTAGGGAGATAAGTAAGTAAATGCTGTCAGCTTTAGGGTTCTGCTGCTTTCAGCTCTCCGGGCCAAACAGAGATGGACAGGGAATGGGGTAGAGACAATCCTTCATGCTTCCTCTTCCAAAAGAAAAGGTCACAAAAACTGGAGTATGAACAGAGCTCCACCAAGGCCAGAGGACAGAAAACCCACAACCTGCTGGGTGATGAAAACGAGGACAGAAAACCCCCAACCTGCTGGGTGATGAAAATATGGAATTAGATGGAGGTATATACCATGTGTGTACACCCTACAGACCACTGAATGGTACAAACATAAAAATAAATGAAAGGATGATTAAGAATTATAACAATAAGCAAACTCCCAAGCTGGCAACAGTGCTCGAGCCTCCAGAACTGGAGAACTGGGCTTCAGACAAATCTTTAAAGCTCTCAAAGCACAACCTCACACCACCACCAAAGACACAAAAGAGGCCTAGCAGGCATCTTACCTAACACTCAGCAGAATGGTGGCAGAGCCAAGACTATAACCTGTTTCCAACTGGCCAGTTCTGTATCCTTTCCAAGACATTGGTGATCCTTGCATTCAGTAAGGAAGTTTTCGTCTCAAACATTAATTCATAATCTGAAAAACTAAAACCTACAGCAATTATATTCTAGCACACAAACTCATTGCTCAAGTCTGTGATTTGTAATTACAATTGCAGGGGTACCCAGTAGTGTTATTTAAGTTGTTCTTAGACTAATGAGAAAAACCAGAAGTGAACGTAGGACTAAATGATGTATTTGTGCCAAGGCCTAACGACAGGCTTAGAGAAATGCTTGCTGAGCAAGAAACCAGTTTATGAATAGTTCAGTGCAGGAGGGGCAGGATAACTGCAGGGCACACAGTAGTGCCATGTGCCAAACTCAAAAGAACCTGCCTGAGCCTGGTTGGGAGAGAATGGACATGTGTGTGTGTACGGTGGAGTCCCTTTGCTGTTCAACTAAAACTACCACAACACTATTAATTGGCTATATCCCAACAGAAAGTAAAAATTTTTAAATAAAAATCAATTTAAAAAAAAAGAACCTGCCTGAGAACAGTCAGGACTATATTCACATTGCAAGAAACAATATAGATTTGGCAAAAACATCATCCACTACATTTAATTAATGCTGTTAATATAAATTTTATTAGTTTTGTGGTTTCTTTCTATGTAATGTATATACTATTTGAGTTTTATATTCACAGAAGAACTCTAAGAATTAAAAAAATTATGCTGAGTTTTTTGTGTTTTTCCACATTTCATTGATTCAACAAATATTTATTGAACACAGAGTATGGGCCAAATATTCTTTTAACTGCTACATTCTGAAATAATATAATAAAAATAGTTTAGGTCAAACTGCACTGGGTCTACAGAAATTTTCTTCCTTTAAAGAAAAACTGCTTTAACATCTTAGATTTTATTAACATTACTGGACTCTCTGCAGGTAAGATGTGCTTCTTTTACTGCTCCTTGAGGCCAAACCCACCCATATTGCTCTCTTCGCCTGCCTCCCCTCATGGATGTGGGGGAAGTCCCACCCCCAGCATTTCAGTGTCCTCTGTCCCCTTTGCTACCACCTCTGCCACCACAACACCAGAGTGACCGACACAGACTGTCTGATGAATAGGCCTGTGCTCATACGGATCGCAGCATCTATCCATTCACTTCACACCACTAAGTTAAACAGAGGAATTATGCTTAACTCAACTGCTACAAAATGATCAAATTTAATTTAAAATTTGGTACCACACACTGTACTCAAAAATTAAAGGTTGTCACTCTGAAAACCTGGCTCTCTGTATGTACTGCGGGTCATATATGCATTTTCCTCCACGTGTGTGTATGTGTGTGTGTGTGTCTGTGTGTGTGTGTGTGTGTGTGCGCGCGCGCGCGCGCACGCACATACTCGGTTGTGTGCAACTCTTTGCAACCCTATGGACTGTAGCCCACAAGACCCCTCTGTCAATCACAAAAGCCCTGCTTGGCCTCAAAGAATGATCTGGGACCAGTCAAACCCTTAACACTGCCAAAATCTCTCACTCACCTTTATAATCAAAAATGCTTTTCAGTTTAGCTTAAATGTGGAAAATATAAAGAGTCTTAAATGGTCTCCAAAAAATGTGTGTCTATGTTTCAAAAAGATAATATGTAAGTACACTAGTACCTGATGTGAAGAGCCAACTCATTGGAAAAGAACCTGATGCTGGGAGAGACTGAGGGCTAGAGGAGAAGAGAGTGGCAGAGGATGAGATGGTTGGATAGCATCACCGACTCAATGGACATGGATTTGAGCAAATTCTAGGAGATAGTGAGGGACAGGGAAGCCTGGCGTGCTACAGTCCACGGGGTCACAAAGACTTAGTGACTGAACAACAAGTACACAAGTAAGACCAATAACTGCAAAAATTGTAGCCCTAAACCTACAACTTTGTAAGTTATACAAACAAAAATTTTAAATACAAAAATACTCAAGAATATATACCTTTACAAAAAAATGATTTAAAACAATTGTAAAGGTGGGTTCTTGTTAAAATAATTGAAATGAAATATAATTTAATCATTTTCATAGTAATAAAGTCCATTTTTCTTACCTGAATATAAAAAGTTGGGGGGGGGCAGTATTCAGGATTTAAAACGCTAATTCTCTCCCTATAAAAGGCATTATACCCGAGGGTTTTTTCTTCTTCAGCTTCTCTGGTATGATTGTATCAGCCTGTATGTGTACTGCTCCCTACACAGACATTTTTACCATTAAAAAAAATGCATTTAATATGAAAATCTCTGAAGCTACCACCACAAACCTTTGCAGCACTTTCTTTAAGATCAATACAAACTGGAATTCTTTTTTGTTTGCTTACTCTGGAGAAACTTTGTGTTAGAGGAAAAACAAACAAAAGAAAGAGCATTAATAGTTCAAAAATAGCAGCACACAAAAATGATCTGAACATACTGAAGGAGAACATTTTCATTATAAAAGGTTCATGGTGCTGCATTAACTTCACTTTGGAAGAATGCCACTGGAAACCCAGATTCAGCAAGGAGGGAATGCAGTAGTTATAGCTTAAGTCAAACAGCTAATTAATGACTAAACAAAAGAAATTTCAGTCTGGACAACATATATGGAGTACTAATATGTGTAATTATGAAGTAGTCATTTGAGCAATCAGAAAGTTGCATTAGCATAATTATTTCTGGCTCTGGGCTTTAAAAATATCAATATTAACTTAAAATGCAGAAATCTCATAATAGTTCACCTAATTATGTGAATACCAAAGTGATCATGAAATAAGAGTTGGTTCTCTTAACAAATGTGCTCTGTGTTGAATACACTTTTTCCTGCCCAGGATAAAAAAGTCAAGCCTATCAACCTGCCAGTTACGCACAGGTACAGAATTTCTGTTTTTAATGTACTTTCTTCCTTACCTAGAGCCCACACATTAATAGTCATTACTAAGAGTAGAAACTCCTTCTCTAACACAATCTACTACTTTTCCAAAAAAAATTCTCAGACAAAAATACATTAAGTTTAGATATAATACTAGAAAATGAAAAATGAAGCAAATGAATAAAACAAAATGATCAGAAGTCACTAAGGAGGGCAAGACCTTGGGGAAGTCTTATCTGAAACTGCTCTTGGAACAGAACTGCAGAAAGTATGTACTCCAAGATCAGGGGATGGGCTTGGACTCCCAAGGCCACCACTTTCAGGTGCTTTATTTACCAACTCTGTGGTTCAAGTCTCCTCACATACCATGTAAGAATAATCACAAAACCTACCTCACAGGACTAGGTCAAGGAATAAACGTGAAGATTCACGGAAAGAACTCACCAGTGCCTAGCATGCAGGAGACGTTCAACAAATGGTAGCTGCCGTAATTATCATCATCATTATCATCTCCTGGGAAAGGAGTGTTTATGGCTGAGAAAGCATAAGCTAAAATTGATTTGTTTTTAGATACAACATTTATTTTGCAATTGCAAACAAAATTCAAGAAGGGCAGGAGAGTTCACCTATCCCAATGAGTTAGAAAAGGCTAGAAGTACTGAAGCAGGCCCTACAATCTCTTTTATTGCTAAGTCTTCCTTTTCAGTGACTTTCAGCTTTACCAAAATTTGCATGTGAACCCACAATACTAATTTTACATTAACTCTTTTTAACCGAAAACTAAATTATACTATGGATCTGCCAAGTACCCTAATGTGGTTAAGGGTTATGGGTCTTTGATTAAAAGCCTGAAAGACACACCACAGAATGAATGTTCCTGTGAATTAATCTTAACAACGTAGAAGAAATGAAGCTCAGACAGAGACGGGCCCTGTTGAGTGTGCTATCTTGACCAAGTTATTTCACCCTTTTTACCAACAGTCCCTCATCTATAAAAGGAAACACGCTGCATGTGAATGGGCACAGTCTTGCTCCCCTCTCTCAAGAGATGGACACACACCGGTCACAGGTGGGTTTTCTCCAGTAACCAACCACAAGTGTGACCACACAGGTGTGACGAAGGGTGCTTCTCAGAAGTACAGAGGAGTCAGATTCTAGCTGGGAATTCAATTGTGCACACCCAGCAGAGAGAGAACACGGGTGACAGAGAAAGACGACAGCTGACATCTCATCCAAGCAACCCCAGCCGCCAGTCTCCTTGGCGAGCAGATGCTGTGCAGAGAGTGAGATGGAAAACAGGCGTCGGCTGTGCTCACAACTGCGCTCGTGCAACATGCCCCTCCCTACGCAAGCGCCTGGTCCTGGCAAGTGGAAGCGACAGGAATGTCATGTGTGTCTAACACAGCTCCTAAATACCAGCCAACTCCCTCATGCGTCCTCCACTGAGACACGGTCGTCCCCTCCAACCGCAGAGGGACTCCACACCCTGAGCCCCTGGAGAGATTCCACCAGTCCTTAAGGCTGCCTGACCATGAACCCACCTTACCCAGGAATCTGTCCCTTCAGGTCTCAGTGGTGACATAAAGGACAGTAGGCTGAAGGACAAATGAATTGTTTTGTTTCTATTACCCCAGCCAGTAAAAAAAGAAAAAAGGCAGGTAACGATCACCACATAACACCCTTCGGAATTAACAACTGCTGTCACTCTAAGACGCCACTATTTTTCCTGAAGCCAAAACTCAACAGGTAACAAAGCCAAAGTCCTCTACCCAGAAATACGAGCCAACTTTTGAATTCAGTTCTCTCATAGGGTTTTTTGTCAAGGTTGAGCTGATAGATCACTGAAGGCGCCTCGGATCACAGGGGAGAAGGGCGGTGCCCCGACCCCCGCCAGCCGAGGCCCACCCCCCCATGCCCCCAACCCCATGTTTTCAGCGGCAGTGACCACTCCTGCAAACAGCCCACAGCTCTCAGATCCCAGTCTCACACTGCATGGGTCAGAGGGGAACACACTTCAGTCACACTGGGACCTAAACCATAGTCTCCAAGGAGCTACATGAGCTGAGGTTCTAGAAGAAAATGCAGAACAACTTCTTATCTGCCTTTTAATCTGGTCCTCTCTAAAAATTCCTTATTGGGGTATTTTATAATGTATCTGAAATAATCATAAGGTGGAACAAATCAATAATTGAGAGGTAAACAAATATGTGAAAGTTGAAGGCTGTGTTCAAAAGTTCCAAAAATGTTTTGAAACCACTGATCTAAATAATCTACCAACTAAATTTCTGACACTGTTACCTCCAGCTTTATAACTCTTAAGATCACTAATTTTAATTCACTAAGCAATTCCTGGTTTCAACTGTAATTTCAAGTCAAAGTTAAAATAAATTGCCAATTACATAAAAATGTAATATTGAAAAAATTATATGCTTTGTTACATTTATAAATAAACCGAAACTGATGTATAATAACATAGCATCAAACCCTCTTTCAGGAATTACTAAGGAACATACTGAGTTTTTTAATATTTCATGACCTAGTTTTGACTTAGTGAACGGCTCCCAAATTGTATTATTTTGCTGACAGAGTAATGATCTATGATTAATTTTCAGCACATTTACTTTGTTTTCATGTCTAAAATGTCTGAAACAATTAATAGATGACTGATTAAAACAACAGGACTCTAAACCAGCTGTTTGTCAAAGGTATCTTGTCTAAGGGGGGAAATATCGTTTATGCAAATAATCAATACATACATACCTTTAAAGAAGTTTAAAATCAGTTGAGACAAAACTATGAGGTTCTAGTGAGTATTTAAATATAAAAACTAGGATAAGTGAAGAGACTCTGATGTAACCTCTTGTAACAAAACAAAAGCATTGTAGGTCAAGAATTCGAGCAGAACAATTTTTAAAAAATAAAGGTAAATAGGCAGCACTATTTTCTTCTTGTATTTTAATGACCAATATAGGGTAGGGTTTTGTATTTATAACTTGGAAATAAATGCTGAACCAGCAATACGAACTGATTTAGACCAACTTCGCAAAACCAATGACCCCAGCCATGTGAACTAAAGAAACAGAATTCCCAGCCTGATGGACACAGACCCAAGTCTCATCACCACATGAAATGGGTATCACCCTGAATTGAAACAGATTTCAAAATAAAAAAGATGACAAAGCAATCAACCCTTAATATTAAGACTTCCAGATTAAGATTTACCCCCCCCCAAAAAAAACCATCATCCAAGAAGATAAAACCCTGACTCACTCTACTTCATCAACCTTCTAACTGGGTGTCAAATAAACAACCTACTACACAGCCTTCATTCTTCATACAAATGCCTTTCATTAAGGTAAACCAGTTAATTCTCCATGCAAACTTTCTTCATTAGAGAGGACCAGAGCCATTTTGTTAGTAAGAAGCCTGCCCTTCTCAATTCTACAGAAACTTCACATTGTCAAGACACTGCATGGTCTACAAACACTGGGGCTGTTCCTCTATTCATGATAAGAACTAAGCTTTGAGATGCAGATAAGAGTCAACCACCAAATGCAAGACACCATAATGCAGGAAAACACAGACAGAAACTCATGCTATCTTAGTAAGTCAGCGTGCACATTTGAGATTTTTCAATGCAGGCCAGGCAGATCAGAGAGTGTTCAAAACAACATGTTGGTCATTGTCAAATCCAGGTTCAGTATTCTTCTATTCACAATTTCCTAGTTTAGTATTTTGAATTTAAAGCTAACATATAGTAGCACTGCGCAAGATGACCTAGCAAGTTTGCCCTTAAAAAAATTAATACCCCTAGAAATAGAAATTTATCTACCTCATTAGTGTTCCATCGGTGCCTCTCTTTGGGTAAACTTGAACATTTCGGCAGACATTCAAGCAGCTTTTTCGGTAAAAAGATTTTTACATGACTACTATTGCTGTTCCCATGATCATCTATAAAGAAGAAAACAGTAAATTCAGAGAAAATAATAGAGAAAAGCTCCTTTTAAGTACACTGGCAAGGTCAGAAACAGCAGCTCAGTTTAGTCACTGGGAGACCAAGAGCATCATCCCGCTTAGTTAACAGAACTCATTGACACACTTTTCAGGTAGATGGCAGCAGGACTGTGGTCAAGAGGCTCTACAGTAAGATGGAGCTCTTGGCTCCATGGCGAGCAAGTGAACAGGGAATAGCCCAACAGCTGCCCAGAACCTAAGCATTGCTTTTAAAGGTTCTTTCATGAGGTTTCCATGAAGTACATCAAAATCACAAAATGACTTAACCTCACAAAACCTAGAAATCCTCTGTTAACCAGGTGGAAAAGGTTGTTACATTTTTTAGGAAAGAGGAATTAAAATATAACTACTTACTTTCTTGATAAACCAATACTACTACTTCATCCTCTAAAATACAAATGAGACTACTTCTTTCCAATGAAAAGCACAAATCTGATAAATCTAAGGAATTTCAACCTGCAGGTAGCTACCTCAGTAATACAGAGGCTGGACTTTCTAGCCTAAATCTAAAAGCATATTTTAATTAATTTGAGTTATATATACATATCTATATACTTGATGCATTTCATCAAAACATAACTCTTCTAAATTAATGAGGGACAAGTTCAAGACTCTCAGACTAGATGGTATGTCTGACTACCTTTCCTTTATGTGTTATTTCATTCACTTATTTCTCTGAGTATCATTTCTTGTTTTATTCCTGTAACAGAGTCTCTTTGCCTGGCTGCAAATTTCTTGCCAGGTTTGACACATTTGGGTCAAAGTTTCAAATTACCCACTCCAATTTTTTTTTTAATGCCAAATGGAAGCTCCAGTATCTAAAGGGTACAAAGCATAACTGGGTACTAAGGAGCAACACATTACAATACTGAAGACTGACTTAGCTCCCGAAAGTCACGGTTGACATAACTCACTCTGATATTAGGTGAAAAAGGGCTCCCATTTAGGAGCCCAAGATTCTGACCCAGTTCTGCTGCTTTCTAATTGTGTGACCTTGGGTAAGTTACTTAATATTTTCTGTTTTCCCAAATCAAGGAAAATGAGATAATCTCTAATTCTCCTCCAGGCACAGATCCCTACAGAATTTACTGTCACGTTCAGTAACTTTAAATGCCTTAGAGTTAAACAACCTTATATAGGCACAGAGGTTTATCAGTTAAGAATGCTGAAAGTGAAATACAGTAAGTAATATATTTTTCCAATCATTTAGTACAATTTTGTTTAGCACAGACTACTTTTTGAACATGTGAAAAACATAAAATAAAAAATAATTTTACAGTCCTAATAAAATCTTCTCCAAACATTTTTCATCTGATTAACACATTTCTTCTCAAGGAAAAGATCTTAACAGGAAAATATTGGGCATAGTCATAAAGTCTAAAAAAATTTACTGCATCATATGGAGATATTTTATAGGAAGGAACTTAAGAGTTTTAGCGTATTAAATCTTTTTTGGTCCATGAACTACACAACCAATTGAATTATAATGCATATCCTCTATTTCTAAAAGCAGTATAAAAAATCTGAAAAACTTAAAAACTGCTTTAAAGAATCCAAAATTTTAATTTAACAGCAAAATAAAATTAAACTTTTTAAAAAAATCTTACTATGAAACTAAAAAAGAAAGTGCTTAACTAAAAGTTCATAGAAAGTTCTGTATGAATTACACACTATAAAACCTTCGCAATTTTATGTGCTTATGCATGCTCCCTGCACTTCATCCTCCCAAGGGAGGTGCCATGGGCCATAAAACTTGAAAGCGCAGAATTCTAGATCACATGAGCCTTCACCTCCCTTCTCTCTTCCCCTGAAGCGGTTTTACTCTGCTTTTTAAAAATCTCCCATGATGTGTACAATCCTAAAAATAGAGGTGATATTCTAACATCTATACTCAATTCTGATATTCACCAATTACAGGGTACCTTTTATGAAAACAGTACTATGCTACTGTAGGCTTACTTTGAATTGTATATGACTAGCCATAGCTCTGAAAAACCTGTTCAAGTGTAATTCTGACAATGAACAGAACATTAAACCCAAGCTTCTAGTTCTATGTTTGTAATCATAACCTGATGTTAATTATCTGTCCTTTTAAGTCTCCCTGAAGAACCCCACTGTCCTGGGGCACAGAAAGCATGTGAGTGAGTGAGTGAGTGAGTGAGTGTGTGTGTGTGTGTGTGTGTAGACAGAGGAAGCACTCTTTTCAACAGCACACCTAACTGCTAGAGAAAAGGCTTCCATCTTCTACTCTGATACAAAATCAGGCAGTGGTGAATGGGCCCACAGGCTTTTAAAGAGGAAAAGGAGAGTGGCTGGGTAAGCACTGTCTCAGTCAAGGTTCTAAATTTAGCACTTTATGGAGCTGTGCAGCCATGGGTTCAAAAGGAAGAGAAGTATGACAGCCCAATGGGTTCCCCTTAATCAGTTTTTAAACTGTGCTATTTCCAGAATTTCAGGTTCATGCTAAATATAAATTAGATGTCTTTTAGAAACATAACAATGGGTATATTTTCCCACAGTGCATTATGAAGATGGAAATTTTAATACTGGGGAAAGAATGCCAGCAACTTCAACAGCCAAAACGTTAAAACTTGTGTTTTCAGTTTTTCTAGTTAAAGTGGGATAAAGAGTAACTCTGCTTTCACATCAGAAAAGAACTGCTCACAGGGCTATATTGTGTTTTTTAATTAAATGTTGCTTTTTAATGTTTTTGGAGTAACTATAATTGATATAATAATTAGACAAAACATGTACCAGATATTAAATTCTTGTCTCAGTTCAAGGATTCTAACGGATCTTGAGTTAACACTGAAAATAAGCCATACGGGGGTTTCAACTGCATCTCAGTATTTAAACCCAAAGAGTAAAACTCTGACACTGCAAAATGGAAGTGTCAACCAAATACAGTAGAACATTTCATTATCATTATCTTGCAAAATCTGCGTGTATGATATATGACTTTACAAAATCATTTTCTAACCTACTTCACAATAAAAATAACTAGTGAAGCTCCTGAAATTGACAGATGATTGTTTGGCTGACAGCTATAATTCTAGAGAATGAACCATTCTTTCCAGTCAACCTTCAAATATTTTCCATAATAATTTTAGAGGCACAGTATAACTCAACTGGAACTTTCTAAAATGTACAAGAAAACTCATTCACTTAGTTAATTAGGCAAAACTTATTTTCATGGTTTATTTCTAAATTTGAGATTTCACATTACCAAATCCTTCATTTAAATCCAAAGAAATGTATTTGACCTTTTCTTTGGAACACACTGTTGACGGCTGCAAGGTAAGTTATAACTGTATTAACTCTAACCTGGAAATGATGCATCTATTTTTGGTTTTATGAATAATTATAAACTGTTTCAATCAAGTTGATGATTAACCTCTCAACCTCTAGAACAAACTGTTCAAAATAAGTTAGTCTAACGGTGTATCAAATTGCTAAATCTTACTGGAAATATATTTGATCAACAACTTGGAGTGGTAAAATTAAATGGAAGCTCTACAATTTTCTGTTTAGCTCTAATTATTATGTGCTTAGATTTAATTAGTAGGATAGGAACTGATTCAGGAAAACATAAGCGCGTATTGTTAAATTCAAGTCAGCACAGAGCTCACAGCAGCAAACACTGCCATTACTGACCTAAGACCTGCAAATCACTATTCATCCAAAGTAAATATTAATTAAGCACCAACTATGTGCCAAGCATGGGTATGATTTCCTCTTATTCCTTCCAGAGAAATTCTCCAAAATGAATTAAAACTCAGTTGTCATTATCCAAAGGATATTTAAAAGGCTAAATAAAAAAATTTTTTAACAGAAATAAGTAACTCGCTTTGCTGTTTCACAACACCTTTCCTCTTCTTAGAGTGGGTGTGATCATCTGATTTTACCCTTTCTGTTCTCAGGTGGCCCAGACACCCTGTCCCAGCCAATCACACTACCAAACCTCTGACCCGGGTTCAGGTCAGCTCAGGCTCAGGTTTAATAAACTCCTCTATCTGAATTTACATTTTCGACCTAAAAACATGTAGGCGGGAGCAGATAAAGTGGGGGAGGCCCAGTAGCCTTGCGACCAACTGCCATCAATTTGGGTTTGGGGCATCTTCTCCTGCTTCATTCCATTCAACTTTCATTTGAGCCGCACGTGACCAAGTACATTTATCTTCTACTGTTTATGAGGGAGCAGACATTTGTGAGACTTTATATCAGGCATCCAGAAAGGATTTTACATTAGACTCTCTCGCTGAATCCTCACAATAACCCACCTGGGCATAATTACCCCCATTTTACAGAAGAAGAATCTGAGGTTCAGATTAATTTGCCCAAGATCCACAGCTACTAAGTGGCTCACATGGGATTCAGATATGACCTCTGGCTTTTCCACAATACCACAGGCTCCAACTCTATGGAATTTGATACTAGAATTCCCAAATTGTGGTATTTTGGGTTAGCTAACATTTGCAGAATGCTCTGAGTTTCCCGTGTGATTAAACTTCTTCCTTTTTTAATCTTCATAGAAACTTTACAAGGGAAATTTAGTTTTGCTACCCTCAGAAGGATTAAGTAACTCATCGAAGATCACACAGCAGGTTTAAGGCAGAACCCAGGTCTTCTCACTGCTGATCCCAGGCTTTCCTGCACTACAGTGATGGAGCCACTGTCACTGCCAACCCACCCCTTCCTGTAAGTCAAAAGCTTTCGAATCCTACCTTCTAGAGGTGGCACGGTGTTGAGAACACAGTAGGTGCTAGTTCCGCAGAATACACTTTGGGAAACGCTCTAAGGAAACAGAAAATAAAATGTAAAACTAATCTTTGAAAAAGATAAACACTGGCTCTTCTGTGATATTCCTGCCAAAGATGCAAAACCTGAATCTAATCATGAGGAAATATCGGACAAATCCAAATTGAGGAGCATTCCACAGACTGGCCTGGAAACTAAGAGCGGCAAGGTCATGAAAGTCAAAAAAGGACTGAGAACTGTTCTGGATTGAAGGAGGCTAGGGAGACAATAAAGTGCAACCTAGGGTCCCACTGGGCCTCTCCCTACCAGGTCAGCACTGGGTCAACAGGCACCACTGGAAGAGTTCAGAGGATTCGACGGTACAGACGCCTGGGTGTTCGTTCCTGATTTAGATTCCTGTATTGTGGTGATGGAAGAGAATGTTCTTGTTTGTAGGAAACACATAATAAAAGATCTGATGCTGACAGAACATACCAGCAGCTTACTCTCACATAGTTCAAGAGGGAAGAAGTGTCCTTTGCACACTACATCTGTGATTTTTTTTTCTCTCAGCTTAAGAGTGTTTCAAAATATAAAACACGTACGTGGAAAAAGACACTTACTGGTGAACCTGTATTACCTGCGTAATCTTTTAAGAGGGAGCAAACATGTGCTATAAGTAATTAAATTGTTAGGAAGAAGAACCAATTCCATTTCATTCTGCAGCTCAGTTAACATTCAACGACATTATTACCACTTCCCAACAGTAAGGCCCAAACCCAACCCATTCAAAAGGATGGATCTATGCGTGCCCACCAGGAGCAGGGCGGGGGATGAGTCAGGAAGAAGCTAGAGGATCAGGTCTCTGCCCTCAGGCTGCTGCAGGTAGATAAAATTAAAAGCTTTCATATAAAAACCTACCCCATGGTAACTTAAAAAAAGGGGTGGGGGATTTCTTTGAGTCTTGCCAGCCAATTATTTGGGGTCCTTGTCTGTTCAGTTGCAGTTATTAAATGAATTTCTAAGTCTAGAAACTAGCACTATAAACCACAGATTTATATACTAGAAAACCAAAGCTAGTTCAACAATCACCCTCAACATTTTATGTTTAAAATATAAAAAGCTCAGTTCTCTCACTTACTAGCTGTCCCTAGGAAAGTAATTTAACCTGTGTTACTTCATCAAAAAAAAAGTACAGAAGGTAACTCTATCCCCCAGGTAAGGGTAGCTGGAAAAATTGGATGGGGTAATGCATATGGTTGTGCTTTAGATTCAAAAGTACCACTCAAATATAAAACGCCATTGTTACTATGGCTCGTAAGTCTAATCTACAAAAACGCAAGCATTTTCTGAGAATAAGTTCATAACTGCCTGGATTTTTTGTGCCAAAATGAGGGTTGAAATCTGACTAAACTTACTTCTGTGCATTTCCAATTTTCCTCTCCATCGACAGTGAGCAAGTGCTTCACCACAGAACAAGTCTTTCTCCACACTGTAACCCCTAGCTACCAGGATAACCATCAGTTCCCAATTATTTATCTCTTGTTTCTGAAAAATTCTTGTTCCAGGACTTTTTTACTGTCTTCCTTCCGCCTGATTTAATCAATAGTGATAACTACTGATCAGCAATCTAGGCGCGAGGATTGCTGTCCCCGTGAACCAGGGACTAACTTCAGAATTCACATTCCTTTGGAAAATTCAACATTAGTGTCTCCCCCGACCCCTCAGTGTGGAATTCTAGGCTTCAGTCAACATCTGTGGGCGTCACCAGCAGCAGCCTTCTCATCACAGTAACACAACATCTCATCTTAATGTGGTTTCCAAATGGAAGCTGGAAATTTTACGATGTTAAAAAGAATGTTTTACATTCAAGACTTAACGTTTTCTGGCTTTCTATTACCAAGAAAAAAAACAGACAGCTCAGGTTTGCCACCAATCACGACGTCTCACACAAGTTTTCAAAACCACTAATGGACAGAGGAACACGAATGAATGGCTTCATAAGAAGAGCTTCCCACCTGACTTCAGAGTCTGATGACAGGCAAATGTGTGGCAAGATATACTAAATAACAAACGGAAAGAAACGAACACAAAAAAACAACAACATGAGGAACAGAAATATCAAGGGCAACCAACAATGATTTCTCAACAGCGCTAGCCTAACAAACGAAGTCTTAAATAGTTAATTTGACCAGGAAAGAAACTTACTCAACCTGAGAGTGAAACTGAATGTCATCCTAACCTCAGAAACACAATGTTCTCAAAGCAATCAAGGCAAAACAAGCTAACTCACATAAGCGATGGCTGCCTTGCAATAACCACCCAAGGGCCAGATCTGAGCTAGGTCCTGTCAGGGGACCCGAGGTCTATTTCTAGACCTGGCTCTGGAAGGGAGGGAGGAGGGTCTGGGGGTCTGTAATTCTGAGCCCAGGACCAACCCCCTCCCCCCAACAGATGGGCCTGGGGAAGACAGTCAAGCTCTCAATGCACAGGACAAAGGAGAGTGGGGCAACAACGCCAGCTCTGGGTTCCAGTCTCCCTGCTGTCCTCATGCTGCCCTCGCTGGTTGGCTCTGAAATCTGACTCAGTCACGCACACACTCCTGCCCCCTGTTCCTCGGGAGCCTCTCCCACCCTGACCTCTGACACAGGTGAGCAGCCAGACAGGTGCCGCTTGAACAAGCTGTGCTTCTCTCCAGATGCATCCCTCTTTATCCCCTTCCAGGCGCCCCACACCTATTAAGGGAGCACCTCACATGCACCAGACACCGTCCTGGGAGTTGGGACCCAGCAGTGAACAAGAGGGATAAAGGTCTGTCCCATGGAGTATCCGCCAGTGGGAGAGGCAGGTGGGGAGTGGGATAAGCGCTGTGAAGGAATAAAACAGGGTGATGTGCCACAATGAGGAAGCTGGTAGGGGACGCACCAAGACGAGGAACCGGGTACAGGACGCGCCACGACAAGGAACCGGGTACGGGACGCCCCGACGAGGAGGAGCCGGGTAGGGGACGCGCCCCGACGAGGAGCCGGGTAGGGGACGCGCC